>NW_006439713.1:4258861-4271764 GCF_000325575.1 Pteropus alecto
CCCGGGAGCGCGCCGGGTGCGCCCATCCGCGCGTTTAGGCTGCTCTTGGAAGGGCTCGCGGGCCCCCCTCGCCGGAAAATGCCCACGGAGGCCGCGGCGGGGGGTGGGGAAGAGGCCGCCTCCGCGTTTCAGACATCTCAGGAATTCCGGACGCTGCGCCCGAATCCGGGATGCCCCTGCGGCTGCCACCTTGATTAAATCATGCCGCTCGGTTTACGAAGCGACCGGTGCCAACGTTCAGAAATTATGGACGGAGCCATCATAAAAACTTTTTTAGGCTGTGCACGCTCTCCCAGGCTTTCCCACCTCTTTCAAACCCCTACCCACCTTTCTGGGCGCCACCTTCTCCATCGGAATGCTCCTTAAATTAATCCCCAGCTGTTCCTGTATCCTTGTCGCCCACTACCCTGTTTTCTTTTTCGTGCACCATCTCAGTTTCCAGATTATGAATTAGCCCATAATTCTTTATTAATATTCTGCCTTTCGTTTATTTCTATTATATCTGCCCCTTCTTTCTGCATAAATGTTGCTAGGTGTGCTACTCAGGCATTAAAAATCTAGCTATGCTAGTAGCTATGCTGTACTGGCTACTTTGTAATCAGTCGACAGCCACTGGCTAAAAATTATGTTTTGTTCCAACCTATTAAAATGGCACTTAATAAATGTTATGTCAAAAAAAGATAATATAGATATTATTTTACACCAAGTCACTGATTTATCGATTGCTTTCTAAGCTTGACTTTGCCATCATATGATAGTGTTCGTACCAATATTTTGTAAACTTAACAAGTACAGTAGCCACAGATAAAATCTTAGGCGTAAAGAAAAACAATCCTGTAAAAAAATACTGGTCTCTATCCTATGTGACTCAAGGAAAGACACTTGCTGTAAACGGTTTCCAAATGTTTCGCTTTTTCAGTAATTAGAACATTGATATACTAAGGCAACCGCTCGAATTAGCACAGGCCCTGGAAGAAATGAGACGAAACCTAAAACAAATTAGACGAAAAAGTACTCAGGCAAATAGCTTACTTCAGAGTGATTCTCCGTGGTATGAGAAGTTGTGACAGTCAAAGTTCTTTTGGATTGCCGACTTTTTCAAGATTGCCCTGCTAATGTAATTAAAGTCCACATTCAACTCGATTGTTTCGAAGGAAGTGGCCAAGAGTGTTTCTATTGATGTGAGAGACCGCTACCTTAATTCCTCCTGAACTCATACTCCATCTACACAACCGACTCTTTCCTTCGTTTTGCTTCTCTTCTCCTGGCTCCCCACCCCCACCCCATTCACTGGTCACCGGTCACCGGTCACCGGCTTCACTTCTATCATAAACACTTGAACATTGGCAACCTTTAACACTAAGCTAAATCTGAGTCAAATTTTCATTGCTGGTAATGATGGAAATTTGCATAATTAATCTTCTAAGTAACCTGAGAAGAATATGACAGTGTCTCAAGAAATATGCCCTTGTCTTCAGTTAAATTAATCTAGATTATAAGGGTGAGGCAAAATCTTGAGCTTATAAAATCATGCAGTAGTAGAATGCATTGCTGGTCTTCATACAATGAAGGCTGCATCCCTCTTTCTCTAGGACACCTGGCCAACTCCACCCCCCCATATGACAGCTTTACACAACATCGATCAATGAACTGTCATTATCATCTCCAGGTTGAAAGTCCATAAAGTAGTTTTATATGGGCTTCATTTAAAAAGTAATCTGTAAATTATGCTCCAAACAAGTGAACACATGGAGGTAGGAAGGACTCTGGTACAGGTGCCAGTTTGCTGTTGACCAGATTCAGCGATTAAATCCTTGCTGTCATCTGAGAATCTCATCACATTCACCGACAGATGTGTCTACTCACAGAAGTTAACCTCTAAAAGCAAAGACCCCCACCCGACTCAGATAGTAACAGCCTCCACTTATCCAGTACATTCTAGGGTTTCTCTATTCCTCACAGCCGCATTACATCCCCATTATCCAGCTAAGAAAACAAGTCCTAAGTAAATAACTTTCCCCAGATCACACCACCAATAGGTGGTGAACAGGATTCAAACCCGGTGTAATCGTAAAGCCTATTTCCTCCACACCGAGATGATCCAAGTTTATTTGGAGAGCAAGTCTTTACAGAGGTAATCAGAAAGAGGTCAGTGGAGTGAGTCTTAATCCAATATGACTGGTGTCCTTATGAAAAGGGGAAATTTGGACAGAGATAGGCGTAGACACAGGAAAGACAATGTGAAGACACAGGGAGAATGCCATTTACAAGCCACAGAATATCTGCGGCTGGCAGAAGCTGGGAGAGAGGATGAAAGAGATGCTCCCTCATAGCCCTCAGAGGGAAGCAACCTCCCCAACCCCTTGATTTTGGACGTCTAGCCTTCAGAACTGTCGGACAGTACATTTCTTGTTGTTTAAGCCACTTGGTTTGTGGTACTTGGTTATGGAAGCCCTCACAAACTAATACATAGATCCAAGCCAAGATGCCAAGTTTTTTGTTTGGTTCCACGTCTCTTAATGACCGCTCTTGGGGGTACATTATATTAAGCTCAAAGGTTCAGAAACTGGAACCCCGCTGGGAGTTATAACCCAAACATTCCAAAGACATACAAACTAACCAATAGCCCTGTGACTGCCCCTCACACCATGTGAGAAGGTGAACAATTCGCAATTAGTCCTTGGACAGTGCCATGGCCAGAATCTGACACCCCCGCTCCTCTTACAGACTTCCGAGCGGAAGTCCTCGATGACTCCCCTTGGACAACCTTTATTGTTAGTTCCGATTTTAAAAGCAGTTCATGTATGTTAAAGAGGTTAAAAAGAAATAAAATAAAGCAAGAGAGAGGCTTTATTTAAACTGATGAGGATAGTATACTGTGAACCAAATAGTTAATGCTCAATTCTCTACACCTGAAATCCAAAAACAAAAATAAAAAATAACATGTGGCCATTAGAAAGACTTTTACAATATAGAAAAACAAAGAGGTAAAGATTACTCAAAGATATCACCCAGAGATAAACCTTATTAATATCTTCATATTGGCATATATCCTCCCAGACTTTCTTAGGAGACATGAACGTACACACACCCAACACATATAGATAACTTTTATGCCTTATTTACTTACAATTATGTTATGGATACATTTTGTGTTAATCAACCGAAGTTTAGATAAGCATTTTAACAGCTACAAGTATTCCATCGGTTGAATGAGCCATAAGTCATTTAACTTCTCCTCTATTTTCAAAAGAAGCTTTCCCTTTTTTTGTTATAAATAGCTGCATAAACATTACACATATACATTTTATACACCTGTCCAGTTATTTTCTTAGGATAAGAGCATGAATCCTTAAAGAGCTTGATTCGTGTTGCTGAACTATCCCTCAGAAATGATTTCACCAGTTTGCACTCCTAAAACTTGTGAGTATGACACTCTTGTTTTAATTTGCATTCCTTTGACCATTTAATGTCTTCTTTTTTTTTATATATGTTTATTGGCTATTTGTGCCTGGCCTGTGTATATCCTAAGCTCAGTAGGGGAGGTAGGAGAAATGTCATATTTTTATTGACTTCTTTTTTTTTTAACTCTACTGAAAAAAAAAAAGAAGAAAGGAAGGACTGGAAGACTATATGGTGTTATTAGGCTAGTGTATATCAGCCGCAGACGTTCATCACCCCAATTTATCCGTGACCATCTCCATTCTTAGTCATCTCCCAAGTGGGTCTAGCCCAGACTTCTTCCCTGCTCTGAGCCTCACTGCCCTCACCCTCCCAGCTCCTGTTCCCTGGACCAAGAGCTGTGCTGCCTTTCTCCTGGCATCATAGCGTTGCTTACAAGGTCGCTTTGTGCCAAGGTGTGGATATAATGGTGCCATTTTTCAAAAAGAAGACCATATTTATTACTTTTCCTATCATGTAAGAATGTTTACCAATATCATTTCATGAATTAGCTTTAATATTTTCTTTTTTTGTGACAACCAGATAAAGGTGAAATAGAAAATGTAAAATGGTTAGATTAAAGTGTCTATTTCGCACTGTTTTGGAATATCTTGAAATAGTATTTTGCAATATTTGGGTAAGACTTGAAAAACTACACTTTAATATGTTGATTCATACACATACAGTAGCTTCCTTGAAATTAACAGGTTGGGGGAAAGTGCCCTAATAAAACTGTGAAAAACGATTAAGTACATGGAATTTAAAATCAGGTAGGAGAAACAGAAATCTACAACGATAACTTACTTCAATGGTTCACTAGCTCAACAGTTCTTGAGAATTTTGGCTTATGTCCTTGGCTCTTTAATGTAGGCATACAGTGGACATCATTTAATATGCCCACAGCATTTATCGATATGTGCATTTACTGCTACTGTCTTCAGCATATTTCCTATTTTACTTCAATTCGAAAGATATTTATGTGGCCATTGCAGTGGTATTACTTTATTATATCATATTTGCATGCTTGTTTCTCAATTGTAAGTGCTTTTAGGGCAAGGATCCTATATTTTCATCTTTGTATCACTAACGCCATATCCGGCATACTGTAAATGCCATTTTCTGTTTTGTATTTTTAAATGAATGATGAGCTCCTGCTATTTTGTTCCAATTTTCTTCTGTCCTATATGAGGTTTTTGGCCATCATAAAACTTTGAGGGAAACTGCCCAGTGATTTGTATAGAAACAGGGAAATGTTCTCTTTTGATCTTAAAATGGGTGGAATTTCTCTAATACCTGAGGGAAGCTTGTTGCAGTCAGCAAAGCTGGAAGACGAAACATTCCCTAAAGAGGTAACAGTAGTGTTACCGATTACCATGCAGCTAGTTTGTACCATGACAGCAACGCTTCTCGAACCGGTGTTCTTGCAGCTCACCCCAGGTATATCCAGTGTGAGAAACAATAGATTTGGGCATTCTCATTGGACAGAGGTTTAGGCAGGACCTCTATGTGGCCAACTCTGTTAACTTCAAACGCAAAAATAATAGCCTCCTACCTGCATGCACTGTTAACAGCTTACGGGGAGCGTCAAAGAGCCAAAAAGTTCATTTACGAAGGACAGCAAACATGTCCTGTCTGTCCCTTCCCACATCTGAATTACTTCCAGAATTTTAAAAGCAAAAATTGGCTGGGGGGGAGGGAGAATTGGATGAAGGTGGGCAAAAGGTGCAGACTCCCAGTCGTAAGGTAAAGACACGCTGAGGATGTCATGTCAGTGAGAGCTGTAGTTAACGCCGCTGTACAATACACGTGAACGTTAAGAGTAAATCCTAAGCTTTTTCCTCATCACAAGGAAAAAAAAGTTTATTTTCTTTTTTCCTTTTTCATTTTTTTGTATCTATATCAGGCAGTGGATGTTAATTAAGCTGACTTGGTAATCATTTCACAATATAACTGAGCCAAAAATCATTATACTGCACACCTTAAACTTATACAGTGCTGTATGTCAATAACATCTCAATAGAGCTGGAAAAAAGAAATAAAAGTAAAAATTATTTATTACATTTTATTTTTAAATCTGCAACACAAAGGGTATAAAGAACAAGACAACGAGAGCAGATATTCTCATTGCCCAGATAATCGCTGTGTATTTTTCAAATAAAAATAATTCAAGTACATGGCTTAAAAGTCCAAACAGAACAGAGAAGAAAGACAGACTACTCGCCCGCTCCCAGCCTCCCTTCCCCTTTCTCCTTCACCCTTCTCGAGGCCGCAGGAGTCTCTTTCTCAAATTCGGCATCACACCGTTGCCTGCTAAAAACCTAAAGGACTCTTCATTACTTGGGAGATGACATTCCCACTTGTTAGTTTGTCACCGTATTCCTTCGTGATCGGACCCCTCTGGCCTTCTCCGCTGGGGCTTCCCCAGTCCAAGTCCCCAGAACACACGACTTTCCCGGCTGCCACTCTGTCCTGGCGAGGCCCCATTCCCTCCTCAGAGCATTTATCTCCCTGCATTTTTTATTGCAGGTTTCCTTTTCCATCTGCCAAGAAAAAGGAAGCCCTTCAAGGGCAGAGATCTAGCTCACTTGGCTTTTTTCTTTTTCTTTTTCTTTTTCTTTTTTTTTTTTTTTTTACCCCTGGTGCTTAGCATATACTGAGTACCAAATAAATATTTTCTAGAGAATGGAGCCACCACAGAATTGCTAAACTACAAGAGCTGGCTCCAGGAGGCAAGCAGCTAAAACCAGAAAATGGTTAAAAGCGAGAGGAATACATTTCGCTCAGGGCTGGAAAGGGGGTGGCCATCTGCTTCCGGCTTCCTCTCCCTCCCACAGTGGACCCTGGCTTCCTGAAGATGGAAGGCAGGCTGAGGGGGAGGGTTGCAAACCCGGGGGGAAGGGCTGCAGTGGCTTCAGCAGAGGAGCAGCGAATGAGGGTGCCTTTAAGGGGGTGAGTCATCACAGGACCCTCTGACTTGCTGTGGCTACAGGGGCCAGGTGACAAAGGGCCCCAGGAGTCAGTAGGGAGCCAGTCACGTGAAGATGGTGCTATGTGACTCCTGTAGCCAAAAAGAGACCATGACATTTCCTTCTAGATGGTCTAGCCCAAAAGTACTGGGGTGAAGGCAAGGATTCAGGGTGAGTGCTGGAAACAGGAATACATTTCTGGGCTATGTGCTTTGCAGCCGGACAGGTAGTATGGAGAGCTGAATTCCAGCGTTCCAGGGCTCTGAGATGACAGAGTTGAAGGTATGTATGAGACAGTGGGCCCATTTTCCAGGTGTATTAATTAAGACTGCTAAGGAAGTGGGCCCTATTCTGAGCAGAAGGCACCCGAGACAGCGAAAAATCATAGGGTATTAGAGTGAGAAGGAGCCCCTCCTTACCTGTCAAAATCCCCATCATGAAGTCACTGCCGTGGGGTAGAGATGACACAAAGGAGACCTCACCTGTCAACTGTACAGTGGCATTTTGTTCACATTAGTCACTGGGGACATTTTCGTTTTCTTGCAGGACATAGGCAATGTCCTGTGAGTCTGGACTTTCTCGAAAGGACTGGCAACCTGAATAGTCATAATAGCAACTAGAAGAAAGGTGGGGACTGAGCAGGGACTGAGAACACGGGGATTTATCCTGGTCTCAAGCACCTCCTGGCTGCTGGAACCTGGGTCACTCACTTGACCTTCCCGAATCCATTTCCTCGTTTTAAAAGGGGATTCTTCATAATCTTTATAAACCGTTGAACTAACCTATATAAATATCGGGCCCTGGTAGAAATAATAAGAGGACTACATTCAAATTTTCCCTTTCGAAGCCTTTCCCAAGATTCTTTCCCCACCCAAAACAACAACAAACGAATAAATAAATAAATAAATGGCTTAATCCACGTCTCAAACAGACAGGTGATTTTAAGCTTATGTTTAAGCATCTGCATAAGCTAGATACTCACTACACCCTGAAACTGCTCAGACCTTGTGTCACCGCCCAAAGCTCTAGAAAATCGTCCTTACATGCCGTGAATTAATCTCCCCACGATTTCCATCCACGCTTTCTAAATCTTCTCTCTTGGGATCACACAAACCAAGCCTTGCTCCTCTTCCAAATGTCCACCCTCAAATATGGGAAGAAAGCAGTGATTTTCCCACCGGAAACTTTTCTAGTCTAAACGTCTCCTTTTCTGACGACACTTGCTCACGTCTCCCCTGGTCAACCCCCATCCTTTGTGTGACTCCCTTCAAGGACATTTTTAAGTTGAAACTTTGGAAACAACCTAAGAGTCTGGCAGCAGAGGTTCAATTGAAAAACGCAATATATCGTCTCTAAATAGAACACATAATAAAAAGAATATTTCACATCAAGAGAAAAATGATCACAGTTCGTTCTATGACAAAGGAAGTTATAAAGTAATAGATTTGGTATGACGTCGATTTTGTAATAAAAAGTATATATATTAAAATAATTTTTTGTGAGATTTATTCCTGGGTGATACAATTACAGGTGATATTTTCTCCTTTGTACCTTTCTTTTTCAAATATTCTATAATCGATTATTGGTAATGAGGACTACAAATAGACCGTATGTCCCTACAGTTTTTACAAAAAGTCCTGGGTCCTGAATGTTTAGAATATTATAAAATAGGCTTCCTCCTACTTTCCATTTCAGAAATAAACATGTAGCAGTAAGCTCGGAGGACCGGGAGCCAAGGGTATCCAACACAATGTTGTTCCCTTCTCTATTTCTCTGAGCATTTGAGAACCACTCTCATATCCTATCTTCCTATTAAACTTTCTCTCATGTGCTTCCTATGACTTGATTGCTATCCCACATTTCAAATGACTTTGGGTGTATCTCCAGCTTTGTCCGAGGTATTGATCGGAGGTCCCTGCTAGTCACCAATACCGACAACAAGAAGCAGACACATCTCTCTAAAAAGGAGAGAATTATGAAAGAAATGCCAGCTCCACCATTTTACAGTATTCTTAAACCAGTAAAATCCCAGGATATATTAAAGCAGGACAGCTAGCAGTAAATCCTCGTGTCATACCCATGACGTCCTAGTATAGCTTATTTTCATATCACTGGATCTCTAAAGGCACTAGAATTACTTGCACTGGAAAGGAAAAATAAGCAAGTATGATGTACCATTCACGATTTTGTTTATGAAAGGTTTTTTCCAAGAAGAAACTCTAGACAATGAATGGCCAAATTTAAGTAAAAATGAATGGATGCAGCCACCATCTTAGACAAATCGAGTTATAAGTTACCCATAGAGACTAATAGCCGATGACACGAGCATTTGTTGGTGTCTGCACAGAGTCTGCACCCTGATCGGTGCTGGGGATCGAAAGATGAATTAGATCGAATCCCAATCCCGAAGAGCTTCAGACCAATGGAGAACACCAACAAGAAGACAAACCACAAAATGATCAATTCTGGGTTAGAAAGGAAGGAGCCGATGAACGTTTTCTGGGGAAAATCCCGGGCCCACGGCCTGAAGCTTTCCTCTGTAGAACTCATTATGGCTCATTCACCCTCCCAGCTTTAAATGTGTGATCTGGAAGGCCAGGTGAGGTTTAGAGGAGGTGGAAAGTTTGTATAAAGATCTCATGAAGGAGTTTAAGTTCTGTCACCCCCAAATGCTGCTTTGATATATTGATTATTCTAAGCTGAAGACACTGGAAAACCAGCAGCTGCAGGGAGAGGCTCACCCTGGACACCCCCATCTGTCTAAAGCCTGACCCTCCAAGGGGACTCAGTGGTCATAAACCCCTCCCCAGGGACGTCCTCAACCTGGGAAGACTGACTCTCATCACAAGAGAGGGGACCACACCCAGACAAACTGTCACAAGCCATCGTGTCCCCCACCTACTGTTCTGAGGGCCCCTTCACTTCTCCTGAAAATCATTGCTCTCCCCTAATTTGGCCACATCCTCCTACCTTCACCCTATTGAAATGGTATATAAGCTCTCGAATCTCACCGCTGTGGGGATTCCCACTTTTTGCCTATTATGCCCTCGTGCACTTACCATTGAACATGAATACATTTGTGTATCTTTTCACCTGTCGACCTGCCTGTTGTCAGTTTATCCCACAGACCCAGCCGTCCAACCAGGAGGGCAGAGGCAAAGTCTTTCTTGCCCTACGTGGAATCCCCAGGTTCAGGACCCCTGGTGGTACCCAGCTGCCTTTATTGCCGACGTTATTCCCTTCAAATTGCCGTGGACGCTTTGTAAACCCTCTCTCAAAGCTGACCGATGGAAGGCGGAGGACATGGAGAGAGCCCCAAATAGGCTAGGGGGACCATGTCTTACCATCTCAACCTAAATGCATCATCCAGCTTAATGGAGAATGGTCAAAGCATTGTCATTTAATCCAGGAGCAAAATTAAGATGTCCTGTGACATAACTTTCATCTGAGAGTTTTCTGAGGGTAATAGTTTATGCAATTCTTATTTGCGGGTGATGTGATTATTTACATAGAAAGCCCAAGAGGATCGAATGAAAAAAATATCATGAAAAATAAGAGAATTCTGTGAAGTGACTAGGTAAAAATTAACATAAAGAAATCAGTAGCCATCCTGTATATAAAAAGCTAACTGAGAAGAAACACCCATTTCTCAAGTGGAACACATAATGGTAATATTTAAATTATCAGGAAATATGCAAAATCTACATAAATAAAGTTTGATGGCTATGAGAAAGATTATAATTTGGAGATAAGAAAGCTAAATAACATAAAGAAATCAATTCTCTCCCAAGATATATATGTAAATTTAAAGTGATAAATATCCAAAAATTTATATATATATATATATATATTCAGGTACACCCTATTTGTCAATTTGAGCTTTCTCTTGTCCTATCAAGTTGGTGACATTAACTGGCTCCGTTTTTGTTTATTAATTTGTTGCCATGTCCATTGAACTTAAAAGCTTGTTTTAAGTGTTTTAGTAATGGGGTGCTGAATTTTACAACCAACATTTGCAAAATACCTGACACTTAAACTGTTAAGTTTTCATTAATCAATCTTAAAGCAGGTTGCCTTAATTTTTCTTTAAAACTGCAGAGTAACAAGTACGGTCAGTGCCTAAGTCTCAAGTGACCGGCTCGACGAACTTTCACATGCATCTGCACCTGCTTAACCACACTCAGATCAACATAGAGTATTTTCAGCGCCCCGGAAAGCTCTCTGCTGTTCTCTCCCAGGCAGAATCCACCTCATGGGGAACGTCACTTCTCTGTTTTCTGTTACGATAGACGTTGCCTGTTTTTGAGTTCCATGTCAACAGAATCGTACAATCTGTCCTCTTTTGTGTCTGACTTTTTTCACTCTGTCTATGTTGTGTGTTCCAGTAGTCTCTTGTTTCATCATTGCGGCAGATCCCCTCGCCTTCGTTACTTGTTTGAGATCAGTTGTCCGCAATGCAGAACTGATGAGTAACCTTGCCTGACTTTGTGCTTGCCGGAAACCAAGGCTAATGTTGATGGTGGATGCCCTGTTCCCTTTTAACTCCCGGGTTCGAACCATGTCTTAGTTTTTCTGATTGAAACTTACATTGTTAAAATGGCAGAAAGAAACAACCTTAAGAAATATCCAGAGATTCTAAGGTGTGGTCATTTGTTATAGACAGAACAGAATGTAGCTGGTCTTCTATCCAGTTATGCCTCTTTCTTTTAGAAACCTCAGAAAGAAAAACAGAAAAAAAAGGTCAGTGTAGAATCAATTGCAGTTTAAGAAAGGAGTCAATAAACTTTTTATGTAGAGGATTAGGTAGTAAATATTTTTTACTTTGAAGCCCACACATTCTCTGTCCCAAGAGCTCAACTCTACCATTATAGCGTGAAGACAGTCATTGAAAATATGTAAGCAAATAGATGTGGCTGTGTCTTCAAAACACTTTATTTACAAAAAAAAAAAAGGCAGCAGGCCAATTAGGCCCACAGGTTATAGTTTACCAGTCATCGGTGTAAGAGGATGTATGGAGCACCAGCAATAAGAAAACCTTTGAATCACAAATGTTTAGGGAGTCTATAAATCTCAGACAGGGAGTAAATGCATGAAAGGGATGATCATTCAGCTGAGAATGGTAATTCTGCCTCAGTGTTCTGGCCCCATCATGAACACAGTCCAGCACCTATTGTTAGAGGGGGAATACCCTTTCCTTTCTCTACTCCTGTTTTCCACAGTGAGAAATTTCCCCTTAACACCTGGGAGGTGGAACCGTTAATGTGATTGGCCAACATAAGAAGGCAATTGAGTATGCTTCACAATCTCTGCCTTGCTTCTTCCCTTGAGAGGAAGTTGCTTACAAAGACCAGACAATCTCTGCTGTGGCCTCATGCCTACGCAGAACCCCAGAGAGCGAGGCTTGATTCCATCCAGGACTACCTGCTCCCAGGTAAGAAAGTCTGCCTAATCTGAGATTTGATATTGGCAAGCTGACTTGTTGAACGAGACTAAAGCTTTGTTCTCTGGTATGGCCTCTGTCACTAATAAAGACAGCATTTCGGCCTCCATTATTTCTCTTCAAACTATTCATAAGCTGGGTAAGGGGAGAGGGACGGTTCATTAGGTGCCAACTAAGAGACTCCAACATATAAAACAAATTTTAAATTTAATGCTCTCATTATAGAAAGACAAATGAAATACTATAAGTCAGGTTGCGGACTATCAAGAGAAATGAAACAGAAGTGAATTAAGTCTTATTAAACTTGTAACCCAAACCTGGTCTACTTCAATTCCTAACTGAATACTTCACCTAACTGAATACTTTACCTCAATTCCTAACTGTATACTTCACCTGAGAAAAATGAAGCCCTCTCTGGTAGAAAATAATATCATTTGGAGATTCTATCTACGGTTCTTTTATATACAATGTGTAATATATAATGTAAAAATAAATAAAGTTTCAAAGTGAAAAGACACTATAATAACCGATAAAAAGTATAAATAAAAGATAGAAGCAGTCTAACAAATAATCCAGATATTGGAATTAGCAGACAAGGACTTTAACTATGACTACTATATAAAAGTAAATGAAGGAAAAGATGAACAAAATGTATGAAAAATGGAACTTGCCAATATAGAATTCATTTGTAGATTGAAATCTATAACAAGAAACATGCACATTCTTGAACTGAAAAATATAATAACTGTAATTAAGAACGTATGGGAAGAATTAGACAGAAGACTGGATAAAAAAATAGAAATAAAAAATTAAGGAAAAATCAGTAGAAAAAAATATCCAAACTGAAGCTCAGCAAAAAAATAACAGAACTTGACGTAAGAGACTTGTGGGACACAGCAAACTGGAGCCCTAGATGGAAAGAGAAAAAGAAGAGTGTTGAAGGCATAATTGAAGAGAAAACAGCTAAGAATGAAACACATTAAACTACAGGTTCAAGAAACTTGGAAAACCACAAGCAGAATAAACACTAGGAAATTCATATTCATTCACATTTTT
>NW_006439713.1:4271824-4293473 GCF_000325575.1 Pteropus alecto
ATGTCTTTCAGAAGTTGCAGTTCGATTGACAGCTAATTTTTCAATGAAATTATAGAAGTCGTAAAATTGGAACAGCATCTTTAGAATGCTAAAAGAAGAAAAAAACCTGACAGCATAGAATTTTATACCTAATGAAAATATCCCTCAGAAAAGAAAGTAAAATAAAAGCATTTTCAGGCAAACAAAAACTGGGAGAATCTGTTGCCAGCAAATCTATACTCGATGAAATACTATAGGAAATTTTTCTGAAATTGAAAGAAAATGATTCCAGAAAGGAGACTAGAACTGCCAGAAGCATTGAAGAGCACTAAAGAAGATAAATAATGAAAAATACAAAGGACTATTGTATGTATAAACTTGTAATAATAATACCGTCTTAAGAGTTTTATAACGTACACAGGAGTGGCACAAAGGGCTGGAAAGAAGTGAGAGAGTTAAGCTGTTGAAAGGTTCATGTGTGTTTTGTAAACATTAAACACACTAATTCAAAGTAGATTATCATAAGTCAAGGGTGCAGAAGGTAGTCTCTCTCACTAAAAAGTACACGAGAATTTCTAACTTAAAAGTTAATGGAGAAAATGGACTCGTATGATTGAGATGATAATAGTGGTTATTTCTGTGGGGGAAAATTGACTGGAAGTGAAGCACAGGGCAGCCTGGTGTTACACTGAAAATAATTTCTAATTTGATCTGGGTGGCAGTTATGTAGATATATTTAAATTATAAATGTATGTATGTTATATGTGGTTATATATAATTTATTTTACTGTATAAATATAATTTATCATATATAATAAATAATTATTATACACAATTACATAAAATTTAAAGTTCATTATAAACATAATATGGGAACATATAATAATATATAAATATAATTATGTAAATATAATTTATAGTGTATATAATATACCCATTTATATAGAATTTCATTGAGTTGTACTCTCAAGTTTGTGTACTTAACTGTGCAAATCAAACTTCAATAAGAAATTAAAATACATTGTCAGAAAAATAAGAGAAATATATCTATGAAACAAGAATAGGATGCTTAAAATGGAATGGACTGGAGACAATAATGAGTCCTTGAAAACTAAAAATTGATAGAAATACAAATGATAGCAAAAAAGAAAAAAATAGTAATAGAGCCAAAAGACTAAGTCTAAGATATCTCTCTGAAAGTAGAACAAAAGAATATATTCCACAAGAGAAAAATGTAACAAAATTAGAGACACAATTCAGACGCTCAATATTTAGCCAAAAGGACTCCCAGAAAGATAGACTGGAGAAAATGAAAAGAAGAAAATTATTGAATAGGTAATTCAACAGAATTTCCAGAACTGGAGAACATGAGTCTCCAAATGAAAAATTCCACTGAGTGTCCCACAGGATCAGTGGGAAAAGTCCAACATCAAAGAACACCATGGTGCAATGTCAGGACGTCAGAGAGAAGAAAATATTCCAAGAATTTTTAGAGAGAAAAAGAAGGCCACACACGAAGTGTCAGGAATTGGAATGGAATTCAACGCCTCAGCAAAACAGAGAGAGCTATAAGGTAAGGAAACATGGGATCCAGGAATCAGGAATCCAACACAGGAGAGATGCAATGGGAACTTCCATTTCATCTGGTGGTGGAGGAAAGTCCCAGGTAAAAACTGTACAGCAAACCTGGGGAGCATGCAGTCCAAACCCAAGTGGGTGCTCAGAGTATCAGATACCCATCGGGTATCAGAAGGAGCGTGGAATTGACGAAGATGATTTGGGGAAAATGGCATCGGGAGAGATTTTCCAGAGCTATTACTTTGAGGGTGAGAAAACTCTTAACAATCGCTCTTAAAAAGCAAAGAGACTAAAGAAATAAAGCAATTAAGTCCAATAAAAAAAGGTAGTTTTACATTTCAGAAATTGTAATCATTGCATATTCTTTTGTTAACCAGTATATGGTCCAATATTGTTTAGTTATAATAGCGAAACGATTGAATATGGATCTTAACACACATGAGCTAAAATTTTCACCTACTATACAAAGTTATAAGATAGATCTAAAATTGTAGACTCAAGAAATAGCAGTATCTGCCTTTATTCTTAAATTTGGAGGGAAATACCAGAACAAGCAACTAAATACGTTGAAAGCAGATATCCTGGGAAACAGGAAATGGATGAAACAGGAGATCCCCTTTTTTTTTTTTTTTTTGGTAATGTGATTTTTCACACTAGATTTTTTCCTCTGGCTTTATTTCGAAAATTGTGAAATCTATGTAAAAGTTAAAGAATAGTACAATGAATATCTATACTCTTAACCTGGATTCCACGTTAGCTTTATTTCTTCCTCATTTTTTGTGAACCACTCAGAATGAGTTGAAAACATCGCAATCCTTCATTCATAAATATTCCAACGAGTGTCTCTTGAGAACAAGGACATTCTCCTCCATACTCCGAATATCATCATCACATCTAAGGAAATTAACAAGAATCACCTATGATCCCCTATGTGGATTAATGTACAATCCACAAATTTCCTCAGTAGTCCCCCAAATGTTTATATACATTTTTTCCATCCAGGGTTTAATCAGATAGAACAACCAAGTGTTGTTTTATCTCCTTGAACTTTTAAATTATAGACAAGTCCCTGCCCCACTGGGCTTTTTGTTGTTGTTGTTTTTCAAAACACTGACTTTTTTGAAGATGAGATTCCAGCAGTCTTAAAGAAAGGCTCTTGTGCTAGACATTTCCTTGTGATCTCATTAAGGTTCCGACTGAACTGTTCCCGTGGACATACATCACTTTATAAACATGATAAAATGGGGAAAATGGAGCTGGCATTTGTTTATGTCTATTAAGAAGACGGTGCTTTCTCTCTTAGGTTGCCTTAGGCTGAAGTTTGATGCCTTCCCTGTGCTAACTGGGTCAGCATGTGCTTACTAAGTGTTCCCTAACACAAGTCACTCCAGGAAACAGGTTAAACACCTTTTCTCCGAGAGGCATACATTTTCACAGCTTTTCATTTAAATTTCGTTCCCAGTGGGGATTGATTTTTTTCCTCATCTACCCAAGAAATTCTGTTACTGAAAATTCTCGTGTCAGTTATCTCAACCACAAATGGAAGTTGTCCCTGCACAAATCCCTTGGTGGCTGAATAGACTCGATTCTCCTGAGTGATAAAAGTGAGATGCAAAGACAGAGCACTGTGAGGACCTGAGTTCTGTACTGGGATCAGTCACGGAAACCCTGGGTGACCTTGAGCAAGCCCTAGACCTCTCTAGGCTTCAGTGTCCTTATCTATAAAAAGAAGGGGGGCAGAGCAGTTGATAATGAAAGGCACCTTTCAAACTTGGATTCTAAAGCGAGCAGAAGAGAAAGTATTCAAGGACAGATAGCCGCTGCACGCCCAGTGGATGTCCCTTTTTACCTTCCTGACAGCCAGACTCGGCCACCCTCTGTACAAAACAAGAGGATCCCTGTCTGCGATGGGGAGACGAGAGGTGGGGGAGGACTCGGAGAGAAGCCAGTAAGGGCCAACAGTGCAGATACCAGTGCTAGAGTGGGTGACAGGAAGCCCCACCTTCCAGAGTGCAGCATGAAAATCATCTGAGACACAACTCTGATGTTAAAAGCAAAAGAAGTCGCAAAGTATTCTCAGGACAGAAGAATTCAACAAACGTTTAATAAATTTAGCAGTGAAGGACTTCAGGAGATTCCATCCCAGTATATTGATTATTCTAAGCTGAAGACACTGGAAAACCAGCAGCTGCAGGGAGAGGCTCACCCTGGACACCCCCATCTGTCTAAAGCCTGACCCTCCAAGGGGACTCAGTGGTCATAAACCCCTCCCCAGGGACGTCCTCAACCTGGGAAGACTGACTCTCATCACAAGAGAGGGGACCACACCCAGACAAACTGTCACAAGCCATCGTGTCTCCCACCTACTGTTCTGAGGGCCCCTTCACCTCTCCTGAAAATCATTGCTCTCCTCTAATTTGGCCACACCCTCTTACCTTCACCCTATTAAGATGGTATATAAGCTCTCGAATCTCACCGCTGTGGGGATTCCCACTTTTTGCCTATTATGCCCTCGTGCACTTACTATTGAACATGAATGAATACATTTGTGTATCTTTTCACCTGTCGACCTGCCTGTTGTCAGTTTATCCCACAGACCCAGCCGTCCAACCAGGAGGGCAGAGGCAAAGTCTTTCCTGCCCTACATGGAATCCCCAGGTTCAGGACCCCTGGTGGTCCCCGGCTGGCTTTTTGGCCGCCATTATTCCCTTCAAATTGCTGCGGACGCTTTGTAAACCCTCTCTCAAAACTGACCAATGGAAGGCGGAGGACATGGAGAGAGCCCCAAACAGGTCAGGGGGACCATGTCTTACCACCCATTCTGCAGTTGAATGGCGCCCTAACTGTGGGCCAGTCTCGTAGGCCCATGAGGCCACCACTGTCTCACCTATGAAATGGATGGGAGGGCACAGTAGATTGAGTCATCGCTCAAATTCTTTACTGCTCGTTCTGAAACTTTGGGGGAAGCAAGAGACGATATTTTCTGTGTCGTTTGCACCCCTGTCATAGTGAATAACTGGCTGGATACCTACTTAATGGTGCTCCCCCTCTTCCTTCACTTACATGATCTGCTCTCTAATTGCTTTTCCTCTCTTAAATGGGTATTAAGAAAACATCCGATTTTTTCTTTCTTGGCTTACAGCCATGGTTTCTGGTCCCAGAGTTTTCTGAGCCTGTGAATAATTATGTGGTTTAACTTACGGATGCCCTGAAGGTAATAACAGAAATTGCTCATGATTCAGTTTTGCTTGTACTTCCCGTGCAGATCCCCCCGCCCCCACCCTCCCAACATTGGAATGATAAGATTAGCAATAATACTACTTTAACTTTACACAGAAATGTCCACGAGAGGGTCTTTCGCATTTCCCGTTTCTTATACCAGTGATGAACACAGGCTTTAATAGGAAGTAAAGGGAAGTAATTGTCCTGGGTAATGGCGGAGGGGCTTTTCAACACAGCTTTCTCATTCACTTCCCTGAAATCTCTGGATCCTCCTGTCAGTGCCCATAGATTTTAAGAGTCTTAAGAGATACATGAATCCATCATGACGAGTGGGTCTTTTTTGCATCCTGATTCAAACAACTTGTTTAAAAAAATCATAGGACAACCAGAAGAACAGAGCATTGACTGGATTTTGGTGAAATTAAAGAGTTAGTCTTGTTTTAAGAGGCCATAAAGAGGTCACGGTTCATGTTCTTTTTGTAACGGTTTTATCTTTTAGGGATTCTAACCGAAACGATCATGGTATCTGGCATTTGCGTCAAAGTAACGTGAGCGGAGGAGCAGGTGGGCGTCTGGGTGGAGTGAGACTGGACAAACGCTAAGAAGCGCTGAGGCCTCGGACCACGTGGCGTTCGGGAAAATTTCTGTTTGAAATTTTCCATCAAAAGTTTTAAATGATAACCCAGAACACAAATCTTTTCTCAGTTGACAATAAGAGAAGAAGTCTGATTTTGTTCCATTTTACATTAGACAGCACTCAGGTTTATCAGGTAAAAATCAACTCTTGGATTTGAAAGTAAATGTAAGAAATGGGAAATGGGAAAAGTGAGAAGAGTCTGATGTGTTGTTGTTTTTTTCAAATAACGCTAATATTCCCACACATTTGAATAATGTTTTACAGTTTCAAAGTAATTTATATCTCATTTCATCTCGGAAAAGCCTGGTATGTATATTCGTTGTCACATATGACATCTGACAAAATATCTTCATTATATTGTTTTTATATTTATATATTTTTTAATGATTTACCTTAAAACTCTGGAAATATTTTTATTGCTTGACTAGACTCTTAGCTGATACTTAAGGATTTATTGCCTGCTCTCACTTTGCGAGGGAAACTCAACTAGAATGTCTATTTACAATATTAGAAATCTTAAATGGTCCCCTATCATGATTTGGAACAGTTTTATTTTTCCTCTGAGTTTCTATTTGGGGGAATACGCAGGGAAAAAAAAACAACCCCTTTCTTATTTCCTTCGAGCCCACCCAGCTGTTTCATTTTGTGTTCGCTTATTTCCCATGCTCCCAGTTGGAGTGAGAAGCCATCAGAAGTGTTCTGTTCTTTTTAATACTTTATCAGCATTTCTTTTATTAGCCACATTATCCTTTATCTCTTTCCTGTGAAAGGTTTTAAAGTACAAATTGGTGAAGCCACGTCTTTTGTTATTTAAATATTATGCCATCAACATTTACAAGTACATTATAAGAAGATTTAAACACAATATCCTACCCTAAGGATCACAAACCCACACATTTTTAAAAATCTGACTTTTCTTTTCCGTTTTTTGGTGTACTTTACGTTCCAGGATGCCACCCTCTGAGTACAGAAAACTACCAGAGGCCTTGTTATTAAAAACTCCGACCTGGTCACAGACCTTTCACAAGGTCAAGAGCAGTAAACACCTTATCTTTATAAGGGCAACACATTCTTAAGTTAATACGAAAGGCTTGGATGCGTTTCGCCAGCATCGGTCTTGGAATCACAGCACTGGGACCACAGGACCGCCATTCTAGGGTGCAGTGAATGTATATCCATACCAAGCCCATGCCCTAAGGACGGGTCTGGAAGCAGATGACTGGAAGAGAAGGGACCCCCCTGGGACAAGGCGTCCCTGGACTCGTTAGAAGTTACTCTATGACACTGCAAATATTAAATATAGCTACATGAATCACACTACAAAATCCCAGTCCTGAAACCTGGAGTCGGGCGTAACGATTTGTTCTGGCTCCTTGCTCATGAATACCAAAGAATCATTTGAAGAAATTTGGGTCAGTGTAAAGAATATTCTGAAGTTCTATTCCTCCCTCTGGAAGATACATTCTTCGTTTGACAGGACATATGCTTCTCAAGCGTTATTTTGTGTTTATTAATCTTTGAACTAAATTGTCAGTTCTTGTAACTGGGAAGAGTTTCCCCAGAACCCTCCTGACTCATGCTAAGGGTACACAACAGCTGATAAACTCCAGTGACCTCTGAGGAAACAGATGGGCTGTGTGGCTTTGCACACCCACGTGGCTTTCTGGACTATGGAGGACAGTACGACCCAGCCTTTTCCATATTTATCGGGTTGATCATAGGGGTGGTGTCACCTGTTCTATTGTTCTATCAAATCTCTTTATTATAACCTTCCATGCTACTATTTTTGTCATTTGCAAAATGACAAAAATTGTCTCTGTGTATATTTCTTTAGAATTACAAAATAATCTGTGATCATTGCAATAGTAACAAGAATTAACTTTTGTTATTTTTTATAAGGTGCCAAGCACTCTGCTAAAAGCTTAAAACTCTTGCCTCACTTAATCAACAACTCTTTGAGATAGTATTATTATTTCCATTTTGCAAATTAAAAAAAAAAAAAGCATGAGCATAAAGGAATCAATTTATCACCCATTCATCCTTCCTGAAAATATTTCCTTCGGGGGAAAAAACACGGAATCCAAGATAGAGAATGAAATTCGAAACATGCAAAAGTGACAAGAAAAATAAATCAGTAAAATTTATACATAAATCTTAAGGTTAAGACATTTATGAAAAAGTTTATAAAAAACAAAACAAAACAAACATAAAAAGAATTTTAATGGTAAACTGGAACTAAAATTTCAGATTAGTGCTAAAAAACATGAGATGCTTAAGTTCTCATCTTATTCCAGAGGAAAAAGTTACACTGATTTTTTTCTAAATGCTTGTAGAAAAGAATGTTTAAAAGCCTTGATTAAAATTAACAGCCATCTCAAAATTGTCAAAGTTATCAGAAACAAGGAAAGACTAAGAAACTGTCATAGCCACGAGGAGCCTAAAGAAACATGATAATTAAATATAACGTGTCCTGAAACAGATAAAGGACATTAGACAAAATCTAAAGAAATGTGAATAAAGTATGAACCTCAGTTAACAAAATGTATCAATATTGGACCAATAATTTTGACAGAGGAACCATATTCATGGAAGATATTAATAATAAGGGAAACTGGGTATCAAGTAAAAGAATTCTCTATGCTGTCTTTGCTGTTTTCAGTACATTCAAAATTACTATAAAATAAAAATTTTGTTAAAAAAATAAAATCAAACTCATAGAGTTGTCGTAAAGATTAAATGAGATAATCAATATCAAAAGATCTGCACAAGGACTAAAATATAGTAAGTATTCAATAAATATGAGCTTTAATAATGACTAAAAAATTAAGGTCTATCAATAGAATCGGGATGGAATATATAACTTTCCAAACTACATGCGGTGGGGAGAGGCGAGAGGTGAAAAAGAAAAATTCAATCTATTCAATAAAAAATAGTAAATAAAAAATGGAAAAGTTAAGAAAGAAAGCGATATAAATAAAAAACATAAAATAAGATATCAGGAATCAGTAATTATGTTAAATGTGACTTGGTTAAACTTGCTAATTAAATAAAAAGATTCCATACCCATTTGGATGGCTACTATAAAAATAAACTGAAAATAACAAGTATTGACAAAAGTGTTTTAAACCTAATTCCAGTGTTAGGTGAGGGGAAGGGGGCATCAACATCAAGCAATTAACTCAGTTTTGACAATATCTACCCAGTAATAGCATCGGACCCCATGGGTTAAGGGTTCAGGTTCACAAGACTACCACCTTCCCCCTGACTTCAGATGTCAATGGCAAATCTAGGTTGTCACCTGCTATAGATGGGAAGTTCCAATGAACACTCTTCCTTGGGTTTTATTAATTTGCTAGAGCAGCTCACAGAAGTCAGAGAAACATTTCACTTACTAGATCAGTTTATCATAAAAGGAGAAAACTCAGGAACAACCAGATGGAAAAGATGCATAGGAAAATGTACAGGGAAAGGGCTCAGAGCTTTCATGGTCTCTCTAGCATGCCACTCTCCCTTAACATCCACATGTTCACTAACCTAGAACTTCTTCACACTCTGTCCTCTGGGGTTGTTATGAAGGCTTCATTAAGCATTTATGATTGATTAAATCATTGGTTATTGAAGATCAATTCTACTTCCAGGCTCTCTTCTCTCCCTGGAGGAATGCAAGGGTAGGGTGAGATGTGGAATCGAAAGTTCCAACCCTCTAAGCATAGGGTTGGCTGCCTGGGTAATCAGTCTCCATCCTTAGTGTGGTTCGTAAGTCACCTCATTAACATATCAAAAGATCCACATTCTCAGCAGCACTGTCCATAATAACCAAAGGTCGAAGCAACCCGTGTCCATTGATAGATGAATGGATAAACAAAATATGGCATATACATACAATGAAATATTTATTCAACCTTAGAAAAATAGGAAATTCTGACATATGCTAACACGTGGATGAACCTTGAGGATACTATACTAAAAGAAACAGGGAGGAAAATTTTTCCTCTACCCTTCTAGGTTCTTCTGGCTGGTCTAATAATCAAATTGACATGAGACAGATTAGCAGGAGAAAAACAAATTAAAGTTCAATAATATGTACATCTCCTGCATACATGGGAGAGACCCAAGAGCACTGAATAACTCACCAAATCACCTTAAATATACCTTCCACCAAAGACACAAGATGAGGTTGGAGGTGGAGAGTCATTACGAGAGGTGACCAGGAAAAGATCAGTAAGCAAGGGTAAGATCGTTCTGTAGATTTAAGCTCAGCTTTCTCTATTTATGATAGTTTCTAGGGTCCTCAATATCTTTCTTTTCCTGATAGCTGTGGAGACACCTTACAAATGGAGATTTCCCTTACAAATGTAAATGTCCTTTCATGAAGATAACTTCTCCCTGGCTTTCTGAGCTTCTCTCATGTCTGCTGTTTCTTAAAATTAACCAGGCTAAAATTATCAATATTCAAAAGAGGCATATTTTTGAGTGACAAAACAATTCAGTCATTAAGAAAGTACTATATGATTCTACTTATATGGGGTATCTAGATTAGTCAAATTTATAGAACCAGAAAGTAAAAAGGTGGTTGCCAGGGGCTGTGTGGTGTGAGAAATGAGGAGTTGTTGTTTCATGGATGTAGAATTTCAGCTTTGCAAGATGAAACAGTTCTGGAGATCGTTTGGACCACAATGTGAATGTACTTAACACTACGAAATTATACTTTGGTTAAAGTGGTGAATTCTATGTTATGTGTATTTCTCCACACCTAAAAATTTTTTAAAAGACAGGATTTTCAGACTGAATGGAAACATAAAAATCCACTAATAACATGATATGCCACTAGAGAAATGGAAATTAAAATGGTAATGAGCTACCACTACACACTTGTTAGAATGGTGAGACCCCAGAACGCTGACAACACCGAACGCTGGCGAGGATGTGGAGCAACAGGAACTCTCCCTGACTGCCGGTGGGAACGCAACATTACTCAGCCACTTTAGAAAACAGTTGGGCAGTTTCTGGCAAAACCGAACATACTCTACCATGTGATACAGCAGTTGTGCTCCTTGGTGCTCGTTCAGACAAACTGAAAACATGTCTACACAAAAACCTCCACCTGGATGTCTATAGCAGCGGTCGAATGAACTCAAAAATTGTCTGGAGACTTTAGCTAGAAATGAATGATAGATTTATTTATGCAACTAGGCAAAAAATCAGAAGTGTTCTGAAGGTAAAGAAAAGTTAAGAGTTCTTATATTAAAAGTACAATCTTGAGAATAATCAGTTCTGCATTCTTAGCTCTAGGATTGGTCCAGGACAGTTATGAATCAGATGTCAGGCAATTGCGATGATGGATGTCTGGAGGAAGGGTGCCAGGAGGATGGGTTGCCAAAACTTGGAAGCAACTAAGATGTCTTTCAGTAGGTGAATAGTACATTAATAACCATAGTACATTCAGACAATACAATATTATTCCACACTAAAATAAATGAGCTATTTAGCTATGAAGAGACATGGAGGTAGCCTAAATGCACATTACTAATTTTAAAAAAGCCAGTCTGAAAAGGCTATTAACTGTGATTCCAACTTTATGACATTCTGGAAAAAGCAAAACCATGGAGACAGTACAAAGATCAGTTATTTCCAGGGTTTAGGAAAGAGGGACTGGTAAATAGATGGTGAACAGAGGATTTTTAGGGCAGTGAAGCCATTCTGTATGATACTACAATGATGGTACATTATACATTTGTCCAAATCCATAGGATATAGCATGTAAGACAACACCAAGAGTTAATCCTAATGTGAACTCCAGACTTTGAGTGATATGAACATGTCAGTGTGGGTTCATCTTTTCTAAGAAATGTACCACTCTGGTGACAGTACAGTGCAGGTTGTTGGTAGTGGGGGAGGCTATGCATGTGTTGGGGTAGGAGGTGTATGAGAACTCTGTACTTTATGCTAAATTTTGCTGTGAACCTAAATTTTCCTACTGTAAAAGATAGTCTATTAAACAATTTTAAATCCAGCAATATGATGTTCATAAGACACAAAACAACAAAAAAATTAAAAGTAAATGATCATCAAAGGCAAATGCAAACTAAAAAAATAGATAGGTGGCAACGTTAATATAAGAAAACATAATTTAATGACAAAGCACATCAAGAGAAAGATAAATGAATATAGTACATTGATAAAAGATTCCATCCACCTCAAATATACTGGAGCTGTGAATATTTATGTATAAAATAATATCCTATCAAAATAAATATTTTAAAACTGTGCTGGGGTGAGGAGAGAGAGAACACTTTCTCTTTTCACCCTGTACATCAGTGTTGGATTCATATTCATGGTCAATCTGGCATTCTAAATATATGCTTATTTGGTGAATGAATATTAAAATTTGGATATGTCAATTTGTTCTCCAAAAATGCTGTACCTATTAGCCTTTCCACCAACGGCAAAGGATTTTCTCCACGCCTGCACTAACTCTAAATAATACCGTAAGGGGGAAAAAAAAAAAACAGCAACAACAAAAAAAACGTTAATCTGATAAGAGGAAAGTGGGATCTTGTTTTTGTTTGCATTTTCCTGTTCACCAAGGAAACTGAGCTTTTTGTCTTAGGCAGAAGTACTCATATTTCACAGTCTAACCAGTCACATTTTTTTTCCCTCGTGCTTCTGGGTCTAACGTCTCACTTGGAAAGACTCTCCCTATCGTTTCCGTTGTTCCTCTCATTGCTTTGTTTGGAACTTTAATTCATTCTACTCAGTCCATTCTACTCAGTTCCCAACTGGGTAGCCAGTTGTCACTAAACCACTTACTGAATTTACTTTATCCGAAGATTGAAATATAACCATTATCAAGTGGCTACGGAGTCTGTTTCTGTACCATCGCTACATCTTTTTAAGTCTATTATTTTCATAGTCCATTTTCATACCTACTAGAGCAATTTCGTCCTTGTTATACTCGTTTTCAAAACCATCTTAGCAGTTTTTAGCGTTTACTCTTCCAGATACATTTTTAAATTAAAAACACTTCCCATTAAGATTTTGATTGGAATCACATCAAATCTATAACCATATGGGGAGAAATGACAAGGCAGCATGATGCAGCAATGATTAAGCGGGCTCTAGACAAAGACAGCTCTTTCTTCTTTGGCAAGTTCATTAATCTCATGAACTTCAGTTTCCTTATTTTCAAAACAGATACCCATGTCATAGAGCTATTATGGGAATTTAACATGATGATGCATATAAAGTGATTAGCACAGGACTTGACACATAATAAGTGCTCAATAAATGTCACCCTCATATGTGAGAACAGCTATACTTTGGTTACAAGTTTACAATGTCTTTCAGTGATTATCACAGTTTTCTTCAAAGAGAAACATTTGTCGTTGAACTTTTACTATTTTTTAGCTTTTTGTTGCTTCTGGGAATGGAATTTTTTTCCTTACCAGAATATTTTCTAATTGGTGTCTGCTAGTATGGACAAATATTATCTTTAATGAAGTAGAGATTTTTTTTCTCCTAGTGGTTGGTATGAGGATATATTTATCTAGCAGCTGGTTGTCTTAATGTACTCTACTGTTGGGTTCTATGAATTTTTAGTTTATTCTTTCAGATTTTCTGGGCAGACAACACTATCGTGCACAAATAATTGTTTATTTTCTCCTGTTATATATTCTTCTATTTTGCCTTGGTTGGAACTTTTAAAGTAATTTAAAATACTGCCAGCAGTGGAGGACACCTCTCATGACTTTATTGGGAAATGTTTTCATTAACTTTTAAAAACTACACATTTTACGTTTAGAAAGGAAACAAATAGGAAATCAATAAACATTATTAAGGGGTTGCCAAAAATACTCTGAAGTTATATTCCACATCAGAAGAGATTGAGTCACATACTTATATACAGTTGGCCCTGAAACAACATGGTTTGAACAGCGCAGGTCCACTTACATGCAGATTTTTTCCATAAATACTGTAAATGTATTTTCTTTTCCTAATGAGTTTCCTAACATTCTCTTTTCTCTAGCTTTCTTTATTGTAAGAATATAGTATATAACAATATATGATACACATAACATACAAAATATGTATTAATCAACTGTTTATGTTATTGGTAGGGCTTCTAGTCAACAGTAGGCTATTGGTAGTTAAATTTTAAAGGAATCAAAAGCCATATGAGGTCTACAGCCATGCTACCTTGAACAAGCCCAATCCCGTCTGATTTCAGAAGCTAAGCAGGGTTGGACCTGGTTAGTACTTGGATGGGAGATCACCTAGGAAAACCACCTAGGTGCTGTAGGCATAAATAAAATTAAAAATAAAGGATTGTAAGCTGACAAGGTCTTTGCAATCTGTGAGGTCAATCAAGGGTTGTCTCGCTTAAAAAAAAAAAAAAGCCACATGTAGATTCTAACCCCTAGTTTGTTCAAAGGTCAACTGAATTAATTGAGCAAATAATAAAAAAATGAAGAGCATATGATAATTCATCAGTTAAAGACTAAACTATACTTGGTAGATTTAATGGAGGCAAGGATGTTATTATACTGATTAAAGATTTTAAATTAATTTTATGTTAAAACGAATCGAATTTTATGATTTAAATATTTGTAGTTTATCATACATCAATTATACCTCAATAAAGCTGGGGTGGGGGGGGAAGAGGAAAGGGTACACTACAGAAGAGACTCTAAACAACCAAGTTTACAAAAAGTATTCATCTTGTTGACGCTATAGCCAGCCTTCATCACTGGCTACTCCAATAAGCATGATGAATATCTTAGTCAGTTTGGGCTGCTATAATAAATTACTATAGGCTGCGTGACTTAAACAACAGAAATTTATTTCTCATGGTTCTGGAGGCTAGAAGTCTAACGTCAAGGTACCAGCAGGTCAAGGCACCACAGATCTGATATCTGGTAAGGGCTAATTTTGTCATGTCCTCACATGGGAGAGAGGTGGGGGAGAGGGAGAGGGGTGGAGGGTCGGGGGAGAGAGAGAGAGAGAGAGAGCGAGAGAGAGAGAGAGAGAGAGAGCGCGCGCGAGCGCTCTTTTGTGTCTCTTCTTCTTATGAGGGTACAACTGCCATTTATAAGGTCTCTATCCTCATCACCTAATTACCTGTCAAAGTCCCCACCTCCAAATATCATTGCATTGGGGATTAGGCTTCCATATGAGTTTTGGGGATACAAATATTCAGTCCACAGCAATGGAACCTGAATAAGAGATCCCCTTGCATTGATGGAGGCCAAGTGAGGGTCCTACAGCATGTACTTCCATTTCCAAGGCCATCCTAGCTACTGCCACTTCTAAACGTCCAACCGCCGGCAGCAGAGACCCATCCCCAGCTCCTGACAGCACTATTTCTCTACGAAGCAGCTAATCTCTTGATGGCAAGTCGTCTGCATTGGCCCCCTCCATCATGAATGACTTACCTTCACGCCATGAGTTCCATCCCGGATACGGGTTTACATTTCCTGCCCGCAAGCCCCAGCCCACACCATTATCTGGTGGTTTACACAATGACTACAGACAAGGACTCCCATACAACATAGATCCAACTGGGGACCCATCGTCCAGCAAAGGAGGTACAGCGTGCACCCATGAACATGGGGTCCGACAATAGAATGACAAACCACACCATCCAGAAGCAGCAGGCCTGATAGAAACTGGAATGGGCCGTCGAAGGCACAGCTGGTGCTTCAGCTCAGAGGCAACCTTCCGTGAGACCATGAGACCGGTTAAAGATATAGCAAAGTAGCAACTCTCATACACCGAAAGTAGGATATATTTCATTTTACCAAGCGATTTGTGGTAATACACACACACACACACACACACGTGATAAAGCTTATTATCCAGCCATTTACTTCTGTTCATGCATCCTAGGAAAATTTTAGCTTAGGTACAGAATGAGACATGTACAAGAAGATTTTTGCAACATCGTTTATAATAATAAAATATTGCAAACAACTTAAAGACCCATTAACGGAATGGATAATAAAGCACAGAATATTCATATAGTGGAATCCCGCAGCAGTTAAAGTGAATGAAGTAGCACTCTATCAGTATGGATAAATCTTAAAAACATAATATTAGAGAAAAAATAAGTTGCAGGATAATATGATAACTTTTGTTTCCAATTCATGAACCTGGAAACCAATGTTATGTATCGCCTGAGGATCCATACCTTTGTAGTAATTATATAAAAGCAGGCATGGGACGACAGCCGCCAAATTCAAAATAGCCCTTGACTCTGGGACAGAAGGAGTTGTGCGGGACCCAGGAGGGGTACACAGGAGCCTTTGATTTTGCAATGTTTTAAAAAAAAAATCTAGTCTACAGCCATGCCACCTTGAACAAGCCCGATCCCGTCTGATCTCGGAAGTTAAGCAGGATCGGGCCTGGTTAGTACTTGGATGCGAGACCACCTAGGAAGACCAGGTGCTGTAGCGTAAAAGATAAAAAATAGGATTGTAAGCTGACAAGTTCCTTGCAATCTGTGAGGTCAACCGAGGGTTGCCTCGCCTAAAAAATAAAAAAATAAAAGTATAAAAATAAACATAATCTAAAACACAACAAGATGTTAGGATTTTTCAAAGCTTTGCGGTGGCTATATGCGTGTTTTTCATTACTAGATATTCTATGTCTTTATTTGTTAATAAAGCAATGTTTTATAAACTGCAAGTTACTTTGTAGAAGTGGTTTGTGAAATCGGCTTTATGGCTCATAACAAAACCTTTAAAAAAAGAAAAAAGGAATATAATAGAATATATCAGAATATTTAGGTAATAAGTTACTTCAGGGCTTACTGTATTGCTATATAAAATATATTACTTCCCAAGGGTCTTAGACAAAAATATTCAAAAGCCATTTATCGAACATCTGAAGTTGTTGCCTGAACACACTAAATAGATTCAACAAAACTCTTCTTATGTCTGACCTTAAGCAATGTTACTGTGTTATTCTTAGTTATAATATACTATATATAATTATATTATACTTCATTTCATAGTCAGTCACATCTATAGCAATACAATCCACAGAAGAAATTGTGGATGTTTAAAAGGCATTTGCATGTTTCTTTAAAATAGTTTAAATTAAACATTATTTTAAGGTCTGAAATTTGCACTTTAACTAAAATTTACGTTAGGTTAGGGATGTAGTGATGAGCAGCCTGGTCTAGGTTTCACTTGTTATTAATGTCAACTCCATGGAAAATGATGTCAACTATTAATTGGTTCATTGACTCAGCTATATTATTTGCTTCTTTGTTTTGTGCTATAACTATTTCATACTAACAAAAAGATTTTTTAGTGCTGTCCATGTAGTTCTAAATCTTTAGTCTTACCCAACCGGTGAATACCTGGAGATGCAATGGATGGGTTCATCGGGCCCTTGAGTAGAGAAATGAGTTTTCTTGTTCTTCTTTTTTGGCCCCAATGCATTTTGATGAAAAGTTGTGCTTGCGATGAACTCTTGTTTCCATCAGGTAGAGAGGAGGTCTTTAGTACTTGGAAATAAAGGAGTTGCAACCTGGTAGGATGCATGGCTTCGAGTACACATGCGCAAGGCTACAGAAGGAGGGCCGGTCATGAGCGGAGTGTTACCAAGTCCAGCCAAAGTCAGCGGGAGCCTTGGTTTAGGAAGTCGTGGTATGAATGGAGAAAAGGGGCGAAGGCACTGATGAAAAGAAATGGACAGTCAGACAAAAAGAACACAGCCAGAGACTCCTGGTCTCAGAGGAGGGGCCCGAAATGTGCCCACAGTGTGAGAGTAACCATAAAATCAGGGTCGTGAGGCTGCATAACCAGGAGCAGATGGTCCCCTTGGGTCCTCCTACAGAGAACAGACGTTGGCCACCTTGAAAATGAATAGGCATGGAGGTGAAACGGACAATCACAACTTAAAATGAAAATTTTTAATATTTCTCCCCAAATGCACACTTCCAGAGATCGCCCTTAATCATAATAAATACATACAGAATGAAATCAGATGCTCTTGAATACTCGACAAGCATATTCCACCTCCTACTCAATCCTCTAAATAAGAAGGTGTACACAGATACAGTGAGCTTTTTAGAGCTGTTGGAGAGCTCCCAAGATGCTTTATTTTCTGACACACATGCTTTCAATCTATTAGGAAAACATTCTACTTTGAGGCAATGTTTCTTACACTTAACTCTACCAAATAATTTCTAATAAAATAAAAACTACTAACAACATATTTAATTTTTTTTTTAATTTAAAAGAAAGCTATAGATCTTAGACTATTTTATTTTGGATTGCATCACCAGAGATGAATTGAATACAATTCATTCAAGGGAAGGGGGAGATACACACACCTGGCATGTTTTTGTTCACACATTAGCCACAATGCTTCACAAAACCCACTTTCATTAGGGGTGACCGCTTTTGCAGTCACACTTTTAGATCTCTAAAATGTTTCTTCATACTTCTTAATACGGATAATTTTGTGTTATTTCAGAGGGATTCCCTGAAAACATTCCCATCGATATTTTTATTATGAAAATTTCATGCATATATCAAAGTAGACGGCTTAGTACAATGAATCCCAGTCATCTAGATTCACAATTACCAACTCAAGGTCAGCCTGGTTTCATCTGTGCCCTCACCCGCTTCCTGCCTTCCAATAAGTATAGCAGCAAATCCCGACATCATATCATTTGGGGCATAAATATTTCAATATGTAACTCGAAAAGACAAGGACTCTTTTTTTAAATAAAACATCCAAAGGTTCATTTTTGTATCTAAAAATTAATAATAATTTCATCGTTTCAAATATAGTCAACATATTATAGTCAGTAATAATTCAAACCCCGTCAGTGTTTGAGGAAAACTCTTGTTTTGCATCATAAGGAAAACAATGCGACCTGCTTCCTGTCTCCAGAAGGGAGGGATGTGAATGACAGCAGAGACAGGGATGGGCAAAGGGAAATGCGATCGTGCCCGGATTACTGAGGACCCTGCAGGTCAGAGCTGGATGAAACAACCACAAAAGGATCCTTTTATTCCAGCAATACTGGAGTGTCTCATGGAACTGAAGCTCAGGAAGTCAGCTGGGTCTCAGAAGGGGACTGAACTGGGAAGTGGGGTACCCTCTCCATGGCCCAATTCTCCTCTCTCTTACCCAGATTTCGAGGCTAGTCATTCCTCATGATTTTTTTCTGCTTCTCTTTATAAGAAACCAGCCCATATCGTGATGGGACTATCTTAGTTATAATTGCAAGTTTCCAGGAAAAAGGGCCTCTGATTGGACCACGTTGAGCTAGGTGTCCACTCTTGGTCCAGTCTACAGCATCTGAGGGGTTGAGTCCCCTGTAACAAACATGGCTGCCAGTAGCTTCCCCAAGTGGTCTGGTAGGTGGGCAAAATCTCCCAGAGAAAGCCAAGGGCCACTGCTCATGGGCTGGCTTGTTGCCAGGGAGGACTGACAGCAGAGGCATCTCTAGAGTTAAGGTACAGACAGTGGGCCACCATGCTGGGTCTTGCAGGCTGGAGGACATTTCCACCTCCCCGTGTGACAAAGGAAAGGGTTCTGTAACGGGCAGGGTTGTCAAATTCAACGAGCTCTGTTCTTCCCTCCCCAATCCCCTCCCCAAGCAAGGGTTTAGAACTAAGAATCCCCGAGGTTCCTCTTCAGTGATCCCAAAGTGAGAACCACCCTCCGGGCCAGTGAGCAAAGGTTCAGTCGGCCTCAGTTCTGTCTTGTCCCTTGGCTGGTGGAGGTGTGTGCAAGAGATAAAAACTCTTTAAAACTATTTGTCTCCAGTCTACCACAGGTAGATGTCTCCACCCGGAAGCAGGGCTAAGAGGCAGGTAAGGATGAGGGCCTAGTGAGATGTGGATAGGAGACAAAGTTAGATGTCTAGAAAGAATTTAAATTCAGCTGGCGTGCCTAAACAGCAAGGCCTGACTGAACAGGTATTTTCGTCTACATCATCTTCATCAGCGTTCATTCATTCCTTCCTTCCTTCCTCCTTCCCTTCCTGCCATCCTTCTTTCCTTCCTTCTTGACCTTCCTGCCTCCCTTCCTTTCTTCCCTCCTTCCTGCCTTTCTCCCTCTCCCTCTCCTCAGTCTCCCCTCTCTTACTCAGTGACTCCTTAAAGATTTGAGCTCTGGCCCTTGTTCCCAGACATTCAATTCCACAGCCTTGAGGCCCGGCCTGAGAATCTGCCTTTAAGACAAGTCAAGAGAATTTTGATGCACGCCCAAGTTTGAGAACCTCTTGCTGTCAACAGAAACAGTAGTCAAGCCGACCCCAGAATGTTCCATTCATTCTTTTGCCTTTGAACGAGATGAATTTTCCTAATATAATTTCCCCACATTTCTGTGGTGATGGAGATGTGTGTAGCCAACATACCACAGTTGTTACCGAAGGCATTTAAGTCTACACCCTAAATATCCTTCCTCCTGCCCCAGGAGCTGCCCTCAACAGCTGCTTGGTTCGAGAAAAGCTCACGAAGGTCTCCTGGGCTCCCCAGTCATACCACCGTCTCTAAGTTAGGGAAGCAGTACGTTTCCCTCAATTTAATGTACTAATGTTCTTGAACTTGGTATTGGTACCGTGAGTTGACTAATATAACAAATATGTTTAAAAATTGTAAATTCTAATTTTTGAAACATTATCAGTCCTGGTTTGATATAACAGTATCTAGATTTGTACATCAAAGTGCCCTGCTTGGGAGAGTGTCCCCATATTAGAAAAGTGTAATGGTCACCACGCATAGGACAGGTGAGGCGATCTGCCTGTGCAAAGCAGTCGTGGGCTAGTCTGGAAAGAACCATTTCTTTTCTTTTCTTTTTTTTAAAAAAAACTAACTCTATTGACGTATAGCTTACATACCATAAACTCACCCGTTGCAACGGTACAATGACTTTTAGTGAATTTATGTATTTATATAAACGTTATAAACGGAGTCAGTTTCCTGACACCTCCATCTACCCAAAAGCTTCCTTTGCGGGTTTGCAGTCACTCCCTGCTCCCACTTGCAGCCCCAGGCAACCATGATCTCCTTTGTCTCTATTGTTTTAGCCTGTTTCTAGAAATTTCCTGTAAATAGAATCGGACACCAGGCACTCTTTGTATCTGGCTACTTACACTAGTAAAATGTTTCTTACACTAGTAAAATGTTTCTTCCAGGCTGTCGTATAGATCAGCCGAGTGGGATTCCACTGGGTGGGTCTTTTCACTGTCTTGGTTTGCTTTTACTCCCTGAAACAAAATGTGTTCCCATTTGTATGGTTGGAACTTTTCTGTGACTAGAAACTCCAAACCTAGACGATTTCTTGTCGTCTCTGTGCTGCCAGTTGAGAGGAAAGCTGCATGTTGTCAGTCATTTCGATTGTCTAAGGGGGGACAATTTTTTTAATGTCGGTTTAACACTCAGCTCGTGTTCTTAGATTTCAACTAATGATACCTATTTTTCAGCGAAAAGAATCATTGCTTGTCTTTTTTAAAAGATACAATTGTTTACACAAGCTTTTTCTGAAATATTCTAGTGTCATCTATCAGGTAAGAACATGCCTCATCACAATTTTATGTTTTACCGTAAGAAGATCAATGTTAGCAAGTGACCTATCGCAGGCATATGTCTGTGGCGCACACGTTTTGCACTTAATTCTTGGGTTCGCTGCACCTAATTCTTGGGCTGCAGCATCTAAACCTGGCGAAAACGTGATCTTCTGTGAACGTGCTCCGGGCATCTATTTTGGAGTGAATAGTCTCTGGTTCAAATATCTGTGTGTGTCTATTGCCTTGGAAATACTTCCTCAGCTTCCGAGGCATTCTCCAAACACTTTCTGAATTAGCCAGCGATCCGGGGTATTTGCAGATAGCGGCAGCTCCTCTCCCTACGATCCATTTCCGGCCGCACAGCTGAGTGGCCCAAAGAGGAAAGAGCATCTAATGGTTTGGAAAATTTAGTTCAGTGGGCTATGGAGTTCTTTATTTTTAACAGTGTGATTAAACAATATTTCTGACAGCACAGGAAATTGGACACATGTTTATTAAGTGCTTCTTTTGAAAAGGGCACCATGCCAGGGTATAAAGCAATGATTTATATGCTTCGTTCATTAAGAAGAAATTTCAGCACTGACTCAGTGATAGATGTGAGACAGAAAGTTGAGTAATTCTTATCTTCAAGGAATGTACAACCTGCCATGGAGACATGGGCTCGTGTTCTTTAGGTGGTTTAGGTTTGCTGACAAACCCAC
>NW_006439713.1:4293505-4294337 GCF_000325575.1 Pteropus alecto
TTTCAGCATTATTTTGGAGATAGAAATCTCTCTCTCTCTCTTTTCTTTTATTTTTTGAGAAAAAATTCAGAGTGATTTTTATAATAAAATCAATGTTCAATCATAGAATAGAGTTCAAGAGAAGATACAAAATTGGAATGTAGAAATTTGTCTAAAGCATCAGAGTCAGACACACATACATCTCCCCCCAGAGATAGAAATCTCTTGCTTCACCAAAATATGAGTTTCTTTCCGACTAGAAGGGCATGGGTTGGTTGGATCTAATTGGTTTCTGAGGGTGCAACTAAACACGTCTGCAGCTTATGAGAGCTTTCATTTTAACCTTGATGACGTGAAACTTCTGTGTCCATCCTACAGGGGGGATGGGGTGAGAGAGACATGCCTCAGGAACCAGAACAACCTAGGTGCTGATTTTGGCTTCGCTGCTAATTGGCAGGGTGACCTTCAGCATTTACTTTGATTTCCCTGGGCCTTGGTTAGTCCACCTGGAAAAGGAAGACCCTTGTGTCTGTAAGTTCTCAAGTTCCTTTCAGCAAGAAAATTCAATGAAACTTTTTTCACTGAGGACACAAGACCCTGGCCAGCCCATGTCTAATAATTATTGCTAGGTAAACTTCCTAAGGGTTTATGACTTTTCCATTCCTCAGGTGTTATATATCTTTTCTTTCCATGGGTTCGTAATGGAACAAAGTAAGAAATGTGTCATTGATACATATTAATGTTTTAAACATTGATTTTGACTGTGTAATAATGAGAAAATTAACTTTCACATTTTAAATATATATATAAGTATACATGCATTTTATATATATATATGTATTATATATATACA
>NW_006439713.1:4294379-4295304 GCF_000325575.1 Pteropus alecto
TATATTCTACCTGAAAATGAGAAAAGTCGTTAAGGTAGACAAATTAGAAATGAGACTTTTAGATTTTAGTGTCATTTTCTCATTCTCTTCAAACCTCCAATTCCAACACTGATAAATTGTGAAGATGGTGACAGAGGTCGCACGATGTCCCGATGTCCTACTGCTCATAAATAAAAGAAGGATAAAATCCCTGTCTTCATAATGTAAAAATTAGTATTTTCTCATCCTTTATTTTTTATTGATTAATTTCTTATATACAAAAGCTGTGATAAAAAATGTTTAAGAAAAACAAAAATGACAAAATATCAAAAACATTGAAATAAAAGAATCAGTGTTTATCCTACTTTATGTAGATATGATGGGAAGCAACTGGGCATAGGGAACCCTGGTATGTTTTGACAAAATGTGGATAAAATTCAAATATTAGGTCTTGGGAAGATCTATACATCTTCATTCTGATTAAACAAATATCCGTTCGTCAATTTTAAAAAGGTCTGTCCAGAAGATTGACCTGAAGGTTTAGGTATAAAGTTGAGGCCTAGAGTCCAGTCAGACCCCCAATGGGTCAGCCATGGAAAACATGACGATCGTATAATCAGAAAACAGTCCTTCCTGTCCTTATGCCTCAGCCGAAAATAGAAAGTAAAATGCCTGGAAGTGACAAAGGCTTGGGATAAAGGCCAGTGTCCTGGTGAGGCAAGTGACCGCAGAGGCAATGGCCTCGAAGGGTCTCGTGGTGTGCGGGTGAGTGAGATTAAAGACGCAATAGGGTGATCAGCGAGCAAAGAGCTTTGCAAATCTAGATGTGAGCAACAAAAAGGCAAGTTTCAAGCAAATGTTGACATTACGTCCTGCTGCAAAGGACAGAAAACCAAAATAACGGTGACTTAAACATGAATGTTTCCTCTAAACAGTGGTCTGACGG
>NW_006439713.1:4295326-4307644 GCF_000325575.1 Pteropus alecto
GGCTCCTGCCCTCGATGCTCACCACCCTAAATGCGGTGCGCCCCTTTATGGGTCAAGATGCTCCTCAAGTCTTGACTAGGTGGCAAAGAAAGAAGGGGAACGCGCCCCCTCCCTGTAAGGCCGCGTCACAGAAACGGCAAACACCGCCTCCACTTATATCCCACGGCCTGGGATCTAGTCACACGGTCACAAAGAGACACACATGAGAAGTTGGGATTCTTGGTTCCAGGTGCTTTGTGCTCAGTTAAAAATTGGGGTTCTATTACTGCAGACGAGTGCATCTGTGTAGTAAGTCTTCGGCTCCTGAAAAGTCACCACGTTCCACAGACGTGTCTTTATTTAGATTGCGTGCGGGCCCTGGCAGAAAGTCTGTGTGACTTACGGCGGGGGGCTTCGGGTCACGCGGTAGTTATTAGCCTCAGCTTCAAGACCGGGATCAGCCGTGTGGGAAAGCAGCATGACTACGTGATGGAGCCCCAGTCAGAACTCTGGACTCCAAGCTCGGGTGAGCGTCCCTGGTTGGCAGAGCTCCACGTGTGTTGTCACATGTCCATGCTGGGACAGGAACACTGTCCGTGGCTCCACCGGCAGATGACAATGCAGGCTCCGCATCGGGTACTTTCCTGGACGCTGCCCTTGGAGGATTTTAATGTGTTCTTTTGCTGTCATAAATGATCGCCATGAGTACAATAGTCTTTAGTGAGTTCTGAGACTTTCCAGCAAGTTATTGAAACCGAGGGTGGTTTTGGGAATCCCCCAAACTTGTCATTGGTCTCAGAAGTGAGAGTGGTTTCATGTGCACCGTGCTCACTCTAACTTCACAGCATCTCGGCCATTTCCAAACGACACACAGATGAGCAAAAGGACAAGGCTGCTTGTGGCCAGAGGCTTTATGCGCTCCGGGACTTACCTGCCTGCGCTGATAATGAAGGTACTGATATCTAAACGATCATAATTTATTCATGACATCCAACATGCTGCAATGAAAGATATTCTGCCATAGAAATGGGGGGAAAGCAAACGGCCCTTTCATCCGCCTAGGTATCCACACACCTTTCTTCCCGCATATAGTACAGGTTTATACCTTTCCCAAGGGCAATGACTTCAAAGTCCCATGCGGGCACATCCTCCAGCTCAAAAACTGGCTTCTTGGGTGGTACATCGAGCTCTTCATCAGGCCAGAGGGGCTCCTGGTGGCCTGGAGACCCGTGGACTAAGAGAAAAGCTATCTACTTCCAAATGAGCACCAAAATGAGCAGTCGGAAAACAGGAGGTTAAATAAAACCTCCCGTTTGGAAAAGGGGCTTGTGGGAAACACCCAGCCGTCCTTGGCCTGTGGCAGCGACCGAATCCTCAAGGAGCGGTGAGGACCCCCTTGTCGGGCAATAGAGTAAACTGCTCGGTCAGCCCACCCGAACACCTCTGGCTCTGGAACAAAGCCTCTTGGCCAGTTTCCTCCCTGTGCTGCTGGCCGAGGACCGCCTTTGTCCCTCAGCTTTAAAAGCCACATGGAAGCGAGGATGAGAGCCGAACAGATACCGTGGCGCAGGCGTTGCTGTGTGGATTGTCCCGTCACCTGCTTTGAAGGCCAGTTTGTGGTTTCTATAACAATATGATTAGCACCCTCACAAACTTAGTGGGCTTCTGGAACGTTCGCTCCATTTTAGGAACGTCGGATTTAGGAAATTGAAAAACAAAACACACAGAATTCCCAGTTAAAACTGAATTTCAGATAAACCATGACTACTTTAGAATGAAAAGATTTGAGGCAGCTTACCCTACAAAACTAGTTGTCGTTTATCTGAAATTCAAATTTAACTGGGCATCCCGTGTTTTATTTGGTAGCCCTATTCTATTTTCGAGAATCAAACCATAAATCCTTGCCTGGACAGTTAATTTTACTTATTTATGATTATTATTTTGCTTGAAGATGTCAGCTTTTTGGCTGCTGGTTGCCATGCTCCCCCATTCCCTTCTCTCCACTTTAATGACTGCTGCCTTCAGGCCTTACGAAGTGAAGTTTGGGACGGTAACCCCCTCACACAGATGTTTGCTTCTTGACTGCCTGGCAAAGAAATGGAAATATATAACCCTTTGTAAAACTTTGAGACATCACCGATGCCGTCCGCCTAGGCAGACCTTGCTTGGGGTTGGCAAGCGGTGGGGTTATTTAATCCAGCAAGACCCCAAAACACCAGCTTATCAGTCATATTACACTGCAGGCTCCAGGCAGAGAGGACTTCCTTGGCAGAACGCTATTCCCCATTCTGTTTTCAGACTGGCTGGCTTTCACCTCCGTCTCGGACTTTAAGAAGTGTCAGGGAGCAGCTGAACATGCCCCCAATTCTGAATGTTTCCAAGCATTTTTTCCTAATGCTCAGCCTTGGTCACAGGTAGGATGCCTTCTAAAGTAACACTGGGAACATGCCACCAGACGTCTCAACGCCATGTACAATGGTCGCCGTTCTCCCTGGCTATAGTATCTGAGTCCTTGCCGTCCACCTGCTAAGGCAGACCCCCAATTCGGGTTCCGTCTCAGACACTCTCTCACTTCCAGATACTGAACTCTGTGTGGGTTAGGGTTAGAGTCAGCCGCAAGTGTCAGAAATCACACAGATTAGTATCGTTGTGTTCTACGGCCACTGAAACAAATCACCACAAACTTAGTGGCTTAAAACCACACAAACTCGTTATCTTAAAGTTCCAGAGGTCAGAGTCCGAAATGAGACTTCTGGAACTCAAGTCAAAGTTTGGCAAAGGACTTTTTGATTATAGTGTGCCCACCCGCGTAATCCAGGATAATCTTCCCATCTCAAGATCTTGAACTTAACCACACCTGTGAAGTCCCTGCGTAAGGTAATATGGTCATGGCTTTCAGAGATTAGGATGTGGACTATTTTTTTTTTTTTTTTTGAGGGGTGTATTACTCTGTCTACCACAACAAGGAAGAAGTTTATTTCTCTGGCAAATAAAATGTAGGCGGTCAGGGCCAGTACGGAGAGCTCAGGCTCTTTCTACCTTGCCCCGTTCCATCCGTGGCAAATAGTAACTTCCACTTCACGTCCAAGAGGACTCCTCAAACAGTCACCAGCACATCCAGATTCTCGCCAGCAGGGTGGAGGAAGGGGAACAGGAACGACTTGCAGTTGGTGTCCATTAATATCCCATTTGTCAGAACGCAGCCACGTGCCACACCTAGCTGCAAGGGGACTGAAGAAGGGAGGGATTATTCTGGGCAGCCACATGCCTAGCTTGAAAATTGGGGTTTCTACGATTGCAGAGGGAGGAGAGGACACCTACTGGGGGACATTCGCAATCCTCTCCATAGTTCCTGACCAAATCACTAAGATTTACATGCACATTTTCATAGAATGAGTTTAATTCACATGCAAGTGCACTCAACTCTAGAAGACGGCCAGGTTTTACTTAAGTGCTACTAGTCTCACACAGATCTTCAGAGTGAGACAACGAGCATCCTCTGTTTGGCACCCAGATCAATGTTCTCATTAAAAACAAACAAACAAACAAAAAAAACAAAACAGAGACATTCACAAAGATAAGAAAAGAAGAACATGAAATGGAAGTTTGATGGTTCCAGAAATAAGCAGAACATCTTTTCCTGCAGAAGCTTAGCATAGGCTGAACGATCTGATTATCAGTGAACAAGTACTATGAGCTCTTACTGACCGGGAGAGGGGGCGGGGGCAGCTGGAGGAGGCGCAGCTCAGAGTGGAGGTGAGCTTCATGAAGGACACATTGGCACACCTGATGGGAATGGGGGTTTGGACGAGACGTGGGATCCCTCTCGCTCAGCTCACGCCTCTGCAATAATCAAGTTCCATCGGGACAAGCTCTTAAAATACTCCCTATTGACCCATTTCCTTCCATCCTATGTTATTTCCATGATTGGTGTCCAGTTACTATTGTCTCTCACTAAGATTACTACAAACATCTCCTAACTGAGGTGCTTAGTGAGATGTTACTCTGTGACATATCCTGCACCTGGCGGCCAGAAGGGCTGTTCCCAAATGCAAAGCTGGTCGCCTCATGTTGTCGGTTGAATTGTGTTCCTCCCAAAAAGACATGTCAGAGCCCTGACCCCCAGCCCTTCAGAATGTGTCTTTATTCAGAGAAACGGTCTTTACAGAGGTGATCAAGGTAGAATGAGGTCACCCTATATGGAATTACTTGTTCAACCACCTCTCGTCTTTGCTAGGCTGTGAGCTAAGTGAAGAGAAGACCATATCTGTTTTGTTCCCAGTGAGTCCTCAGGATTAAGCATAATTTGTAATTGGCATCCAGCAAATAGATGTGAAAAAAACTGGTCAAATGAAGAACGTATTTTCCTTTAAAAAACTTTTTTCAATTACAGTCGACATTCAATATTATACTAGTTTCATGAGTAATATGTTTCCCATGAATTATGCGAGTATCTCTGTTTCCATTTTCATCCCTGGCTTTTAGTGTTTTCAAACTTTCCAACATAGTGAGCTGAAAAAATTATACAGTGAAGACACATCTACCACCTAGATTCTAGAAGTAACACTTCGCTATATTTGCTTTATCACATATGTATTCCTCCACCAATCTCCCTTATTTATTTGATTTTGAGTTTTGAATCATAGATGCCCTCAAGGAGCCTGGCAGTTCAGTTTAGCAGGTATTCTTAAGACAGCAGGCTGTGACTATGCCTGAAAGTCAGGTCTGTGGCCCTTTATGCTCACACGATGATTGTGCATATTTATAATTTTAAAGCTGGAGCTCTGTAGAGTTATCCAGCATTCCCTTTATTCCAGATCCTTCTCTATGTTCTGTGCAGGTATATATTTAGCAGAGGTTATCTCATACAACATCTTGCCCTCGGTTTAGGATCAAATAAAGAAACTGCCCAAACAAACCAAGAAGAACTCCATGATGGTGGAGAAAATCAAACGAACGGCGCCATAACTGAAATGGAGCAAGGATATCTCATCTGGAGGAGAGCCCGAGGCAGGCAGCCACTGTTCTGCTCGGTCAGGGTCAGTGAGGGTGAAGCGAGAGTGGAACTTCCCTACAGGACTGTGGTGGCACCTGACATCTCCTTGCCACCTGGGCCTCTTGGAATTCCAGGAAAACCCCGTAGTCTCTGAAGGATACAGAAGCCCAGGCTCACGAGCTGTTGGACGTGATGGAAAAAAGAGATTTGGTGCCATCAAACGGGATACAGCTCAGCTCAGCTCAAACAGGATACAAAGAGCCGGTCGGTAAGGAGTGGGCTGCTCTCTGCCCAGAATCCTCACCCTTGCTGCAGGCCCAGTGGATACTCCTGCAGCCGATACAGGACGTGGAGTGGGGACACGGCCTCCGTCACGTTAAACCTCGACTAGTCCAACCCCGGCATGCTCTTAGGCATTCATGAGCAATGGCAGGAAATCAAGGTAATTTCAGTGATTTTCACCCTGATGATGTCGTTCACGAAGGCTTCTCCTATTCATTTCTGAGTTATTAACTTAACCCCATGGTACACATTTTTGGGGCTTGTTTTGAGTAAGTTCTGGCTACATTTACTATAAAAATTTTCTCTTTGTGGATTTACACTTTAGAATTTTGAATAACTCCAGTACACCAACTCTCAGAGCACAATGGTCTGTTGTGGACACGCTGTAGAAAGTTTATAGTCGGTCCATCAGCAGTCTCTCACAGCAGGTAACACAGACAACACAAACCAGTAAGACAGGTGCCTGGACCAAACGTTAACTTTAAACACGTCAAATTATAGGAAGTCTCTGAGAATGAAATTAATGTAAGAGATAAACTACATGGTTTCAACAAGTTTTCTTTTCCTTTTTGCCTTTTTAATACTGAGTTTATGATGCAGTATTCATCGACTTGGGTATTTGAGAGCTAGTTTAAATGTCTCCCCTGTAAATGGTAAGGATCTTCAGTAAGGAAGAACATGCAGAAATGAGTAAATTGATCTTGTACATAACTTAAAACAACACTGTCCTGGACTTCAGTTACGAAGGCCAACATAGCCGTGTTTTGCTTAAGGTCATTTAAATCGGTTCCTGATTCTTGCAGTTGAAAGAATCCCAATTCTGCTCTTATCGGTTCTTTTACACTCTTTTTAAAAAAATTAATGATATATATATTGTTTAAGCAATAATAAATACTTTAAATGTAATGGTAAGTATGTTTGAAATAATGCATATTTGTGAAAAGAGCAAAAAAGAACAAGATACCCAGAATCCTAATCAATCCAGTACAAACACTGTTAATATTTCGGGGAGTCCTTTTTCTGCTGGGCTGTGTGTGTGTGTGTGTGTGTGTGTGTGTGTGTGTGTAATTTAGAAGCATGTTGCATATGTTCTGTTTCTTTTGTTTGCCTGTTTTTCACAGCTGTAATCATATTATAAAATTCTGTATTTTTTAACTTTTATTTTAACACAACCATTTTCTCTTCATCGAAGTTAAACATGATTTGGTTATCCACACTGCATCACAAATCATCTCAAAACTTAGTGGCTTAAAACAATAGTCATTTTATTATTTCTCACAGTTCTGTGGGTCGACTGAGGCTCAGCTGAGTGGTTCTTCTGCTGGTCTTGCTTTGTGTCCTTTATGTGGCTGCAGTCAGATGGCAGTGGGGGTGGGACCTCTGAGATGGCCTCATATGCCAGGTCCTTGAAGAGGATGCCGGGAAAGCTGGTTTTAGAGCCTGGGAGCTCCTTGTAGTCACCCAACACGGTCTCTTCACCAGGGTCTGGGGGCTCCTTACGTGGTCCTCAGAGTTCCCACAATGCAAAAGCAGAAGTCGCTATTCCCTTTTAAAGCTCAGGCAGGCCTGGAATGCCTACTGCTTGCTATTGGTTAAAGTGAGTCGCATGTGCTAACATCTGTGTGACATGGCCCAGGCCCTTCTTCCCTACTTGCTCCTTTCTCGTTGGGACTTTTTCTAGCTATTCTTGCTTATTTATTATTCCAGATAAACTTTATAATCAATCTGCCTGGATCCAGGAATAAAGAGAGGATGGTGTTTTTGTTGGTATTGCTTTAAATTTGTAAATTAAATAGGGACAAATGAACGTTTTAATGATGTTGAACCTTCCTATCCAGGCATATGGTATGCTTTTCCCTCTGTTGAAATCTACAGTTATGTCTTTTGCAAGACATTAATAATTTTTCTCCTTTGTCCTTTTTTTTATATTTCCCACTGTCTATGCCCAATTTGTTTTACTATATCTTGAACTCTTTAATCCAAGTAAGTTTTTTAGGGGGAGGAGGTGGGGGACTTATGGTGTGATAGCAAAATCTAAATGAATTTTTCTTCTAAATATCAAGCCATTTAGTCTAATTTAATTTACTGACTAATCCTCTGTTCTCTACTGATTTATGGTAACTCTTGTATCATTTATTAAAATCTTATATACTAATATATTGGGATCTTTTCTGAGCTATCTTGTCTAATTAGCCTCATGCCAGAATGATGCTATATTAACTCTTATAGCTTTACTATGTTTTATACTTAGTAGGGGTCTTTTCTGTACAATTAACATTTTTAAAAGATATATCTCTTAAACACTGTATTACTTTTTCAGAATTTTAACATAATAATTTCATTAAATTTCCTCACTAAAATTATATTGAGAGATTAATTAAGCCTAAGAATTAATCTTATAAGACCAGGCAGAGGAATATATTTAGATTTCCTATTTAGAAAGATTGTACATCTATCCACTTTTCATATTTCACATTTCTTAATTCAGTCTTATTGCTTTATTCATGTGACTCAAACATATATTACAATCAAATTATTCCAAGTATTTTATATTTTTATTGCTATTGAGAATACAATCCTTACTTTCATTTTATTTTCTAACTGGTTATTGCCGTTAAATAAAAATGCCTATTGATTTTTGTATATGTAGCTGTTTTAAAATTTACAGGCACAACACATAAATGGCCAAAGAAGTAACAGTCTTCATCTCTCTATAAATTAGCCCAGTTTAGCTCTCCAGCAACCATTTGTGCTTAGGGTGGAGGAAAAAAATCAATCTTTCTATTAAGTTGCAACTCAATTGAAAGTGTTTTACATTCCCTTTCGCATCCTCATTCTCCTTCTCGCCTTCTCTCTGAACTATTCTACCTGGGATGGGAGAGGTGGACGGTTCAAAATGCCCTGTACCTCGGCCAAGGTCCCAGCAGGAGTAACGTGCCGTTTCATCGCCTGCAGCCCCACAGGCCGCGACACCATGCCAGAGGGATTTAGCTCTCTCCACTGCTGCCTCAGTCCACACCCCATACCTCTAATCCTCTGCTCCTTCATTTTTACTTGGTCTGAGTTTTCTATCATTTTCTGTGGCCCTGTCCATCTCCATCTCAAAGTGGGAGGCTGACTCCAGAGGACAGGAAGCCAGACCCCATCCCAGGATCTATTTTGCTCCATTCTCTTGTCATATCTCTTTCTCCAAACCAGATCTCATATCTTCGGGACAATGCTCTTTATCACACAGTTTGTGATTCAGGGTGTAAATTTGATGAAGGGAGAGTTGGGTGGAGGTAACCTACTAGGAATTACAAGACATAAAAATTCTTTAGATAATATTTCAAAAATATTATCCTACCACATGTATTTATCTTATCTCCTTCTATTACGGAATGTAAACATTCATGCATGCAAAGCAGAGACGTAGTATAATAAAGGTCCATGTCCTTGTCACCCAGCTTCAGTAAATATCGCCCTGTTCCAACCACAACTCGTCCCTTCTTCTTCCTTCTCCTCCACCTCCTGGAGTGATTTTAAAACAAATCTCAGATAGTGTATCATTTAGCTCTGGTCAAAATTTCAAACTCTTTTGCTAATAACTTTCCAGAGTATTCTTCCTTTGGTTGTATCCCATTAGTTTTGGTATGAAGCATTCATGCTTTGTTAGTTTGAGTCAGTTATTGTATTTTTATTTGTTCCTTGACCTAACGTATTTGGGAAAGTATGTCTTAATTTCCAAGTAGTTAAAATTTTGGTGGTTAAAGTGTCTGAACTGTATTTAGTTAATTGAATATAAGATTTCGTTGTGGCCTAGTATGCAATTAATGCTTATAAATGCATCGGGGACATTTGAAAAGGTGAATTCCCCGTGATTCCATCTTGTTAATTGTACCTCTTTACTATTTTGTTAAAATCTTATATATCTTTATTTTTCAATCCACTCAATCTCTGATAGACCGTGTTAAAATCTTTTGCTAACTGTATCTGTCTGTTATTTTTATATGTGTAAACATTTTTGTTATACACGTATATTGTTGCTATATGGTACAGGTTGAATTTAATGTCACTGCCAAATTCATATGCTGAAGTTCCAAACCCCAATATCTCAGAATGTGACAGTATTTGGAAATAGGGTCTTTCCAGAGGTAATAAACCTAAAATGAAGTCATTAGCGTGGGCCGTAATAAATACGAATTGTGTCTTTACAAAAAAGGAAAATTTGGAGGCAGACACACATACTGGGAGAAGGCCATGTGAAGATGAAGATGCATAAAAAGAAGACAGTGTGAAGCGCCACGGAGAGGAGACAGTCATCAGCAAGCTGAGTGAGAAGAGGCGCCTGGGACAGATCTTCCTCATGGCCCTCAGAAAGAAAGAAGCCTGCTGATGCCTTGTTTACTAACTTCATTCTCCACAACGGTGAGAGAATTGGTTCCTTCGGTTTGTGGTAGTTCGTCACAGAAGCCTTGGGATGCTAATATATATACTATCCTGTCATGCTTTATGTAAGCAATTGATAAAATGACCCCCTGTTCTTTTCTTTAAAACCAATTTTATTTGTAGCACTGTACCCCTTCCCGATTTTCACATTTGGGTGGCAGTCCTTTGCCCAGTCGTGTAATTAGATCCTGTGACCGCCTTGCTATAAGCCCAGGTATACACACATGTAATATGGTGGGTGACTGCTGACGTGTGAGCTCTGAGATCAAAACGGTGGCTGCCATTCCGTTTCTACGTGGCCTTGGGAGAGGATGTTGACCTTTCTGCGCCTCGGTCTTTTCCCTCGGTGAGGTAATGAAGTAGTCATTCTACCTATAAGACTGTTAGGAGAATGAAATGAACCAAATTCGAAGTGCTTAGAACCGCGCCGGGCCCGCAGCGAGTGCTTGATAAATACGTGAGCTGTTATGAAGCCCGTCAGCTTCCGGAACGGAGTTATTATGAGGTCATCCTACAGATAAGGGAAACTGAGGCTCAGAGAACTTAAGTCAGGGAGCTAGTGTGACAGGATTGTTGCAGGGTTGGGTTGCCAGGAAGCAGGCTCTGAGATGGAGATTCTTGAGTAGGAAGTATATTGGGGTGCTCTGCAGAACAGTAAGTGGGCAGGGGTCGAGGAGAAGGAAGCAAGATGAGGTTGGGCAGAGAGAAGGTGGAACTGTGATGCAATCGTAACGAAGGCTCCCCATCCCAGAGTGGTTTGATGCTCTCGTCCAAATCCCCCTTCCCTCGAGTGTGGGCCGGATCGTGGCTCTGATGAACAGAAGAAAAGTTAATGTGACAAGTCAGAGCCTAGGTCACACGGGCACTGCAGCTCCCTGCCTGCTCTCCCTCTGGGACTGCCTGGTTTGGGAGAAGTTAGCTGCTAGCTGTGAGGACTCCTGAGCAGTCTGTGCAAAGTTCCACAAGGTCAAGAACTGAGGGAGCCATCTTGAAATGGATTCTTCAGCCCCAGTCCAGCCTTTAATAGATGACTGTGGCCCTAACATCCTGACTGTAACCACCTGAAGCCTTGAGCCAGAACCACCCAGTGAAGCTGCTGCTAAGTTCCTGATGCACAGATACCGAGAGAGTAAGTTTCTTGTTTTTGACAACTGACTGTTGGGCTAATTTGTTATGCACAATAGATAAAATAGGGAGCTTTGGAGCTGGAATTGTTCTTCAGAGTTGTCCCAAAGAAGGCCGAGGGGAAGAGGTCTTTGTATCCTAAGTTGACTAGTCATTAGATGTGGGCTTCCTCCTCCAGAAAGGACCATGACTTTGGGGAAAGCAGTTTTCTTTAGATGAGGGTGAGTTTTTGAAGTGTGACTTAGCTGAGCACTGTAGAGTCCAAACTTTGAGCAGCTCAGGGAACACATCCTTCAGTCCTGAAATAAAGGTCTGGATAGAGCAACATAGCACTCACTAAAAGATGTTTAGCGGGATGCCTCCTTTGTCCCAGAATGGGCACTAGGCTCACGGCTGAAAGCAGGCGGAGTGTCCCATCTTCTAACGAAAAATGCCTGTGACCGAGCCACTTTCTCCAGGGCTTAATAAAATATGTCTAGCCCTGCTTCCACCAAATTCTTCCCCAACCTTCTCCTTTTCAGCCTACACTGGAAGGCAGGGAAAGGAATGAAAGGAGGCAGTTGGCCTTGTGGAGAGGACAGTGTTTCTGGTGGGAAGCGATGGAGAGGGAGAGGCCGGTGATCCATTCCCTCCTTGCAAATCTGTCTAGTCAGCATTCTTGATGATTTATTCCTGTATTTCAAGGGGGAGCAAGAAGATTGAAGGAAGATGGCGGGGTGGAGAGGAGATGCCATGAGGCGGCCTCCCATCTAACCCTTTGGTGGGGCAAGGATGTATATTTCTGAGTCAGATGGACTCTGTGGTCCTGAGCTGCCCTGCTGGATCCTCACCCAGGAGACTGGGTGTCCTGCTGCATGCTGGAAGTGGGCGGATGGAAAAGACCAAGCTGGAGCTAGACCTCTCAGGAAAATGTACAGAGAAAAGAAGGACCACTAGGCTTTTTCATATGGGCCCTAGAAAAGGAATTTCAAACAAGGGCCAGTTATCCCGAGAAGCAGGGATCAATTGAAAGGGAACTCCAGCAGTAGCCAGTTAAGAGACTCGCCTCAACAAAAAGGCGGCAGTGAAGAGAACATTAAGCGTCTGAGAGCCAAAACCATGACTTTCATGTCCCACCCGAAGGTCCCACTCAAGCCATTAGAGTGACATTTTGACATGGTCTGATTTTCAGCAACTGAAATTGACCAGAAAGTTATGACATCACCTAAGGTGTGTTTAGGGAGGGAAGAGATCAAAAAGAATAGTGATTGGAGAAAAATGGACTGTTTTATTTTTGGAAGACATCACACCAAGATGGCTCAACAAACCGATTACACTGATAATTTCTGAAACTAAAGCTCTTTGCACCGCACTAGCATTCCATACAAGTTGTGTACAGCCTACAAAAATGAGTAAAATATGGCACGCCTGTCCTCAAGGAACAAGAAATATTCTATTGTAAAGTATAAAGCAGGTTTGCTGAAGCAAACAAGTCTAAGAATGTGAATCCTTACAATGTGTTTCTTTTC
>NW_006439713.1:4307706-4315649 GCF_000325575.1 Pteropus alecto
GTCTAGTGGAGAGGGATCCAGTTCCTGAATTGCAAGTAGAGTAGACTGGAAGTATTAAGTCCCTGATGAATTGTTTTAGAATTGCTGAGTTCGAGTTGCCAGGAAGATTTCCAAGACAGAGACGGAAGTCCTAAGGGCACAGAGGAGCTGAAAACTGAGCACTGAATACTGGGAAATATCACACGTATCAACCTTCAAAAGTAATCGCACCATCACTGCCCTCCTATAAAATACCTTACATTCTTAAGAGAGAAGCACTCGTGATACTAATTCACAAAATCGTTTTATGGAAAATTTCTAACACAATCCTGAAAACAATACAGGTTAAAAAAAAAAACACCGGAATCAAGGAAGTTAAAGAAAAAAGTACGTCTTCACTGCATTGGCAGTTACCAAAATAATAAAAATTTAACCTCTCTGCCTGTTGGAGAAGTCCTTGCTTAAAACATTTAAACATTAAAACATTTCATTTCAATAAACGTAGCATGTTGCCTCAACTGCAAGGCTGCCTGCAGTCTACTGCTCTCCCGCCCGACCTGCGTCTAGTTCAGTCAGCTCTCGCTGGGAATAAAAAGGAGAACAGGCAGGTCCGTTTTGGCTCTGAGGTTTCCATTTCCACTAACTGCCGAGACCCCACTCTCTGCGCACGAATATGAATATTCAACACCCTGTCCCAGGGCGCGCGCCGACCGGGGACCCACAAGCCCCCGCGCGCGGGGACCCGGCAACGCGGCTCGGCGTGCGGCAAGGCCACCGCGCACCCGGATACCCTGGGCCCGGCGGCGGGCGAGGCAGCTGAGCTCGCCGCCGACGGGCGCTTCGCAGGCCGATAGTGCGGGGCAGGGGCCTGACACTGGGACGCTGGGCCTCAGGACCCCGGGGAGAAAGTGGGGGCGGACCAGAGAGGACGCAGACTCCAGTCACCACCGCCTTAGAGGCAACAGCGTAGCGCCTCCGCGCCGCACAGCCTGTCGGGAGCCGCCCCTCCCGCTGGTCAACGGGCGGGAAGGAGGACATTTCCGGCGTTTTGATTGTCTTTACGGAAGGGGTGGAGCTACCTGATCTCGGCCTTCTCGATCGGCGGGGGCAGGACGAGTGACAGTCCTCAGTCCTTCGGCCCGCGCTAAGCTCCGCCCCTGCGCCGGAAGGAGGCGGGCGGGAGGTCACGTGACGCCAGGGCTGGCGGAGGAGAAAGGGGCGGGGCCTCCTCGGGTCACGTGCGGCAGGAAGTGGCGCTTGCTGTGGAGTTTTCGAGATGGGGACCTCCTTGGACATCAAGATTAAAAGAGCGAATAAGGTTTATCACGCCGGGGTAAGTGGAGTGGGCGGGCCTGCAGGTTTTGTCACTTCCAGGACCTCACTCACTCTGGGTGTCCCTGGGCGGGGCAGGGGCGTCTCCCCCAGGTGCGTCGTCCACGCGGACGGCTGCCCTACCGAGACGCCCCCGCTACCGAGACGCCCCCCCTACCGAGACGCCCCCAACGGAGTCGCCCTGTGTTCGGAGTCTTGTGGGCTTAGGGTCCGCAACCGGAACTGCAGCCCCATCCGCCTGAACATCCGGCTCCGGCTCGGGTCCCGGGCTTGAGCTGTGACAGTGAGCACCGAGGGCGGAGGAGCTCGGTAACCAAGCGACCCGTTCTCTCAATCCTAAGGTGACTGCAAAGCTCTAATGAATGAAAGGCAGAATTCACCTTCAGAACGGAAAGAGATTTCAGGCCTGCTCAGCGCTAGCACTATATAAAAGTTTCTCATATCTCAGGTTTTATTCTTTGAATAACACACAGAAGGAATGGCATATTAAATTGCAGGCCCTCCAAAAAAAAAAATCTTAACTATACCATGAACAGGTTTTGTGCCACTGGCTACTTAACCTCCTCAGGCCTCAGTTCCCTTATTTGCAAAGTGAATCTTACTCTATCAGAATCAGTCATCCTGGGGAATTTAAAAATATGATTGTCCCGGTCTCATCCATAGAGAACTGATTTTAATGTGCAGCCAGGGTTGAAATCACAGTTTGCTCTCACACTCTGGAATAAAATGAGAGTAGTGGTTAGTCACATGAATGCAGCTTGGTTTCAAAAGAGATAGACTACCAGGCAGAGACCATGAATGTATGCTAAAAGCTTTGGGTGCAAAATAATTGGGGAAACCTGATGTTTACACAGACTCAAATTGTCACCTTAATTGCAAAGAGAGGAAGCTGTCTTTAAAGTAGAGGAATCTGTGTCTACAGCCATGCTACCCTGAACACAGCCGTCTGATCTCGGAAGCTAAGCAGGGTGGGGTCTGGTTAGTACTTGGATGGGAGACCATCTAGGAAGACTGGGTGCTGTAGGTGTAAAAAAAAAAGATAAAATGGAGGAATCTGGTAGTCCCCACCCTAACCAAGACCAAGGTGAAGATCACCTTCCCATCACCACTAATGAGATTGACATGTTCTGGCATCATAATAGAGGGTTCTGGCATGGTACATTGAGAAGGATGCAGCTCAGCCTGTGCAGTATATCTGCCAAAAGTGTTTACCTAAATCAGTTCATAAGGAAACAATCAGGCATCCAATATTAGGGCCATTCTGTGAAATAATTGGACTGGCTCCTTAAAAAATGTCAATGTCATGAAAACAGGAATTTTTCTAGATTAAAAAAGACTAAAGGGGGATGATAATCAAATACAATGGATAATTTTGATAAATTCGAATATGGACTATTATATAATAGTTTTGTATTGGTGTTAAATTTCCCAAATGTGATATTTATATTTGGGTTATCTGGAAGAATTTTGACATATTTAAGAGTTAGGTTACACAATTATTAAATTTTAAATGGTCCAGACATAAATTGTGTGTATACACGCGTGCACTTCCACATGTGAGGAGAAAAAGCAGATGTGGCAAAATATTAATCATTGGTGACTAACTGAAAGCTATATGGGTCTACTTTGTGTTTTAAATAACATCTTTATTGAGATCTAATTCACATACTATAATATTCACCCTTTTAAAGTGTGAAATTTAGTGGTTTTACTATATTCACAGAGTTGTGGAATCATCACCATCTAATTTGAGAACATTTTTATCACCCTAAAAGAAACCCCGTACCCATTAGCAGCCGCTACTCCTCAGTCTCCCCTTCCTCTTAACCCTTGGCAATCACAATCTACTTTCTGTCTATGGATTCGCCTATTCTGGACATTCCAGATAAATGAAATCGTACAATATGTGGCGTTAGTGTCTGGCTTCTTTCACTTAGCATAATTGTTTTCAGTGTCTGTACATGTTGTAGCAGGAATCAGTTCCTCATTCCTTTTTAGGGCTGAATAATATTCCATTGTGTGGATAGACCACAGCTTATCCATTCATCTGTTGACATTTGGGTTGTTTCCACTTTTTGGCTATTGGGACTAATGCTGCTATGAACATTTTAGTACAAGTTTTTGTGTGACCATATGTTTTCATTTCTCTTGGATAGATACCAAGCAGTAGAATTGCCCGATGACATGGTAATTTCATTTTTAACTTTTTGAAGACCGAGTTTTCCAAAGCAACTGTAACACTTTGTACTCCACCACAGGGTATGATGCTTTCAGTTTCTCCTCTACTTTGTATTCTCATGATTTTTCTGTAGCTTGGAAATTTAAAATAAGAATTAGGGGAGGCAGTGACTGAAGACTATATACGTTTCGCTTTAATACTTATTTCATTAAAAAGTTAGCACATTCCGTTCAGAGATGTTACTCCAGTTGAGATGCTGAGATGTTTTCTGTGGTTTAAAATGTGGTACAAATAATGAAAAGTACATTTAGAAAAAAACGCAAGAAACGGAGTCATAAAGTTGACTCAGCCAGAAGTTTCACACAGCTAGGACCAGTCCCTGTGGGTGGCACAGCTGAAGTTGGTGTCAGCTGTGCCCATCTCGTGCACGTTTTTTCGGTGTCATTGTCAGGACCAGTTGTTGGCTTTGGAAGTGTTTCTCAGTCTTCGGTCGCTCCTACACTTCATGCATTTTACGCTAATGCAGTTACTGTACTAAATGCATTTTAAAAGGAGACTTTATATGGTGACTTATGGTGATCGTAAAAGAAAAACCGATATAACTTATGAATAGGTGGTTGCTATATTTTTTTAAGAAAGCCAGAAAAAGTTATTAAACAGATTAATCAGTTGACAGAAGTATACACGTGAACGTGTGTGTCTGTGTCTCATGTTAGACTCCATGATCTGTGATTCAGGATAGGTGGAGTACATGGTCAACAGTGTCACGGCTGCTTCCTAAGCTCCAGGTGGCAGGACCTTTGCTGTAGCCATTTCCTAAGGTCTCAGTGCCTTTGGACAGTGCGTGTTTCATGCACAATGATTGGCAAGGGGTGGCCTGTCCCACCCTTCCTTCTTGTAGCTGACTGTAGGCGGAAGTAATAACATAAAAGTTTTCAGTTTTCTCTGTACATCTCAACAGCACTGGTAACGATTCAGTTACTAAAGATTTGACTCATCGGTGGCAAGCACAGTACCTGTAATTCTCGTGGTTCGCTTGAGGTGGCTGCCACCTATGTTAGCCTGATCCTTAGGTGATATGTGTCATTCAGATGAGACGTGTTTGTCCGTGTAATCACATAAAGCAGTCTTATGCTCTGTTGGAGGTACTTGGCAAACACTGGTGTGGGGTTTTGTCGGCCAGGCAGCATCACTCCCATTTTACTAATGAGGAAACTGAGGCCTAGCCAGGTTGAGGAACTTGCCCAAGATCATCCAGCTAACGACAGACCCTGGATTTCAACGCAGGTCAGTCAGATTTCAAAGTGTGTCCATCATTATAACCCCTCCCTATTATACTGGCCATTTTTATGCAAAATGGAGGAATTTTTAAAGTAGAAATAGTTATTACTTTCCTAAAAGTGATGTAAATAGCTGTAATATTTCAATCTAAAAACCGCTGTGACTTCTCAGAAAATGTGCTGATTTTGTTACTGTGCTTTTCAGTCATAGTTGTTGTAGAAGCATTTGAAAATGACTTTGATTCTGTGGACACCACCGAGCCTAAGTTATGCTTGGGTTTAATATTGACATTTGGGTGTTTTCCTAGAAAAGAACACTCATTGAAAATTGATGCGTTTTTTTTTTTTTTTAAATCACAGTTGAATCATTTAAAAAATGGAAATATAATGCACGCCAAGTTAACAATTAAGCTTTTACATAAGGCTGGAATTGACAAGTCAGGTCCTCCTTCCTCTTGCCAACCCTCTTTTCTGTCCGGGGAGGTACCCACTGAACTTTGTGTCCTATTCCCGACATTTCCTCTGAATAACGGGTGTACATGTGCACGTGTGTGTGTGTGTGTGCGCGCGCGCGCGCGCACACACACACACACACACACACACAAGCTTGTTCTTTTTGCTTAACAGTATATCTTTCTTTGTCTTGGATACTTTTCCTTATCACATCTTCATCAGTCCCATTCTTAGATTGTTATTTAACCAAAACAAATTAATTCCGCCAATGTCTCTTGATCTTTTGAGGCCTAGTAGAGAGATAGGTAGGTAAATATGGAAAACAAAATGTGATAAACTATGTGTGGCATATGAAGGGCACAAGGCTGGGTATTGTCATCGCAGGGGAGAAGGCTCTTTGGGAGCTTTGTCGAGGCGCCGATGCTTGAACTAGTTTGAAATGTAAGTTTTCTCTGTACGTCTCAACATCTCAACAGCACTGGTAAAGATTCAGTCACTAAAGATCTAGCTCGTTGGTGGCAAGCACAGTACCTGAGGGCCCCTCCCACTGAGGCCGGAAACGTGACTTGTGTTTTCAAAGCCCTATAGATGGTATGAGATGATCAAGCATGTGATAGAAAGTCCCTAATTCCATATTTCCGGCAAAAGCGATGATTTCCCAAAAGAGGACTTAACTAATATTGTTCTATAGTAACGTAAACTAGCATAGCCCTTTGCAAGTCACAGTGCTTTAATCCTCACAGATGCCAAAGCGGTGGCATTTCCCTTCACTTTACGGTGAGAAGCCTGAGGCGCAGAGAATTCAATGACATGCCAAGGCACTGATAAGAGCGAATATTCGAAATTGCCTTTTTATTCCCAAATTCAGGACTCTGTGTGCCTTGTCTGGGTCTTAATTCTCATCTGTAGGATGGAGATGGTACCCACTCAAAGGGTTTGTTGTGTTTTAAGACACTTGTTATAAAGTACAAATTGCCAGTTATAAAAATAGTCCTGGGAATGTGAAGTACAGCACAGGGAATATAGCCAATAATCCTGTAATAACTACGTATGGTGCCAGGTGGGCACTAGGCTTAGCGGGGGGATCGCTTTGTAAGGCATTTAAATGTCTGATCACCCTGTTGCACAGATGAAACTAATGTAACATTGTATGTCAGCTTAACTGAAAAAAACAAAACAAAACATTTATTACAGGTTCTGACCCACAGTGGGGGCTCAAATGGCGGTAGTCGTGGTACTGTTAGGCTTTTCCGTGTCTTTTTATACTCGGAATTGCTCTGTCCGCCCCAGTGTTGATCAGGTGGTTCGTGGGCCCTGCAGATGGCACGCACGGTGAGCGCCTGTCCGGTGCTCTGCAGGCTGCTAGGTGGCTGGCTCTCCACGGTGGCCTTGGAGGAAGAAGGGCCAGTGGTGATAGCGTTTTGGGCACTGAAAGCTGAGTGTGGTTTTGGTATTGCTGTGTACTTCTTTGCTTGGTGTAGGAGATCTGTTCTTCATCAAAAAGTTGGACTCAAATGCATTGTAAATTGTTATATTTTCAGTGCACTGGAGGAGCTTATTGGTTAAAAGAACCCTGCAGTACATCGTTTTGTAATGTAAATATAATTCGTTTGTTTTTACAAATTCACTGTTTTACATCCTTTAATCCTGGCACAGGTACTCCTGAAAATGACACTGTTAAATATTATGGTTGTGAAAAACATAAATAAGAGATTTCCTCCCCAGCATAGCCAGGTTTCAGTGATAAGGGATTTATGCACTGTCGCCACAAGAACCTCTAGATTTGCATTTGTCTTACTTGGCTTGCATTCATTTCCTGTTAAAAATATTAAAAAGGAAAAATCCTGTACATAACGGTTCATGATTATGAAGAGAAATTGCAAAGCTAGAATAGTATGGAGAAAAGCCTAACTGTTCTACTTCGTATCGCTGGATTCTCCATACACGAATGGTCAGTTACAGTGAATGCTGTGGCGAGTACTTAAGGGGTAAAAATGTGGACCTCTGAACTAGGAGGGATCTCATTTTGTGGCATGTATGAACCTTTTAGGAAAACAGTCATCTAAACTAAGCGAGTCTCTGTTCTCACGAATAATCTAATTCTCCTGCAAAGACTTGTCTCCTAAATCATACCCTCACCCCTATGTAGCATATGAGAGGTATTTTCAGAATTATCCAAGCCCGTTGGAAAACTGGGGTGCAGTCAATTATCCGTGTAGTTCTCCACTTGCCGTCCGGTGGAGCAGATTTTGTGCTGGCCGGGGCGTCGGTAAAGCTTGCCTGTGGGTCTGTTGATTTGTGGACTCTGCAGCAGCTGGACACGTCTCAGCATGTCACGGGCACCCTTGGACCCTGGCAGGCCTCTTGGGCTTTGGCAGGGTAGTTGGCCTTTTCTACCTTCCTCTTGATGCCGAGTCCCCAGTCCAGACCTCTTGACCTCATGTCATCCTGGTTCAGCCAGCCATGCCGTCCCTGTGGGCTGACACCTGCAGTCTTGGCCTCCCAGGACCCGCGGCGCTTGTCCCCCAGTCAGAACGCCCAGCTGTGCTGTGCACAGGCAGGCCTTGTGCAGATGGCACCTCGTTTCCCCTCATCGACTCCTTTCCCTCTACACCCAGAATCGGGAGAGCGGGTCAGTTCTGTACGTGGTCCCAGCTCTCAGCCTGCCAGGAAGTTCTTGGCTGCTCTCTTCCTTCCCCTGCCACCCCTCCCCACCCCCA
>NW_006439713.1:4315847-4332084 GCF_000325575.1 Pteropus alecto
CCCCCGCCCCGTCCTCCTGCACCTCTGAACCATGCGCCCTCTCACTCCGCACTTTCCTTTGGGCTAAGCGGATCTCTCCGGGGCCCCCCATCACTGTTCCTGCACCTCTGCTCCCCGTTCTCTCCAGACCCCTCTTCCGCCCTTGCTGCCTGCCCTCAGCACGGCAGGCTCCACGCGAGTCGTGAGCAGAAGCCAGCCTTCCATCTGCGTCCACGGTCAGTCCAGCTGCACTTGGGAGTTTTGAACCCCCGAGCTCTGAGTACCTCTTCATCTCATCCAGCCTTTTTCATCAGGCAGTTGTTACATGTGTCTGCAGTTCCCTTACTAAGCGAGCCTGTGCCTCCACCCCCACCCCCGGGTAGTGTTCTCGGGTCCAGGTTCTGTTCACAGAACAGACTCGCCAGCCTAGCCGTCGGTGGGGTGGGCTGGCAGCCCCCCTCCCCCGTGAGCACACTCAGGCCGAACTGTCTCGGAAGAACATTAACAAATCGACCACTGACAACATTATGCGAACAGGAAAAGCACGATGTTCCGAAGCTCAGAAATAAACTTTGCCCTGTTTGGATGGATAGTTTAGGGAGGTCAGTCAGGGTGGTGGCTTGCTTCCGGCCCAGTCATGGTTCCTGCGTGAGCCCAGCTCACGATCCTCTTCTTGTCTGTTGTTGTCTGTATAGTTGTACTTCATCTTACTGTGCTTCACTTTATAGCGCTTTGCAGACACTGCATTTTTTTTTTTAAACAAATTAAAGTTTTGTGGCAGCTCTGCATCGAGCAAGTCATTTGGCACTGTTTCTCCAACAGCATTTGCTCGCTTCAGGTCTCTGCCACGTTTTGGTAATTCTTGCAATATCTCAGGCTTTTTCATTATTATTATTATATTTGTCATGCTAATATGTGATCAAGGAACTTTGATGTTACTTTGATGTAATTGTTTTGGGGCACCACAGACTGTGTCCATATGAGACAGTGAACTTGGTGGGTCAACGTCGTGTGTGCTCCACCTGCTCTACCAGCTGGCTGTCCACCCATCTCTCTCCCTGTCCTCAGGCCTCCCGATTCCTCGAGATATGACAATATCGAAATTGGGCCATATAACCCCACAGTGGCCTCTAAGTGTTCAAGTGAAAGGGGTCCATGTCTCTCACTTCAAATCAGAAGTTAGAGATGATTCAGCTCAGTGGGGAAGGCGCGTCAGAAGCCGAGACGGGCTCACAACTAAGCCTCTTATGCCAAACAGCCAAGTTGTAAGTGTGAAGAAAAGTTCTTGAAGGGAATTAAAAGAGCTCCTCCAGTGAACACACGAACGATAAGAAAGTGAAACGGCCTTACCGCTGACATGGAGGAGGTCTCAGTGGTCTGGAGAGAAGAGCAAACCAGCCACAACATTCCCTTAAGCCACAGCCTAATCCAGAGCAGGGCCCTAACTCTCTTCATTTCTATGAAGCTGAGACAGGCTAGGAAGCTGCAGAAGAAAAGTATGAAGCTGGCTGGGGTTGGTTCATGAGGTTTAAGGAGAGAAGCCGTCTCCATAACATTCAAGTGCAAGGTGAAGCAGCAAGTTACCCAGAAGACCCGGCTAAGATAATTAACGAAGGTGGCTGCACTAAACCACAGATTTTCAGTATGGACAAAACAGCCTTATATTGGCAGACAATGCCGTCTAGGACCTTCATAGCTAGAGAGGAGAAGTCAGTGCCTGGCTTCAAAGGACAGGTCGACTCTCTTCTTAGGAACTAAAGCAGCCGTGACTTTAAGTTGAAGCCAGTGCTCACTTTACCACTCCCAAAGTCCCAGGGCCCTTAGGAATTATGCTGAATTTCCTCTGCCTGAGCTCTGTAAATGGAACAACAGAGCCTGGCTGACAGCACATGTCAAAATGTCAGCCTTAGAAGTTTGGAAGAAGTTGATTCCAACTCTCACGGGTGACTTTGAGGGGTTTAAAACTTTGGTGGAGGAAGTAACTGCAGAGCATTAGAAGGGGAGCCCGAAGATGGGACTGAACTGCTGCTGTCTCATGATAAAACTTTCATAGTTGCTTCTTATGGATGAGCAAAGAAAGCAATGGAATCTACTGGTGGAGATTCTGTGACGATTATTGAAATCACAAAGGATTTAGAATATCGCATAACCTTAGTGGAGAAAGCAGCAGCAGGGTTTGAGGGGACTGGTGCCAATTTTGAAAAATTCTACTGTGGATAAAATGCTCTCAAACAATATCGCGTGTTACAGAAAAAATCATTTGTGAAAGGAAGAGTCAGTTGATGTGGCAAACTTCATTGTTGTCTTATTTCAAGAAATGGCCACAGCCCCCAACCTTCAGCAGCCTCCACCCTGGTCAGTCAGCAGCCACCGACATGGAGGCCAGACCCTTCCTCAGCAAAAAGATGATGACTCGCTGAAGGCTCAGATGATGATCAGCATTTTTTAGCAATAAAGTATTTTTAATTAAGGTATGTACCTCATTTTTTTAGGCATAATGCTATTACACACTTAAAAGGCTATAGAGTAGTGCAAACATAACGTCTGTGCACTGGGAATCCAAAACATTCGTGTGACTTGCTTTGCTGCGGTGCCCTGGACCGAACCCGCGGTGTCTCCGAGGTCTGCCTGAACCGGGGGGCAGCCTGCCCTCTCACTTGTGGGCAGAAGGCAGTTTAGGCACGGAGAAGTGGAGCCTTTCTCAGGGCGATGGAGAATACATCTCACCTTTCCTCTCTCAAGTGAATGTGAGTGTTTCTTCACAAACGGCTCAAGAAAATGAACAGTATTGTTTGTTCAGAATAAAGATTTTTCCAAAAAAAAATTTAAGCAATGAAACTTTTATTAAATAAAACCTTATATAGAACTCTAATGTATCCGTTTTATTAAACTTTTATTAAATAAAACCTTATATAGAACTCTAATGTATCCGTATAAATATAATAGTTACTGAAAGTTTGTCTTACAAGCAGGTAGAAGCAGAGCATTTCCATTTGAAGTGGCTCCCTCCCTGCCCTCCCTGACTCTTCCTCGGATCCCAAAGTGGCTGCCTAGGCGTCCGCACAGGCCAGGACTCAGCGGTTCACAGTGTGAAAAGTGCCAGTTGCCAGACGTAATGATCCGTGGAGCCACCAGGTTGAACTTTTCCTATCAACCTATTTTATTTTGTCTGCACCAAGCTTACAGACTGTTAATTTTTTGACCTGATGCAGTGCATGCAACTAGGCTTAAAACATTTTGGATTTATTTACTGGAGTATTTAAACCAAAAAAGGTAGCCTCCGACTCCACACAGACGGTAGACCCACCATCCTTGGTTACCAAGGACTGACGATCTTTTGCCAAATTGACAGACTGCCCACCTGGGGTTCCTGGGCCAGCAGGTGCCACAGAAACTGGTGGGGTTGGGCCACCTTTAGTGCGGTTCTCCCTCCTGATGTTGAAACTCGGGAGGGCAATGAGATTGTCACCTCTGGCTCTTGACAGGAAACTGTGCCTGGTTAAGCCATTCTGGCTCTGGATCGCAGATGCTCGCAAAGAACTTGCCTCCGAGAAACTGAAGGTCACCCCCGCTGGCCAGCTAGTGCCAGGCAGGTTGTGGTGTGCAGCGTGGGTGCACGTGCTTCCCGATGACGGCCGGGTTCAGCGTCCTCCCCACCCCGCCCCCATGGTGAGGTTCTTAACTTCTGCTTACGGTTTTACTGTCACACACCAGGCTTGATGGTAACCAAAACCGGCCCTTCCTGTGTTTTATTAGAAAAGATCATTTAAGGCCATTACTCTAAATCCCAAATCATCATCTTTGGGAAGGAAACAGAAGTGCCATCGAAGGAAAAGTAAGGGGTAGGAGGGCAGAAGTTCTCCCCTTCAATAATAAGTAAAAAAAATAAACTTTATAATTTAAAAAAAGTTAATTCAACCACACGTTTTGGACCTTTTAAAAGTACTCGTGTTAGTTTTGTAAGTTACATTTTTCTTGCTAAGAAGATTCAGGCGGTGTGAAGGAGTCCCAGTGGGAGCCGAGACTCCTCTGCCCCTCCCCCATGGCCCCATAAGCACGCTGCAGGATGTCAGTTGGCAGCCCCAGCTCCCACAGTGGGTTCTTAGTGGCCATGGCCAGTGAGCCCTGGGCCACCGGACTAGCCCGAGGCAGAAGAACCGCCCCTGCGCTCCCGTGAGCGGCTGTGTGCGCTGCTGGCCTCGGCTGTCACCGCCAGCCCTGGGGTTCGCCTGCGCCTGGCCACGCCCTGGATGGAGGTGCAGCACTGTTGTTCCCGTTTATACCTGTTCACCCCGACCAGGATTTCGGTTTGGTGGCCATTCGGTCACGTTCTTTGGCTGACTCCCTGTGCTCCACAGTCATGACTTTGGCATGTAGTTAGGCCAGACTCTGTGATCGGAGCCACTAACACTTGTTTCTAGGCTGGAGTCCTGACTGTCACTTACGCCGGTAGTTCCAAAGCAGTGTCCACATTCTAGACGTTCCGTGAGTTTTAATGATGCTGAAATCTGAAATCCAGTCATTGACATGAACCCATAACTCTGCTCTCTTAACCCTGAAACAACACGGCTCGCCAGGACTCAACTCTCCCGCACCTACAGTCGACCCACGAACAGGGCAGGGGCTGGGGGCAGTCGAAATTCCACATAGAACTTGGGACTCCCCAAAACCTAACTACAGCCATCCCTCAGTATCCTCGAGGGATTGGTACCAGGACCCCCAGCAGACAGCAAACGGGGGTTGCTCAGGACCCTGATGTAGAACGCACACTGTAGTACACGGGGTCTGGGGCTTCCCAGCCAGGGGCGTGGACGCCTCTGTGCATTTCCTGAAAAACCTGCATGAACTTGAACCCCTGAACCCGTGTAGCTCAAACCTGCCTTGTTCGAGGGCCAGCTCTACTGGCTTTTATTTTTACTTTTTGTGACTAGCGTTGGCAATCTCATTTTGCCTCTCTTCCCAGCTTGCTTAGTGACCCAGGTTTCTTTTCCAGACCCTCAAGAAGGTTTCAGAACTAGGGATTTCAGAGGTATCTCCATCGGACAATGATCGTGGTTTTCGTCAGCACGTTTGACTTGGCGTTTACACCGCTGCTCATACTAAGCAGGAACCTGCTGTGTTTCAGTGTTACTACTGCACTGATTGTCTCTGCGTTTTTTTAACTGACGTGCGTCGCATGCAGTAGATCACTCTTTTCAGCATAGAGTGCGACTGTGACCTCCATCACAGTCAAGGTATGGAACAGCTGTGTCACCCCCCAGATTTCCTCGTGCCCTTTGTTGTCAATGCCCCCAGTCCTGGCAAACACGGATCTCGTTTCCATCCCAATAGTTGGCCTTTTCCAGAGTGTCGTATAAATGGCATAAATACGATGATGCAATCCGCAGGCTTTTGAATCTGGCCCTATCACTTAGCACTATGCCTTTGAGAGTCATTCGAGCTGTAGTGCATAAGAGTAGGTCAGTCTTTTTTTTTTTTTGCTGAGTCGTCTTTGGATGTCGTCTTCTAGAATCGTCTTGAATGGATGGGCCATGGTTCATTCAGCCTCTGAAGGACATTTGGGTGATTTTGAGCAAAGCTACTAGAAACATTGGTGAGCAGATTTTCGTGAGAATATAATCTTTCATTTCACTTAGTAAAATCTAGAAATGGAATTGCTAGGTAGCATTGCCTCAGTTTTAATGATGCATTCTCTTCAAAATTCTCCTTTCTAGAACTGTAGTCAACGCCACATAATGTTTGCCATTATTTACTACATGGAGAAATATCGGGTGATCTTGTATTTTTTAAACAAGATGGAGAAAAATTGTTATAAAGAATAGTGGAGATGGGGGATACCTAACAAGTCACAATCTCTTTAACGTGTCTGATTTTCATTTTCCAACCGAATGGGTCTCTAAGTGCCACTAGAGAGACGAGAGTGTTTCAACAGGCAGTTGATTGTCTAACTTGTGTTTTTCTGCCTAGCTTGGTGACTTGCCTTGTGATTTTTTTAAAATGTTAGTTAACTACTTAGTGCATCTGAGTCCCTGTCGGTAAATTCAGGGCAGTGCACTCTTGGTGTGTACAAGATCTCCAACCAAATGTGGTGTGAGACTCCCAGGTGGTTGTAAGTGTTACTGAAATGTCAGGACAGAAGGAGACTTGTTCAGATACACAGAGGACTCCTGGGGACAGTGATGGGTGTCACAGCTCATCCTGCTGCTGGGACCATCAGAAAGCAAAAGATATTGGAGAGAGAATGGCTGAGGCGTTAACTAAAAGGCTGTCACTTCTCTGGACTGTGTTCAAGTCCAAAGCAAGAGCTAATGCAGAGAAATGTGACGATCTTGACATCTTTCCCAGAGGAAGACCACAATGCCCTTAGGTTATAAAAATTCAAGGGCTTAGAATTTTGTATATTCAGATCTGGAGGCCACTCATTCTGAGATTGATCTAATTTAAAAGTTGATTTACTCTGTTAATTAATTCACATGATTCAAAATTTGTGAGTTTCAAGATGGATGCATCTACCCCCCGCTACCTTGCAAGTCCTCTTCTGTTGGGCAACCCAAAGCTCTCAATTTCTTGTGATTCCTATCAAAAATATTTTATCCTTATACATGTAAATATGTACAAATGTTCTTTTTCTCCCCTTTTTGCACAAATGGTATGATATGTAGAATTAAAAAAAAAGAATACATATGTACACTAATGTGAGTGATTTCCACAATACTATTAAAGGGAGAAACCACGAGTCTATTGTTGGAATTTCGGCTGTTTAGTCTTTTGTTATTACAACAGTGTTGCAATCAGTTATGTTCTTAAGTCATTTTACATGTCTATACGTATCTGAGAGAAATTCCTAGAAGTGGATTTGCTGGGCCCATGTGTTTGTAAAATGTTTTTTGTATTGCCAAACTCCCCTTACAAGGTTATGATATTATAGATGTCCACCCTCCCCCCGCAATGTATGAGAGTGCTTGTTGCCCTGTCCACCCCCTGCATAATGTGATCAATTTTTTTCATACCTGCTAATCTGATAGGTGGAAAATGGCATTTAAGTTAGTTGTAATGAGCATTTCTCATGTTATTGAGAATGAGTATATTTTCATGAGGTTAGGAGCAATTTGCGTTTTCTTGATTCTGTGAACTACATCCTTATCATTTACCTGTTCTTTACATATTTCATTGGGTTGTTTATGATTTTCTTTCTTTTTTTTTTTTTTAAGTTACGGATAGTTCCTTAGTTGATATTGCTCAAAATCACTTTCATGAAACTATTTTTGGTCACATTTGTAGTCATATTTATTCAGAGTTTTGACTCACTCATAGAAAGGCCTTTCCCCCCACTTTGATGTGATAAAAATCACTCTCTGTGCTTTCTTCTAAACCTTTGTTATTTCAGTTTTTACCTTTTGGTGCGTTGAGAACTTTTTGTGTGCAGAGGTTTGCAGAATGGACCCAACTTCATCTTTTTTTTTTTTTTTTTTCCCAGTTCTTTGGCCAGTTTTCCCAGTATCATTGATTAAATAAATATTCTTCCTTTTCCCTTTGGTTTTAAAATGCTACCTTTATCATCTGTTAATTTCCCATACTACTTGGTCTATTTCTGGGCTTTTCATTCTCTTCTGTTGACCTTTCAGTCTGCACATGTCCTGTACCACTTTGTAAATTATTGTGGTATTTTAATATCTCGTAGGGCTAGTCTCCCTTGTTTATTTTTTCAAAATTTATTATTCTTTATGAACCCTATAATCAGCTTGTCTAGTCTGTTTCAGCCCCCCTCCCCCCCCCAAAAAAAAACAATTCTAATGTTATGTTCTTTAGGATTGCGTTGCCTTTATCGACTGACTTAGGGACCGTGGAAATGTTGAGTGTTACACCCTCCTGTTCAAAAACATAGTTTGGCTTTGTTCACGTTTTCTTTTGTGCCCTTCTGCCATGTTTTAAGTTTTTGTCATATCAGAGTTTTAGACATATCCTGTTAAATCGATCTATGATATTGTAACTTTTTTGTTGCTTTTAAAAGTAGTCATTTCTTCCAGTGCCTCTTATTGCTATTTTGAACATCAGTGCCTTGTTGATTTTTGTATATTAATTTTGTACCCAGTTATCTTCCTTCCTGAAATTCTGTTTATATGGATAGTTTTTCAGTGAATTCTTTTGGGTTTTTTTCAGATATACAATCATGTAATACGCACATAATGATTATTTTACCTCCTTCTTTTCAATTTCCGTACTTATTTCTGCCTTTAGTTTCATTGCATTAACTGGTATTTCTAGGACATTAACAGAGGTGCTAGTGGTCATCCTTGTTTTATTCTGACTTAAATGCACCCTGTCTCATTTCCCATGAAGTTTGATGCTGGCTTTTGATTAAGGTAGATATGTGTTGTCATGTTAAGGATATATCCTTCTGTTCTTCTTTCACTAAGAATTTTATCAAGAGTGAATATTTAATTTTAGCAAGTGACTTCAGCATCATGGAGATGCTTGTATGAATTTTCTTTGAAGAGAGAATATAGTAAATTGTATTAATTTCCCTCAGTAATTGAACTGTCCTTACATTCCTGGACTAAATTTCACATAGTTATGGAATAATATTCTCCTAAGTAGCTACTGGATTGTATTTGCTGATATTTGATTTAGGACCTTTGCATCGGTATTTATAAGTGAGAAAAATCTAGTTTTATGTGTGTGTAGATTTTGTCTTTGGTGTCATTGTTATATTTGCTTTATTATTTAAAAAGAAGTTCCTTTTCTGTGTTTTGGAATGGTTTAATACTGGAATTTTCTGTTCTTTACACATTTGGGAATGACTCGTGAAACTCTGGGCCTGGTGCTTTATGGAGGGACTTATTATAATTTTCTCTTTTTTATGGTGGTTGATTTGCTTAGGTGTCATGTCTCTTTTGGAGTTAGTTTGGGTGAATTATATTTTCCTAGAAAAACAATTCACTTTATCAGCTTTTCAGATTTATTTATATGCAGTTGAACAATGTGTTCTCTAATTGTTTTTTAATTACCTCTATGTCACTGATATTTCTCTCTTATTTCTTATTTTGGTTCTTAGTGTTTGCATCCCTCTTTTCCCCCTTGATTAAATTAATACTTTGCTTTGGGCCCCCCCACCCCCCCAAAGAAGGAACTGTTGGATTTATGTGTGGGCTAATGTGGTCAATTTTCAGGGTGTAGAGTTTCACATGTGCCAGTCGGATTTGTAACTTAGGTCTTCTGCATCCTCTCTGCTGTTCGTCCCCTTTTTCTGTCATGATCGAAGGGGGGTAAGTTAACGGCCCCGCAGCGAATGTGTTTACTCCCTTCCTCCTCACGCCCCTGTAGTTTTGCTTTCTGAGTGCTGCCGCTACGTTGTTTTTTTATCCGCAGATAGTACCACTACGACCTGTCTTCACCGTGAGCTGCACCCTTTAGAATTCTGCCCTGCTTTCTGCTGTCTTGTTCAGTCCCTCGTTCTCTGAATTCAGGCTTGTCCGATACTAAAATTTCAGCCCATGGTTTCTTTCTTTGCTTTTGCGTATCCTTTCTTCAGCCTTTTCAAATTCACCCTGTCTCCGCCAAAGTTTTTACGTGCTTCTCTGTTGTACAGCATAAAATTGGGTTTTGCTTTGAGATGTGATCTGAATATCTGTTTTTTAATAGACATCGGTTTCGCCTGTTTATGAATATGACACACATTTTGCATTAATTCTGTCATCGCCACTTCGTTGTCATTTGGGGAGATTGTTTTTTGAGTAACTTCTAAAACATCTCTCTCTTTACCATCTTGTTTGCTTTATATTGTTTGTATAATTTTCTAATAATTTGGCCTTTTATTTGTTACAGTTGTTACTCTTACAGTTTTTTTATTATGCCTTAAATCTTCTTAGACCTTATTTATTGACTCCCTACTATAAACAATTCCCTTCTTAGACCTTATTTGATTCCCTACGATAAACAATGATGTAATTAGTGTATTTCCTCTTCTCTCCAGCTCCCTTTCTTATCTCCCACCAATTGGATTTTAGTTATTTACAAATATTACCTTTATGCTGTTCACCTGTGTTCACTTTGTTGTACTATGTTCTTCGATTTGTAACTTGGAATCAGCACTGTCCAATAGAACAGTCTGTGATGATGTGAATGTGCTATTTTATCTGCCCTGTCCGTTAGGACAGCCACCAGCCCTAATGTGGCTTTCAAACACTTGTAGTGTACGTAGTGTTACTGAAGACCTAAACTTGAAATTTTATTTAATATTAATATAAATTTAAGCCACATATGGCTTGTGGCTATCAAATTGGAAAGCATAGCTTTAATGATACACTTTTAAATTCCAGCTGTCAAAAAATAGGGACATTACATTACACTACCACACACCTTACACTCCGTTACACACTACCACCTACATTTATGCTCCCTTACTCTCAGCTAGTGTTATTTAAACAATTCCTGCCCCGTCAGGACTTGTCTTTTACATTCTGTCCTCTCACCCTGAGCATCAAGTATCACTTATTCTTACTCATACAGCGAAATGGACTCAGTGTTCTTTTGACATAGTCCTAGCCATCCCGTGGGTAGTTCCAGTTCCCCATCTAGCAAGTTCCTCAAGAAGGATTTTCGTGCTGTGTTCCTTGGGTTTGGTTTGTTTGTTTTTGCACATTTAAAACTCCTCATACTTGACCGTCTGGGTAGGTATAGAATCGTAGGATCACTGTTTCCCCGAGTGCTGCAATGGGTGTCGCTGTACTTGCATTTTGAATTGCATCTGGCTGTGGAGAAGGCTGATTTTCTTCCTCTCTTATGAGTGACTTGATCTTTTTTGCCTGACTCATAAAGGATTCTTTCTTTTTTGAAGTAGAATGGTTTTACTAGAGTGGGCCTGTTTCTTGACCGTTCCTGATTCATTTGCCCTTTTAATATTTTTAAATTAGATGAGTAAATATTTGTTCTTTTTCATCATTTCGGTTTCCTTATTTGGGAACTTCGTTATTTATATAATGGATGTTCCTCACCATCTCTTATATTTATCATCTCTTTGGTGATTCTTTTACATTCTTAAATTTTTATTTAATTTGTTTGAATTTTCTCTTATCTGTCCCATGTGTATTTTGTGCCCCTTTCATTTCTACCTCCTTTTCTGTGGTGGTTTTATTTTTTTTCCTTCCATTTCTTTTCTGATAGTTCTGTCTCTTCCTGTTGCCTCACCATTTCATCATCCCTCAGCTCTTGGATTCATCCTTTACAGAAGCAATTGCTTCATCGCATTTAAAAAATTCGTGGTGAAATGCGTGTTCATAGTTTTTACTGGCTTGGTGGAGCTGTTTTTCTGGTGGATGGCCATTTATTCGTTCAGTGAACACCCATCAGGTACCTGCCATTGTGATCACCTCTGCCCTGTGTAGTTTACATTCCAGGGGACAGATAATAAATAAAATAGGTAACCACTTACGTAGTATTTTCGAAGGTGACAGGTGCTACAGAACAGAGTCCGGGAGTGCTGGGGAGGGGTAGGGCAGTTCTGAATAGGGATGGTCAGGGAAGGCCTCCCTAAAATGGTGTCATTTGAGCAATGACTTAATGGAGGTGAGGGAGCAGTTGTTAAAGAAAAAATTATTCGTGACATCTGTGAAGGCAGTAAAGCAGACCGTTCAAGGTGTAGGGACCGCGTGGCGTCTTGCCGTGGGGAGAAGTCAGGCTCAGCTGTGAGTCTGGCATGGGCGGTGGGAGTTGATAGCCAAGGAGCAGGGTGGGCATCAGCAGATGGGAGATTACTGAGAGGAGACATCAGGGGCTGGGGGGATTCTGACTAAGCCGACCTAACAAGGGCTTTGCTGAAGGTGGGCCACATGATCAGATGTCACCTGGGGGAAGGTGGAGGATAGGACGAGGAACCTGATCAAAGGTGATCAGATACACAGGATGGCTAAACTGACTTAGCAGCATTTTTGCTAAAGTTGGACAGAGTAGAGAGGAACATGGAAATCTAAAAGTTGAGGCCTATTTGAAAAAGAGCGGCTAAACTGACTTAGCAGCATTCTTGCTAAAGTTGGAAATCTAAAAGTTGAGGCCTATTTGAAAAAGAGCGCAAGGGAGGCTGAGTAGAGTTTGGCCAAAGAGAGAATCTTTGTCACAAGCCACGTGGGTATCCAGAGCAAAAGCACCCAGGTGTGGGGAAGAGCATGTGCAGACGCCCTGAGGCTGGAGTGTGCGGGCAGGTTCAAGGGAGAGCAAGGGGCCAGTGAGGGCTCGGAGGAGTCACGAGGGGAGAGTTAGGAGACGAGGTCTCACGGGTCAGGAGGAGGGGCAGATGCCCCTTTGGGAGGACTCTGGTCTTCACCCTGAGTGAGGTGGGGGCCTCGGTAGGGTCCTTTAGTAGAGGAGCAACATGATCCGTCTGTGTGCTCATCATCAGCCACTTGGATTTCTCTCCAGCCGCTCTCATCTTTACTCACATTATCTGTCCTGTGCTGCTCCGCTGGTTCTTTTCATGTCACCTTCTTGTAGGAGATGAATTTATTCCTAGACCAGGTCTGCTGAGGTTTTATGCATTGTTTCTTTAGACTTTACTTTTCGCCCACTTGTGAGATAAGCCCCTGGGGAGGTTTTCACAGCGCAGGGGGCCTCAGTACCTCCCTCTGCTGCGGAGACAGACGACAGCTTCCTGCTTCCTGCTTCCTGCTTCCTGCTTCCTGCGTGGGGCTCATTTGCAGGATTTCTCATTGGGCCTCCTATGCTCCTTAGAACCTAACCAGTTCCTCCCCCCATGCCCTCACGTTCCAGGAGCATATTTCCACAGCCTTGGGGCCTCGTTTCGGCTTTTGACTCCGTGCCCGCCCCTTCCCCGTCGTCCACTGCCCCGTCCTGTCCAGCCTTCACTCTTCAGCGGCTCTTCCACGTACTTCATGGCATGTAACTGTCTCCTTGCTTCACTGAGAATGGAGTTCATGGTTTTCTTTCTGGTTCATCTGGTTGATTTTCAGGAATCCAGAGGGGAATGCTTACTTGACATCTCCATATTCAAACCCAGAGCCCTAATCGTGGGTTCGATATTTAATTCCAAAGAACAAGAAAGAAAAAAAGTGTACTTTTGTAGTGGCCGTTTACATTTAGAGAAGACAGAAAATGTCCTCTCTTATACCAGCCTTTGGATAAACATGGTAGTGGTTTATCCACTTCAGCATGGCTGTGAAGACCAGGTATGACCAGTAGCCTCTGAACACCTTGTTCCCAGCCTGATCATTTGGTTTGTCATTGAAGATGGCTGCTTGAGGCCTGTCTCTAGACTCGGCTCCTCCAGGGCAGAGACCGGAGCTGATTTGCTGTAGGTTGTGTGTGTGTCGGGGAGGGGGGTACCCTCGAACACATCACCTTGCAGAGGGATAAGATTTCATTCATAGTGCTGGTGAGAACCGAAGCGTCTGTGCTGGCCCACGGACCAATAGCACAGGTGCAGCCCCTGTTAAGGGGCAAGATGAGCAGTCTAAAGCACCGGGATTGTCATCTCGCATCTTCGCATGCACACACGTGTGGGGCCTGCACCTGTCTCTCACCTGCGTCTTTTTTCTCTGGTGAAGGGCTTCCTTGATGAGAAGACCAACGCTCTGGCTCTTCTCCCTAAAAGAGAGCACACGTGCACATGGTTTTGTGCATTGTTTCTGGGGTTCATTGCCATCCTTAAGTCTGTGAGTGGCCTCTCTGAAGTCATGGCCCCCTCTTACATTGGGTGAGGCACTGGCACGATGCAGAGCCGTAACTTTGTTTTCTCCTTGTGGGCAGTTCTAGATAAAAGTCTGCGGGGCACAGGGGCCTCTCTGTGAAGTCTGGGGTGTTCCTTAATTTTTAATTACTCAAGTTCATTCTTTCCTCATTTGCAGGATTAATCAAGAATTGTCTGGTATACCCAAAACTACAATGTTATATGTCAGTTAAATCTCAATAAAGAAAAAGAAAAAAAAGATAGTTTTCTCATTACCATGGCTCATGTTGAAATGTCTTTTATTTCGAAAATTCTTGGGCTACACTTGGACTAATTCTATATCCTCTCTTTGTTGGTAGGAATCAAATAGACCTGCATATTGGTAGAATGTCTAATTGGTCTACAAATATTTTATTTTGTATTCTCTCTACTATATTCTTTCTTAATTAAAATCAGAGAGTGACAAAAGAGTCCCTTGGGTCATAAAATATTTACTCTGCTTACTTTCAAGGTACTTCACTTCCAAGGTGCTTTTTCCTTCTTACACAATAGCGATTAAGGAAAGAGAAGGTTCTTTTGATGTCATGATTATAATATGCCAATTAGTGGTCAACCTGGATCCTGGTCCCACGAGGTTAACTGGCAGTGTCATGATTAAGAAGAAGCAGAACTATCCTCTAGTGCTATTGTGTTGTTTAATTGATAAAATTCATGAAATAATTTTATCTTATTTTATTTCTGGGACATACTAGTCAAGTATATTTTTAAAAATATACTAGTGGATTTAAATTTTTAAAAATGAGATATTTCATTTGGGTTATACAAAAATTAATAGAATTAATTTTAATTAAATTTAAAAGCGAAATTAATTCAGAAGAATTATCATTTAAAATCGCTTATGAGCTTTTTGTGTTAACAAAAAGTTCTGTTCCTTGAACTGCTTAAAAAGGAGAAGTTAGTGTTTGTTTTAATTTAGACTTCAGAGCTTTGGAATGGGGAGCGGGAAACAAAATCAAAAGAACATATTTAAGGGGCATAAAATAGTCCCTGCTCCCCAAATTCCATGTCAGGGGAGAACCTGGTGAAAGTTTTTTCACTAGATGACTAGAGGAAATAACAGGTAAACAGATTTAAACAGCACTAAGAGATTTTTTCAATGCTTCGATCTGCAGGCCATGTTAAAATTTTGCTGTTTTTCTTTTCTTTGGTTGTGTTGTCCGCTTTCTGCCATCGTATTACCATTCGACGGCAGTCCTGCCCCATTTCTGCTGGTCATTTCAGAAACCCACTGTTTCGTATTTATTGTGGATTCTCTTTCCCCTCCGGTTGGTGCTATTTAGGTTGGTGCTATTTAATCTCCTCGACTTCCTGTTCCTCTGAACTCCCCTCCACCCCCCACCCCGTAACAAATTGAGACTATCAAGTTCTATGGCGACAGGAAGAAACTGTCATCTAAGAATGTAGTTAATGTCCATATTCTCTTACTCAGTAATTATCTTCAGATAAGTGAATAGATGATCTGTCGTGAAGTCTTTCTTGAATGCTCCGTGAGCTGGAGGCTTGACTGTTTGCCAGAGTGAACCAGGACAGGGCGGGAAGGACCCCCTGGGTGTGTTGATGACCTTAGCTCTCCAGCAGGCCTCCTGAGCAGAGAGGGCACCAGGCTCACAGTCTTGTTCAATTACTCATGCACTTGAAAATGTGGTCATTTTAGTCAGCATTCTTGAGAAAGAACCCAAAGAAAAGGGTTTTATTTCATTGCATTCCTTCCAAAGAGATCGTCACCATGCTCGCGTGTCCTGTGGTCAGGAATCTGCCATTTGCCCCAGGCCTTTCTCTTTGCCCTTTTGAAATCTGACATTTGTGGGGATTCTCCCAGCCGAGAATGACGAAAGCCAACGAACGGGATGACAGTCCTCGCCCCCTGCCCCAGCTGCTCCCCATCGCTGTGTTCTGGGCTGCCCTGTAATTATCGGTGGCTGTCCAGGCCCCCACCAGGGCCGTGCCCTCTCCACCCTGGCCACCAGGTGTCTGGTCTGCAGTAAATGCTTGATGAACGTCTGCATCATCAAGTCAATTTGAGCGAATCGACTGCGAAGGAGACTTTTGCTAATAAATAAGGCGAATGAAGAGGCTGCTAATTAACCGACTTTCTCACCTCCCCAGGAAATGCTGTCTGGCGTGGTGGTCATATTTGGGAAGGACCCCATCCAGCACCAGGGCGTCTCCCTGACGGCGGAAGGGACCGTGAACCTCCAGCTCAGCGCCAAGAGCGTGGGTGTGTTCGAAGCTTTCTATAACTCGGTGAAGGTGAGAGGCTTGGGTCGCACATCTTCAGTTCATTACGCAGATGTCTGTGGTGCTTTTCACCGGCTGGCTGGCTTTATTATTGTTGGCCGTCATTTTGCAAGGTATAACGATAGTGGTGTTTTTCATATTTACTAATCAAACTGAAAAAATAGTCAGATACGTTGATTCTGAATAGCTCCTGCTCCTGCATTCTGCTTGTTTCTATTCCTGTCGGGTGGGGTCAGAGAACTGTAAGAGGACTGAGTTCAGCCATGGGGAAGGCCAGAGCTC
>NW_006439713.1:4332122-4340654 GCF_000325575.1 Pteropus alecto
GCGCTGCCACTTTAACTGTGCGCCCGGCTGCTGCTGGCTTCGGCATTCGGGTAGGAGGCAGTAGCAGGGGCCATGTTTTTGTCATTTAGGGCAGAGTTCTGTGTTCCGGAATGTGAGCTCCCTTTTATGCTTACAGTCTCCTTTTCCTGAAGGACATATTCACTCTTCCAGTTTTGGAGGCGAGTCCAGAGGAAAGAAAGGCTTGTTAACAGAATTCGGACGCGGCCCTCCCGTGTTTTTCCCCGGTTTTCTTGTTTTCCTCCGGTAGCTCCTAGAGATTCTCTTCCAAAGTCGTGGGTTTTCTCAGAGCGGCTCTAAAGGCGGGGAACACCTTCCCCGATGAAGGCATCACGGGTTCCAGATGTCGGTCCCGCCGCCCTCCCCAGGGCCTTGTGAGGCCTGCACCGCCACGCGGCCGCGTCCAGGGCGGGGAGCAGCGCAGGGCCCCCCCGACACAGGGCAGCGACCGACCCGCTCTCCCTCTCCCAGCCCATCCAGATCATCAGCAGCACCATGGAGATGGTGAAGCCCGGCAAGTTCCCCAGCGGCAAGACGGAAATCCCCTTCGAGTTCCCTCTGCAGGGGAAGGGCAGCAAGGTCCTGTACGAGACCTACCACGGCGTGTTCGTCAGCATTCAGGTGAGAGGCCGCCCCATCGTCGCCATGGCAACACAGCTCTGGCTTGCCTTCCCCGAAACTTAATAGATGGACCTAGGAACTGATCACGTGTTTACTGCTGAAAGCTCCCAGGTAGACTCTATACTGATTTCTCATTGGTCCGGTGTCCACCTTTCATGTCTGACTGTCGTATCAATGGGAATCCTGGAGGACTCCTGCTGTCAGTCCTCGAAAATGCCTTTGTTTCGTTTGGGTTCTGCTCAGGCCACAGTGACACGGAAGGGTGCTGTATTGTCTGCTGATGCTGATAGACACACCCTCACTTCTCTGTGGCACCAGCACTGACCTGTCTGTTTTATAGATATAAATATCTCTTTGTTTAATGCCCAGAGGCTACTACTCCAGCAGAGGCTTGTATTCTTTGTTGGACAATCGTTGTGAATGAGGGGGAAGTGACTTTATGACTTCCTGTCTACCTCTGCAGTCCAGGATGTCTGTCACAGTTCCCAGCGTTGTCTCAGCCGCAGTTTGGAGTCATGACTCAGCGGCAGAAAGAGGCCCTTTCTTTTATTCCGTGGGAAGAAAGACGCTTTTGTGACTCAGTCTTGCCGCGGTTCCTCTTGCTAGATGAGACAAAGCTATTTTGTCTTACGTCTGTGCAAGAGGGCTGAGAGGTAGGAATTCTTCTGATGTACTAATTAAGTTGTAGCTGATCATTTGGTCTCGGTAGAGACCATTCCCCCGCTTAAAATATAATTGGGAGAATTTAACCAAGGTGTACATGAGTTTTAGGACTTGCCTCAAAGATGTGTCAAGGAGAAGCACGTGCGGTGTGACATGCTCTATTGCAATAAATATCTTCTGTGAGGAAAGAGCGTTTCTCGTCCTTTGTGCCTGGTCCACCTGTTTCAGGTGACCTGTAGGCTCATGGCTTCGGAAAACCCAGAGCGGGCAACAGTAGTGACTGGATAGGCGTCTAGACTCAAAGAAGCTGCTCGAGTGGACGTGCAGGTACCTAGGAGTGAGTCCTCTGACCAGCCTTCTGAGTTGGGAGTACTTTCACCGTGAGAGAAACTAAATGAAAAATGCCTTTTTTGCAAAACTGAAACTATCTCAAACGTTTCATTTTGAAAATTATTTTTATTCTTTTCCAGCATCGGCGTCAACTTACTTTACCGCCGCAGTAGTTCCTTAGTACTGTTTGTTCACTCATATAAGCATGTGTTCGTTAGAAACGGAACAGAATAACATCGGGTTTCCAGTGGTCGTGATTCTTGTCACTTTCTCCTATGTTCGTCATTCTTGTTAAAAGACTCATTTATTAAAAATAAAATTGGAAATTTCGTCCTTTTCCAAATATCGCCAAGAAAGACACACAGATACATACAAAACGGAGTTCTTGTGTTTCTGCCTAGCTGCGTGCGAATTGGAAACTAGGTAAAATTCTAACGGAGAGTAATAATGCAAATAGTCACCCTGATGCCCCTTTATTTTGCTCCCCAGCTCCTACTGCCTGAGGGTTGACCTTGGAGTATTACAACTTAGAATTCTGCACCTCCCCAGGTATCTCATAAGTTTCTAGAAATGAAGAGATTTCTTCTTATCTTAACCTCAGACTAATAAGAACTTATCGTCTTTATATTTATCACCTAGATTCAACATTAGACTTTTGCCATCTTTCTTTCATCTGTATTTATTTTTTCTGAGTCATTTCAAAGTTAGTTGATACTTCATCTTGAAATAATTCAATATCCATCTCCAGAAACTAGGAATATTCTCTAGTTAACATTTTCACACCCATCAAAGTGAACAAAAATCATTAAATATCATCTTTATTCCCAATTCATATTCAAATCTGTCATTGCTTCTTTGGGAAAATATACTTGAGAGAATAGTTACGGTTTTTGAATCTCTTCGTTCATCGATTCATTCATTCAATTTCTAGACAGGTTTTTTTCTAGGCGTCTTGTTTTACAGGAGAGCAAGTGCCACCCAGAGAGGACAGTGACCGCCATGGTCAGCATAGGGGTACCTGGGCATTGCTCACCGTGTTCACCTTGCAAACTCACGGTGTGTCACTGTGGACAGAAAGCTTGTTCAGTCCTATTAACAGCATCTTTCTCAAATCGTATAGGGGCAAAGAAATTTCACACTAATAATTCAAATTGTGTTGGCGTAACATAGTGAAAAATAGTAAAAATCATAAGACAGAAAAAGGGATTTAAAATGTAACCAGTATTGGCTTCCCAGCTTGCAGAGGCTGGTTACTTGTTATTCTTAGCCGGAGCCAGAGGGCTCAATGGTATTTGTTTATTCTGCTTCTCAGTCACACTACGTTCTTTTCTCGTCTTTATTATTAGGTAGTGCATATGAGAGTCTCCTGCGGCCATAGCAGCAAGGTTTTATACCGTAACACAGAACACAGCAGTGCCAACGTGTCTGCGGAAACGTGGATTCAGAAGCACTTTGTAGAGATGCTCGTCACCCTTTTCACAGTGAAACACATCCTTTCTGTGGACGCACATCTTCCTTCTTTTTTCCTATTGATGTTGTGTTTACTGACAGTTGTAAAAGGCCAAGTCTTGCACCTCCCTTTGGCGCCCTGCTCAGGTCTGACCATCCTGACGCCCAGCTTGACCTGTGGCTCGTGCCACCTGGATCGCTCCTTAGTAGCTGGGAAGGATTACGGTAAAGTGAGAAGCTCCAGGGCTTTGCAGCAGATGGATCTGGGCCTGAATGGCAGCACTGTGTAAAGCTTCAGGGTGCAGGTTTTGGCAGCAGGCAGGTGTGAGTTCAGACCCCACCTCTGTGACCCCAGCAGCCTCCATGACCTCTCCACCTGGGGTGGTTCATGAGGTCTTGGCGTGAAGTGCTTGGTTAGCATAGTGCCTGGCACGCGGAATGTGCCAGGTATGTATTTGCTGGATGATTGAATAAATGAAGTGACGGGGACTGTCCTTATGTAATCCTGACATATTCGTATTGATAGCATTAAAATAGTACGCTTTTAAGAGAACACAGTTCCTAGAACATAACATCGGTGTTTTTCTTTCTCCCCCACTTATCACCACTTATATTAATTATTGCTTTCACACTTAAAAAAAACATTCAGTGACTGAAAGTCGATGCTTGTTATTCACACCCTTTCATTTGCAAATTATAGAAATCCAACTCAAACTGACTTAGCAAAAAAAAGGGGTATTAGATCACAGAACTAGCAACTCCCGGGAGTGTCCAGGCCAGGCTGCGTGCCCGTCCTGCCTCCAGCCCGCGTTCTCAGCAGGCTCTTCCATGGCGAGCTGGCTGCCAGCAGGCGGCTGCTGGCTCAGTCTACTGGGTTGGCAGCCCTGTCAGAAAGGATTCTTTCCCGTCGTCCCAGCAGCAGTCTTGGCTGACTGGTCACTTCTACACCCAGGTGGGGTTGGAGGAGGTCAGCCCCGCCCAGGTCCCTGCGACTGAAAATGAGGAAGGGAACGTTCCCGCTGGGGGAAGATCAGGAAGACCAGGCAAGCCCGAACGAAAGACGCATCGTCCACTCTGGACCGTCGGGGGCATGCTGGAGGAGACGAAATGCACACGGTCAGGCATGCGTGCATATGTGTATGGTATACATGCATATGCATGTACACAGATGTACACAAATACAGCGTACACAGATATAGACGCATACACATGTACACCTATATATTGTACATGCATATGTATTACATATACAGACACATATACATACATAGACAGTACCAGCCCTCACTGAGCTTGTCTGGTTGGGAGACCAGATTGAAATCTCGATACATATACATACACGTATATATATATATATGAATGATCTCTTTCATATTTTTATCTTAGCACTTAGCACAGTGCCTGGCAATTAGTAGCTAATCGAGAACATTTGTTGGATTGCAGAAGTCTGTAAGATGGTGTGTTGTTGATTGATCTCTTCTAAATAGAAGATTCTATTTATTATATGTGTAAACTATTATAAAACTAAAAAAAAAAATCCTTGCAGACAGATGATTCTTTTAAAGTTTTTAATTGTCCTGTAGTACATTAAATATATAGTAACTTCTTGTTTAATGCTCATAGGTTATTCCTAGTTCTATAGCTTCTTAGCCAACTATGCATATAGTCCCAGTTCTATATTCTATTTTTAACATAATTCTAAAGTTGTTCCTAGGTGATTAAAACAACAGCTGATTTATTAAACATGGGGCGTGTGACCTTTTTAAGATCAGCACCAAGGCAGTGATCATGCTATAGCATTTTATTAGCAGCCTCTCAGCCCACAGACAGGGATGTGAAGAAACTGCCCCAGGTCCACACCGGGCCTTCAGCTCCGTGACCAGCTCACAGGAGGGCTGTCCCTCAGGATACAAGGCCTGTCTTGCAGTGGGGACACGAGCAGTGGCTAGTTCAGGAAAATAGCACAGGACAGCAGAGAACTGGATGGATACAGCTGCGTTAGGAGTGAGCGTGACGCTCCGTCCCTGTCCTGTCCCTTATTCTGCACGCAGGGCACACCTGTGGGCCAGCAGCGGGGGGCGGGCCACGAGGAGGAACAGGTTGGAGTAACCACAAGCTGACCGTTCTGGAAGCTGATGGGTATTTGGGGCTTCATCATACTCTTCTCTTTACTTTTGTATATATTTGCATTTTCCAAAATAAAAATCTTTAGACTTTTCCTTGTTTATTCCTCCTTAAGGTTAAAATGTAGAGAGCTGGGTTTAAGACGCCCTGGTCTGGGGCTCTGACCGTCGTCGCCCCGCGTGACTCCTCAGCAGACTGGACGCTCCCAGTGCAGGGCGTGACTGAGCCCACTCTGGTTCCTCGTGCAGTTCGGTGCACACACAGCTCAGCAAGGGAGAGGAACTCGCTTCTCTCAAGTTGGTCTGTCAAGTGCTCGATGCTGCTCCAGGGGCTTCTAGTCCTTGCCGCACATTTTCTGATCCTTATTACAAAGTAGCTGCCGTTCGCCAAGAGTGGCTGTGTGCCAGGCCCTGTGCTGAGTGCTTATCGCGCACCATCTCACTGTGTTCACGGCAGGTAGGGAGTAATGGCCCGGTTTTACAGGGCAGGAAGCTGGAGCCCAGAGGAGCTGTGTTTCTTGTCTGGGCCCACGCAGCGCGGTAACTGGAAACGGACCAGCGTCTGCTGCTCCGCACGTTCCTTCTCTCGCTCTTTCCGTTGTTTCTCTGCGTCGCCGGTGGGACTCTCACCGTACTCCAGGGCGCCTGACGTTTAGGCTAGCTGTGGGGATGGGCTGAGGAATAACTTTAAAGCGTGTTTTTGTTTTTCTCATAGAAATGCCTTTATTTTGAGCATCAGCTCCCTGTATTTGTATGCGAGTTTCATATAACACATTAATTGAAGTTTCCCCCAATTATTGGCTGACTCATCTCTCTTAGGATCATTGCGGGCTGAAAGCAGATCACACTAAGATGACGTTTCTGTTCCACCTTTCCTGTCTAGTACACCCTGCGCTGTGACATGAAGCGGTCTCTGTTGGCCAAGGACCTAACGAAGACCTGTGAATTCATCGTTCACTCTGCTGTAAGCTGTCCTTGGGGGCACTGGGGCTTAACGGGAACCTTCTGGGGGGTGTGAGGTTTTACCCGACTTCCAAGCTAATAAGTTGGCCTGTTGCTCTTCTGTGGCCGCTGAAAGACACGACATTCCTGGGTCAGAGACAAGGGCCTTATTCTGGTGCAGCATGGGTATCAGCGTGGACGTCATTCCCCTGGGCCCAGGGTCCCACGGGTGATGCCATGGGCCCAGACAACGCTGCACCTGAGGGGGTTTGTGCCTCAGCCGAGGAGCACCAGCCGGGACCCACTCTGTTGGCAGTGAGCAAGCCTGCCCTTTATCCTGGAGGGGGACTCGCCTCATCCCTCAAGGTGGCCGTGGCGAACAGCCCAAAGAGATGGGCCGCACGGATAAAGAGCGCTTGGGGCCTGTCATTGTTGGCACACCCAGCGAGAACATGCAGGGACACCAGGGCCGGCGGGCGTTGTCCCTGCCTGCACCCACTGCTCAGACTTTGCAGTGATTGCAGGCGTTGTCTCTGCCTGCACCCACTGCTCAGACTTTGCAGTGATTGACACAGTGCCCTTAAAAATGTCCTCTTATGCGTCAGCTTAGGGAATTGGGTTCCTGCCCCTACTAGGCACCTGGGTGAATTCCCATGGGGGAGTCGGCTGCAGCCCAGCTGGTGCCTTCCTGGTCGTCCTGCAGAACCAAGCAGTGACTGAGACACATGGTGACAGATGCTCATGCCCATAGCTCTGGGCTCCCTCCTGTGTCTTGGCCTCTCCAGGTCCCATCGCACGGCGGCTGCCGTGCCTGGGCCGCCCCTGTGCCACGCTGGATCGGGGCTAGCCCGGCCCCTTTCCTGGTCTGTGGTCATCTAGCTTCCTCCTCGAGTGGCGCCCTTGACTCAGCCAGTGGTGCATCTGGCTTCAGATTGATTCTGAGCAGTTCAGAGGCAGAAGTTGGCCAAACGGGGCTCCTGGGGGCACGCGGGCTGCAGAGCCGGATGTGGTGGCCGACAGTGGTGCTGGGGCCTGAGCTGCAGCCAGGCCTGCCCCTGGGCCGACATGGGGCCCACGGTCCTGACGGCCTCCCGCAGTCCTCGGCTTGTCCAGGGCTGCACTGCGGTGCAGGTCGGTGTTGCTCGGAGGTCTGCAGTTGCATCTCCTCTATGCTTTTATGAGACGTCCATGGGCACCTTTGTGGTGATTAAGAATAAATGTAAGACCTACATCTAGTGCATAAGATCGGCGAAATCACTGATGTCCTTTGCTGGCTTCATTCTTGTGACTTTTTAGGACTTCCAACATCTGTAGTTTCCTGTTTTATAAATTTTTAATAATCATAGTGTTTAAGTGCCTTTTTAGTGATAAAATATATAAATTTATATAACATAAGATTAAAAATTTTTTTTGAAATGATGTTATTTAGATGGATTTTTTTTATCAAGTATCTTCAAATGGAAGCAAAACGAAAAATTCTTAATGTAGATTATTTCTCTAAAAAAGACATATCCTTTTATGTCCTTAGTAGAAAGAGCCTCTCGTAGGTCCCCTGAGGGTGGGTGGCACTGGGCTTCCCCTGGCCACTGAGCAACGGGCGGCCTTCAGGAAGGCCAAACTGTGCTGTGACCTGCCGTTGACAGCAAGTTAGATACCCCTTCACATCCGCTGAGAAGGATATATTTATTCACTAAAGGATATGTTCATGAACCTGTTGATAAAAGAATATTTTCAGGAAGACTAACGTGGCAAACTGGTCGGTGCCCTTCCCCACCAGGGCTCCCCACCACATAGGCGTCCCCGGCCCCCGAGTAAAGGCCCCAGGCGGGCCCTGCCGAAGCTTGGCTGTGTCGATAGATTCTGCAGCTGTGTAACGTGGAGGTGATCGTTGTTAATCAGTTACAGAAACATCCATAAGTATTTTGTGGGAGCGATTCTCCCAGATAGACAGCGATACGGCCGAGTGGCTCAGAGCCAGCCTGCCTGCGTCGGTTTGCGTCTTGGCTCTGCCACTTCATGAGGAAGCCGTCGGAGCTCTCCGTGCCTGGCTGTCCTCGTCCGTAAAGTGGGACCAGTGACAGCAGCAGCATCGGGAAGGGCCATCGTGTCAGTTCCACTGTGGATGCTCCGGTGTTAGCCCCGATTCTGAGGTTTAGGATTCCTCCCAGCAAAACTGCTCTGTTTCTTCAGTCTGGTTTTCACGTCCCTTAGAGATCAGGAGGTCTCTCCTCTCATCTCACCGATGAGGGAGCTGAGTCCCGGGGCTCGAGGAGCTGTGCCGTAGGACACAGCAGTGTTTCTCGGCAGAGCTGCGTTTAGAACCCAGCTGATTCCCGGCCTCTTAGTAGCAGGTTCTCCCTGGGTCGTTAAGCCGCCCGTCACTTCT
>NW_006439713.1:4340695-4353652 GCF_000325575.1 Pteropus alecto
TGATTTTGGTTTTCTCTCTTGTTTTAGCCTCAGAAGGGGAAACTGACTCCGAGTCCTGTGGACTTCACCATCACACCTGAAACCTTACAGAACGTCAAAGAGGTAACATGCTGCTGCCACATGACCACCAGGGGCGTCTCCTTAGTAACCGGATCCCACCCACGACTGACTGCTGCCTGGTTCTGTATTTGGGTATCAAGAGGAAATTCCCGATGATTGTCTGTTCCCAAAATAGTCTGTATTTTCCATTTTGATTTTTTTTTTTTTACTCAGTAACCACTTAGAAGACTAACACTTTTGAAGTTTCTCAGCGACGGTATGTTTATTATTTTTCACACCTTCTCCCAGTTTTATCGCACTGTGAGCCCAGACCTGCCGTGATCCCGTTGCACCGCCACCTGTCACGGTGGCCGCACCCCCTTGATTTCTCAGAGTTGCCACCACCTACACTTGGCCACCTGGTAGTCTCTTGTCACCCGTGGCCATGGCGGCTCGTCCTTGCTCTCATCCTGCCCTCTGCTCGCCGGACAGGTTAAAGGCAAGTTTGGGAGGACTGGGGCACAGGATGATGCTGGCCTCGCCCCTCGGGAGCACAGCTGGGGCAAGGCTGTGCCGAAGGGGGCATTTCAGGAAGGCCATTTACCATCGCCGCTCGCTTCAGTTTCTGGAGCGCACACGACCCTGGTGGGCCAATCCGATGTTTCTCCCGCAGGAACCAGAGCCGTGAATGGAAGCCTGCGTGGGGAGTGGGTAGAGGTGGGCCCGGGCCCCCTGCTGAGCCGCACGCTGTCCCACATCCTCCCAGGCCTCAGCCGGTTAGCCTGAGAACTGCCCAGCCGTGTCCCCGTTAGCCCTACTTTTTCTTAAGTTGGTTAGAACATGTTTCTATTTCTTACTTCTGAAGAGTCTAAGTGATAGAAAACTTGGTCACAGGCTGGATGGGGAAGAGGTGCTCATGTTCAGAGCACATGTTAGCAGATGCATTGCAGGTGTCTCTGTAAACAGCTTCTAGCAAGAATTTTTGAAACGCAGTCCCTAATAGAGGAATGTAACCTGTTCTTTTTCACTTGGAAAACCGTCGCATTTGTTTTGTTCCTTTCATCTTGTTCTGCATTCTCTGACATACTTTATTCTTTGTTTCCCGTCTTTAGCCTGATTCACTAAGGTTGTGAGGATTTGGTTTGTTTCTGTTCTTGCTGTTGTTTGCTCCTTTTCCCTCTCGCATCCTGTTTCCTAGTAGTTACCCTCAAATGTCCAGACATATAAGTTTACATAACAACCCTGAGAAAAGGGACCTTCTGGCAGGTTTGTAGCATTTTTGCATCTCCCCCGCACCCCCCGTTTGTTGAAATCATCTTAAATTGAAGTCCCAGCTTGTCATCAGTTTTATTTTCCCCAGTGTTAAGCCTTTATTGGCTCAGAAACCATTTCTTAATAAGTTGCCTGGAGTATAACAGTCACATTATTTAGCCCGGTTAAGTTTTACCACGCTCACTGCTCGCCATTGATTCTACTCACTTGTGTTTTCTCCTTCTTCAATTTTTTTTTTGTTTAGCTGGAATACATCCTAGAGTCAATCTTTCAGAAAGGGTGAGGAGTGAACCTAAGTCCTTGAGTGTCTAAAAAATATCTTACTTCGCCCTCACACCTGAATCTCAGTCTAGGTAGAAAATTCTAGCTCTAATGTCATTAGCCCTTAGAACTTTGAATAATAGCTCCCTGGTTTTCTAGAGCCTAGTGATACTGATGACTGTGATTCTCAGGTGCGTGTGGGCTGATTGTTTCTCCCTCTCCTTACCCCCTCCCACCCCCGACAACTTCCGACACCTGAAGTTTCAGAGCACTCGCCCAGGTGTGGATCCTCTCATCTGTGTGCCTGGCCTTTGGGGGTCTCTTTCATGCCAAAGGCTGAACCTTCCCCCAGCCCTGTGCTCGTCTCTCATCATTTCCCAGACGCACCGCAGGGGCCCCTGGCTCAGTCTTCCAGCTCGCTGATGTGCTCTTCGGCTGGCATTTAGCTCTCCTGTTGGAATGTTTACTCAACACCAGTGTGATTCATTTCTGAGCACGGTTCCTTTTCCATGTTACCACAAATGCAGAGCCCTTCCCCCCTACCTCCTACTGATGCTGTTTCTCGCGGAGTTGGTTCTTAGAGAGTGTGTGCCTCTTTTTCCTTTATTTTTCTCAGCTGTTTGTTGATTCTTGGTTGTCCGTTTATATTTATAAAGACCTTGTTAACTAGACTCTCTCCGTAGCTCAGATGAGAATGTTCTTCTGATTATGGACGCACAGTACACTTTGACCAGAGGGGCTTTGCTCCGAGTGTTGCACAGGGGACGGAGGCATTTGGCCCCACGTGCTTTCTTTTAGGGTGTGCAGGTGGTTTGTCTTCTGGGTCCAGGGGCTCCGGCACTGGGGCTGTAAGTGACATGGGGCCTTGGCCCTGCCTGCTTTGGGAGTCTCCTTGGTGGGAAGTCCCCCTTGTGGGAAGGTGCGGTGCCAGCCTGGGGTGGCACGAACCTGGCTGCACACAGCCAGTTTCACCACCCTCTGATGCTGTACCTGCCTTTCCCTGGGTGGGCCCCCACCTCTACGCAGTGCCCAGGGCCTGCTGGGAACACTCGCTCACTCAGCTCTCTGCCAGCTGCAGGGCACAGTGCCCTGGACTCGATGTCATTGTGGGTCCACTTTTATCTCACGGAAACGCTTCCCTGGGAAGGCTCCGGGGCGTCGCGCAGCCTCGCTGGGCGTTCGTGTGTGCACGTCGGGGAGGGGAGGGGACGGGAGGGGAGGCGGCGGCAGTGACGATCTTCAGCTGGGCAGCGAGAGCTTTTCTCTTCAGTGGCCTGAAAGACTTTTTAATGGAGACTGCTACTGCTTATTTTTTTAAAAAACAAATAGTTTCTTTAACTTTTAGTTATTTTTAGAACTCTAAAATCTCAAATCGAGGCTTCTAGGGCTCTCTGCCCCGGGCCCCCTGGCTCCTCAGTGCTGTCCGTAAGGTGGGCCCCCAACACTGACATGGGGCTGGTCTGGGGCTGGTCTGAGCCGAGCCGAGCTGTGAGTGTAAAGTTAGGGTCTCAAAGGCTCAGTATGAAAGAGAACGTAAACATCGTAATTTTTAAATATCGATTATACATGGAAGTGGTAATGTTTTGGATGTATCAGTTAATTTTACCTGTTTCCTTTTACTTTTTAAAATGTGGCTACTAGAAAAACTTAAATGACCTATGTGGTTCACATCATGGCTTGTATTGTTTCTGTCGGACAGCAGTGTTCCAAACTCTGAATGATCTTCAGTTACTGGGACGCAGCCAGAGGTGAAGACGGCTACAATTGTCTCTTTACATCTGTTTCTCCCACAAGGACATCATCACTCAGCTGGGACCTGTTTCCTCTGTCTACAGAGGCTTATGGTCAAGCATTGAAGAGCATTGTTCTCTTTAAATGTCCTTGAAATAAATGTCTTGACTTTTTAAAAATTGTATTATTGGAAACAGTTGTAAATTGGTTATCTTTTTTCGTGACTGGTTGTCCTTAAATCCTTCCTCAGACATTTTTATGTCATTTCTTCGTGAGCGACCCCGCCGCCCTGTGCGGAGTGCCGGATGCCTGCTGCCTGTCAGAGAGCTTGAACGTTCGGTCTGTCAGTTACGTCGACTGAAGATGTAACTACTGTTGTACCTTCTCCCCCATTTTGTAAAACAGGGTCCCAGTGGGTTTTACAAAAATTATCCAACTTTGCTTCCAGTTTTTATTTGTACCAAAGTGACCATCGAGTCATTTCCCCTGGCACCTTCCAGTCCCGATGTATTTTTCATCTTGTTTTAGAGAGCCTTGCTCCCCAAATTCCTCATCAGAGGACACCTCAACTCAACCAACTGCGTTATCACACAGCCGCTCACAGGGGAGCTGGTGGTGGAGAGCTCGGAGGCCGCCATCAGGAGCATCGAGCTGCAGCTGGTCCGCGTGGAGACGTGCGGTAAGGGCCTCTGCCGCCCTCGGCGGGCGCGGCAGCAGCACAAGTGCCCTCCACTCCGAGAACGTGCTTGAGGACAGTGAGGCGGGGAGGGCAGGGGGCTCTCGAGAACCTCGGGGAGCAGACGGGGGACGTGGGCGAGGGAGCGGATGCAGATCCTCAGTCACAGAGCGTCTGCTGATCAGCATGTTCGGACGTGGCTCCTTTCTGACCACCGACGTGCTCCACCGTCCCCAGGGTGTGCAGAAGGGTACGCCCGCGATGCCACAGAGATCCAGAATATTCAGATCGCTGATGGGGACGTGTGTCGGAGCCTCTCAGTCCCCATATACATGGTCTTCCCCCGGCTGTTCACCTGCCCGACGCTGGAGACCACCAACTTCAGAGTGGGTAAGCGCCCGGCTCCCTGCCCTCACGGCCGGGGCTGGCAAGCGGCCCGCAGACGGGCCACCTGGTGCCTGGGACAGACACACCGGTCTGCTCGGGTCAAGTACAGCTGAGCACTCCTCCTCCAGCTCCGTGAGAAGCTGCCGTGTGGGGGTGGGGTGTCACCCAGGGAGGCAGCAGTAACCCCGTCCCTGTGGGCCAGGGCAGGGACGATGAGCTCTGTGAAGCGAACTAACAAGGGACAAGGCAGCTCGGTGCCTCTGATAGGCTGGCATTTGACAGAGACCCAAAATGTGACAGTTCTATGACCGTTAGGCATCGTGCAGCCTGGGCTCTTTGGGGACACCGTCTGTGCCATGCCTGAGGCTCACTGGTAACCAGTGTGATGGGGTCTGGTAACTGCTTCTGCTGGCATGCCCGCTTCACGGAGAAATGGGGACATAGTGACGCCACCACTTCGTATGAATGTCACAGTCCCCCTAACTTTAAAGGTGCATTATTTTTAGTCCAGAATCTTTGTTTTAGTTAGAGCATGATTTCACTTCAAACAATTCCAAATGTAAAATGTATGTGAGTACCGTTTCATTGCCAGAGTTGAGCAGGTGATGTTTTTTAAAGAGAGGGAAAGGTTGTCGCATCTGCCGCTGAATCGTGGGCGCCTCTTGGACCTTCTTGTGGCCTACGTGGGTGTGAGTCCTGGAGCTCCGACCGCCCGTGGGTTAGAAGCACAGGCGATGTGCGTGGAGCCTGGTGCGTCATCTGAAACACTGCATTGAGAGCACATGGGGTCAGCAAAGAGGGCAACAGAGCCAGCTGTTTGCCCCACGTAAAAGGGCGGTGACATCTTCCGAGAGACCACATTGGGTCAAACTTGACCCAAGCCAGGGTACCACAGTTTTTCCTAGAAGGCGCGTGTGTGGTCGCTGTGGACTGGGCGGTATGTGCCCTCAGCACAGAGCCCAAGCGCAGGGGCCTGGACTGCCCCGAGGCCACCCGCCCGCGGCCTCCCACGCGTCCTGCTGGAGATGCTCCTGCGGCTACTAGCACCGCAGTCCCTGGCACACCGCACATGGCGGTCTGGAGATGCTACTTTTTTACTTCAGAATGCTTTGATTTTAAGTTGAAGAGGAACTTCACTGTTGATTTCTCTCAATTCGATTTTCCTGCATAAACTGTAGAAAGGTCCAAAAAATTTTCTGTGCTGTGCTATTCACTAAGCAACTAAATTTTTTCACGTTATTTCTATGCATTTTACAAAGTATCCATTTAACTCTTCATGCGGCGCCTCTGATTCTTCCAGAGAAATAACGCCCTCGGTCCATCCGCCGAGACACCAGTGCTTTCCTGTCCTCGTGCCCGGTGGCGGTTCAGTCTGGTTTGGGGCTTGCCCAACGACGCATGCGGTTAGGGAGCCCCCACGGAAAAGGGGGCGAGCGGGCACGACTGAGCCTGCAGCGTGGCGGGCCCTGGGGTGGCTGCCCGCGTGGCTGGCCGAGGGGAGGCTCCGAGTCTCGGAGGGGTGGGCCCCATGTCCCGCAGCAGGAGCAGCATCTGGGTGAGCGCTGACCACAGGTGACGTCACACGCATGGTCAGGCCTCCCGCGGAGACTCGCTCGGAGTGTAGGGGCTGGGCCCGGAGGCCACACGGACGCAGCCGCTCTGCCACATGTGCTCTGCCCTGGCCCAGCCTGCGCGCTTGGTGTCCTCCGTCCACTGCAGCCACCCTGCCCCTCCCAGGGAGGACAGCAGGCGGCTGGGGGAACGGAGGGTCCTGAGGGCCGTGCTGGTGCCGTGGCGATTGGCTAAGTCAGGAGAGAGACAGGGCGGCACTGCTGGGTGTGACCGCTGTCCTGGACGGTGCTCGGGAGGGCGAGCGGCCACACCCGGGACGTGCTCCTCAGGACTCCAGCTGCATGAGGTGCCCCGAGCCCCTCCCACTGCGGAGCTTCTGCAGCGGGGAGCGGGGGGCTCCTTCACCTCAGGAGACAGGCTTGTCTTCCTCGGGGAGCTCCCTCGTCACGCAGCCCTCCTGCTGGCGGGAAGGCCAGCCCCAGCGCCAAAGAGCTGGTGGAGAAACCCTGTCTGCGGCAAGGTCGGAGACGCACGTTTGAACAGGTGTTTCAGATAAACTGACGCTCTCCACGGCAGCACCAGCTAAACGGAGCGTGTCCTGAACGTGGATTCACCCGGGGCGTGGGCACCCAGACAGCTGCAGGCCGCCTGCAGTCTGCTGTCCCCTTAAAAGCTGTAGGAAATGTCAAAGTAAAGCCAAAGAGCCTGTGGCTTGAAAGGGTTCTAGAAGGTTCTCTGTATTAAAGACGAAGGACAAGGAAAGTGTGGTTGGGGAAGCTGCTGCCTTTCTGCTCCCAGGTGAGAAGACAGACTTATCTGAGCAAGTGCAGCAGACAGCCGTGCAGCCATCTTCACGGTTCTCCTGGGGGCTTAGGATGGATGACACCTGTGGGCCACCAGCACCGAGACCCCCGCGGCCCCGGGCTCCCTCGCTGCCTGCGGGCGGGGGGCTGGCGCTTGGTTGCTGCTGCTCGAGTTGTAAGGCCTGTCCTTTGTCTTCTCAGAATTTGAGGTCAACATCGTCGTGCTCCTTCAAGGCGACCACCTCATCGCGGAGAACTTCCCACTGAAGCTCTGCAGGGTGTAGCTCAGGAGGTTACTGACCCAAGGGAGGCCAGGCGGAGACGCGGCCGGCAGCGACACGGGCAGTGTTGTGGATGATTCTGTGTCAGAAGTGGACCCGAGCCCTGGGATGACAATCACCTGTGTCCTCCTTCCTTGAGGCTCTGCGTCTAGTGATGCCTCTTGTCAGACTTTTCTTTGAAATCCATCAGGATTCCTTAATGTTCTCGGCAAGATCACTTCCCAGAAAGCAGAATGTCCTGACTCATGGCTTCCCTGCTCCCTTCAGGGCCCGAGGACATGGAGCAGCAGTGTGACTTTGCTGCTACCAAGTGAGGCCCTGGGGTCAGGGACACCCTCCCTGGCCTGTAACAGGTGTGGCCTCAGGACAGCAGAGGACACATTCGGTGACAGGCATGCTCGCCGCTGTGACGTGAGCAGGTACCCGCCAAGGAGTGCAGAGCTGCCTCCACTGGAAATCCGTCGCATGTTCCCCGCTGTGTTCTGTAGTCTTTTACATTTTTCACAGTAACTTTAAAAGTTTTAGAAAACTGGAAAAAAGTATCCCTTGCTCTCCTAGAAGTGAGGGGACTCGGTGACATGGCCGGTGCTGCAGTGTTCCTCAGTCTCGGGAACGGGTGTAAAGTCGTGTGCGGCTGTGTTCCCAGGACGTGTGTACACGCAGGGTGACTCGGGGACGTGTGTCCGCGCCTGATGCTGTTGGGGGTTCTGCATAGCAGGAGACGGTCGGTGTGCCCGGGCGGTGGGTGACGACCTGCCTCCGACCCACCGAGGGACCTGTGTTCAGGCCAGGGGCTCTGGGCCTGAAGCCATTCCTCCTCAGCCTCCCTGTGCGGTCCACGGTGTATTGTGCGCCTGTCACGGCCCATTTCTTCCTTCCAACCCTGCCACTCTCGTCAGTCCACGGTCGTCGAGGCCTCGGAAGTAGGTCCTGTGCCTCGCATGCACCTGGCCTTCCCTGCTGCGCAGGTTCCGCAGGGTGGGCTCTGGCTGACAGCCCAGGCCGTGCCGCCATCGTCCGGGGACAGCGTCTGTGATGCTGAGGACAGACAGCCCTGACTCAGGCACAGCTTTATCCCACGGCATCACCAGGGAAAGTGATACAGCTTACTCACTGGGTCATCTAAAGGTTGGTTCCCACAGTAAAGTTCTGGCTTATAAATCTCCTTCTACGCTCACATGACTGTAACGATCTGTTTTTGATGATGTGTTTGAAGTAGCAGAAAACAAAGGCCATACTTCTGGGAAATTTCAAAGGGAGAAATCATTTTTAATAAAACAAAGCTAAATGAGAATTTCGAGAAATGGTTTGGATGTGTATTGCTATGTCATTTCTTTAGTAAACACATTTTGTGGATATAAATATGGTGAGTACTCTCCTTAGGGAATAATTATTACCTAAAGAGCTGCCAGCAGCCCAGCCACCTTTACCACTTCCTTCTGGGCCGGGCTGGCCACTCCCTTCCCTTTCGTGGCCAGACACCTCCATCGTTGGTTAAGGGACACTCGGGTGTTTGGGTGTCCTGGACAGCAGCTGTCCCTCTGCAGCACGGCTGGCTGGAGCTAGGGCTCCGCTTGGGAGGCACAGGGCTGTCCGAGTCTCCCCCTGGAGCAAGAGGAGGGGGAGGGGAGGGGAGGGAAGTGTGAACCGTGAGTTTGACACACGTCGTTTTGGAAACGCCCGTTGAGGCAGTAATGCGTTTTGGCCCTTGGCTCCATTCTCAGCTGCGGTGTGCGTTCGAGCAAAGGTGAAGTAAATCAGAAATGAACGTTAAAAAAAAGCCAAAGCATCGAGCCTGGGTGTGTCCAGAGTCCCTGTCCCACGCCCACCTGGTGTCTGGTGAGGACCTGCAACCCTGACTTGGTGCCTGCCTTCCCCACTGGAGTCTCACAGAGCCTGGCTCAGCCTGAGATCACCCCCACGTGCCGTGATCGGGGCCGTGGCCGATCACCCGTGCTCCCCCCTCCCCCTTCTCGTTCAGAAATGGTTTGTTGCCATGGACCCATGCCCGCCTGGCGAGGGACTTATTTCCAACTCCTTTGTAGCTGGGTGCGGTCATGTGACAGGAGGATGTGGGCCACTGGAGGCCGGACCAGGCACGGACCCACGTCCCTGCCTAGACCATGCCGGACACAAAGAACATGCAAGAGGAACGTTCCGCCCTCCCCGCCCTGTGTCATCGTCACAGGAGAGAGAAACGGGCTCACCTTCAAGCCACTGGAGTGCTGGTCTCCCTGGCTGCAGCCGCCAAGGAAAACGGGCTGGGTTCTCCCGTCACTGACTATCCAGGCGCTTAGAAAGTCTAAGTTGTGGTTTTCCCAGAAAGAAGTGTCAACACCTAGAATAAACTTTGGCGACAGCTGTGCTGTATCCCTTTCGTCCTCCGTTTGAGAGTCGCTGGGGCGGGCTGGCGAGGCCGTGCTGTGCTGGGGGCCGGTGCTGCGCTGGGGGCCGGTGCTGCGGCTCCCCAATGCCCTGGAACTTGCAGGGAGGTGGGCCCTCCCGCTCGGGGGTGTTCAGAGCCCTGCTGTGGACCTGAGGTGGGCACGGGGGCGCCACAGAGTCAGGCCCCGACCCCGGGCTGTGCGTGTACTAACTGTGTGGCAGGGAGGGGCCACCAGCCCCGTGCATTAACTGTGTTTGGGCCCCTGGCTGCCTTTCTGCTGTGGCAGGAGGCTCGGCCTGAGACCCTGCGGAGAAGCAGCTTGAGAGGAGGGTCGCTGAGAGGCAGGGTTTGTTCGGCAAGGGCCCCCCAAGGTGGGGTTTCACTTCCTTTCTCAGGGGTCACTGTCTCCTGCCTCAGTCAAGGACTAGAGCTTCAAGACCACCACTTCTGGGTCTTATGTGATAAAAACAGAACAAGCTTTCCTGTCTGCAGATGAGCCTCCCACTGGCTGGGCCGCCGGGGGCGGCTGGCCAGCAGCCCACACATACTGCTTCCTGGCAACACCAGAGATATTTTTTAAATATTCACTTTAAAAAAAGTTTCAACATCGGTACGCATTAAGAACACCCAAATTCAAAACCCAATACATAAAAAGATCAAATTTAAGAAATGAGTACTTTCTAAAATTTTCACCATGTTTCTTTATATCCTACCGAAAATACTTATTTTTTAATCCATGGAAAATTTTCAACAATTATATATTTTTGCCACAAAGAAAATCTCAGTTTTAACAAGTAGAAATTGCCCAAGCTACATAATCTCCCATAGCACAATAAAATTAGAAATTAATACCAAAAGGAAAATCGAACTCAATTTAAGCACTTGTAAATTATGTAACATTCTTCAAAGAGGAAACCAAAACTTCATTTACAGACCTTTTTAAATTTAAATATATAGCAAGAGCTTTGCACTACGGCCAGTGCTGCAGTCAGAGCAAAATTCATAGCCTTCAATGTTCAGAGAGAATGAGTTAGGCATTCAAATTAAATGTCTAGAAAAACAACACAATTGAGAAAGAGAATAATGATAAAAGTAGAAATTAAATGAAAGCAGAAACAACCCACGAGTCAGTACTTTGAAAAGACTAATTCAGTTGGCAGATCTTTAATAGAACAAAACAAAATGTACCACTAGGAACAACTTCAGAATAAAAGAGCCTGATAAGAATTATAATATTACAGTACGTGCCTTTCCTGCTAATAAATTTGTAAACGTCAATAAAATGCAAAGTAACTGCACAAAAAGGAACTTATCTGAATAAAATGATAGCCTAGGGAAGAAACTGAAAAAATTGCCAGGGAGATGGCATAAAAAAGGTGCCAGGTCCACAGTTTTGCAACAGGTTTTTACCAAAGCTTCTGGGGTCAAATGGGTGCCCTGCTATTTAAACTGCTGTAGGCTGGGGAGAAGGTAGAAAAGCCTCCCCACTTACTCTGTGAAGCCACCGCGGCCCTAACCTCGAAATCTGCCATGTCAGTTGGGATCAGGATTAGCTCTAAGGGTCACCAAAGTTAGTGTGGTTTAAATAAGACTCATAGATGTCCACAGGTAGACAGTACAGAGCTGGCAGAGCAGCTCAAAGCCACGAAATCTCAGCGACCTAAGCCACTTCCAGCTCACCACACCACCTTTCCGAGAGTGTGGCCCTGGTCTTCGTGACCTTCATGAGAGTACCAGCTAGTTCTAGTCATCATATCTGCATGCCAGCAGGATAAGGAAAAGGTCAAAGCCAGGTGCCATGTCTATTACAGTTTCTAGAAGCTGCCATATGACACTTCTGCCTGTATCTTATAATCAAGAACTCGCATGGCCACAAATAGCTGCAGTGACACAAGAAACACATTATTCTGTGTGGTCATGAGCCTAACTAAAATAATAGGGGTTTCACAAGAAGGGATTGCTGAGCATTGGCAAAGCAGGAAAAAAAAAAATTACAGACCTTTATCATTTATGAATATGGATGCACAAGCCCTAGATAAAATATTCACAAGTTGATTTTTCAGTGTATTTACAAAAACTATGCCATGACCGAAAAGGGGGATCTATTTCAGATACGAAGACAGTTCAGCATTAGGAAATCTATTAATATAATTTATTGCCTTAATGGGTTAAAAGAGATCATCTTGATGGATGCCATAAGGTATACTTATACTTTTTATTGTGGAAATTTTAAACATATATATTTACAGAGGAGAGCACTGTATAGATTGTCATATCCCAAAGAAGTCTTTTTCACATCTTCATTTAGATATAGTTCATGGACCATAAATCCACCCATTTAAAGTACACAGCTCAGTAGTGTTTAGTGTATTCAGAGATGTGGAATCATCACCACAGTCTAAATTCAAAGAACACATGCCAGGAGGACAGGGATGTTTGTCTGTTTGGTTCAGTGACATATCCCAAATGCCTGAGAATTTTGTGGCTCATAGTGGAGGCTCCATAAATACTAATTGAATTAACAAAAATGATAAATTCGGAATACATGGGCCATGGAGTTTGAATAGACTGAGGTGGCTGGAATTTGGGAGTCAAAATACTGGAGAGGAGAAATATACATAGAGAAAGAGCCCCAGAAATCTAAAAGGGGGTCCCCTTGAATCTGTTGCTAAAAACTTAATTGTGTATGTATAGGGTGAAACTCCAAAAGGCAAGGAATTACAGGTTATCTGTAAGTCGGATAGTTCTCAGAGCTGACATAGTGCTGGAAGACATTTGAATTTCAAACAGCCAGAGTTAAGATTCCAGAAGGCTCAGGCATAAGTAGTAGGGCTACCCTGAACCCATCCCAACAATGCTTAAAAACAAGTCTTGAAAGGGTTAAGGTGATCTGTAAGCAATTTAATACCAGCCGAAACAAACCCAACCCTCTTTAAAGGAAGCCACATCTAGACACTCAGTGTATAATATCTAACATCCCATCAGAATTACTAGACACTCCAAGAAGCAGAAGAATGTAATCCATAAACAGGAGAAAAATCAGTGAAAAGAAACAGACCAAGAAATGGCAGACATGGTCAAATTAGCAGACGATGACTTTAAAACAGCTATTAAAAGTATGCTCAAGGAGTAAACTCTTTGACATAGATCTTAGCAATATCTTTTTGAGTATATCTCATTGGGCAAGGGAAATAAAAGCTAAAATAAACAAATGGGACATCAGATTAAAAAGATTTTGTATGGCAAAGGAAACCAACAAAATGAAAAGAAAACCTACTGAATGGCAAAAGATCTGCAAATTATATATCAGATAAAGGGTTAATTAATATCCAAAGTATTTAAGGAACTCATACAATTTAACACCAAAAAATCCCCCAAACAATCCAATTAAAAAATGGGCAGAGGACCTGAACAGACATCTCTCCAAAAAGGACAGAGAGATGGCCAACAGATACATGAAAAGAAGCTCAACATCACTAATTATCAGGGAGATGCAAATCAGCACCACAATTGGATAGCTCCTCACACCTGTCAGAATGACTGTCATAA
>NW_006439713.1:4353692-4355723 GCF_000325575.1 Pteropus alecto
AAGAAAAGGAAACCATCATGTATCATTGGTGGGATTTTAAATCGGTGCAACCATTATCAAAAGCAGTATAGCTATTCCTAAAAATAGAGTTGCTGTATGACCCAATACCACCACTTCTGGGTACTTATCCAAAGAAAACCAACACTAACTGCCAAAGACATACTCACCCCTGTAGTCTGTGCAGCACTGCTTAACATTGGTCGAGATACAGAAGCAACCTAGGTGTCCATCAGCAGAGGAGTGGGTAAGGAAGATGTGGTACACGCACACAGTGGAACGGGTGGGGACGCAGAGCCAGGCAGAACCTGGCAGGTCAGCAACATGGTCCTTGAGCCAAAGGTGATGGTGGGTGGCGGGGTTGCACGGGGTACCCCTGAATTTCACTGTAAGAAATGATGGCAGGGGTGGGGGTGGCCCTGTCCACGCATCCTCACTGGACTCTGAAAACAAGGGAAGATTCCTGGAGTGTTGGCTCTAATGCGAGGAGAGAAGACATCAAACAGGGAGATGAGGACTCGGGGCCAGAACCCAGGGACGCAGGACGAAGCCGTGAGTGGGCGGAGCAGCAAGAGTGTGGGGAGCAGCTCCAAGAAGCTTCATGGGGACGACCGCTTCCCCAAGAACCCCTGGGGGACATTCCGACCTCCCAGGGACCTCAATGCTCCTAGTCCTTGGGTTTACTTCCCTACCTCCTCCCCTGAGCACTTGGTCTTGTGCTGCAGAGGCCGACGGCCCCATCTGACCTTAATTACTTCGTTAAAGGCTCTGCTTCCTCGTACGGTCACATTAGGGGGCAAGGCTTCCATATGCGAAATTGGGGGTGAACAATTCAGTCCATAACATGGATCTCACCGCTGATGACTCTGATTCAGTTGGTCTAAGGATCTTGGTCACAGGTTGCTTAAATGCTTCCAGAGATTCTAATGAGTGGCTACGATTGAGAATCTCTGAGCGAGGACTAAAGTCTCAACCAGCACATGAGCCAAAGTCACGCAAGCTCTTCCGGGCCCCGTGAACTCCAACGGATGGATGACATCAACTGGACACCCTGTGAATAAGTGCCTGAGAGCAAAGGGTTCTATTTCGGAGACTCTCCCCACCTTGCATGGTCCTGGGATCAGCTGTGAAATACTCAGCCCAATGTCAGGCCTAGAATGATGCTCACAAGTAGAAACCATTAGCCAAGCATTAAAGTAACATCCACTCTCAGGTTCAGGCTCTTCCCACTTTACCCGACCGACCCGCAGACTGTGGGGAAACACAGCAGAGAAAAAGAGGGGAGCACAATAACATTCTCCTACTATTCAGCCAGGAGCCCGTGATTGAGTAGCGGGTGTTACTCATTTTAAAGTTCCCGTGTCTGCGTGCTGTTGGCTTTTGGCGTATACTAACCCAGAGCATTTAGTGATGATGTAGCCACCTCTTTTTCCCTCCACTCCATGACACATCACGAGGTTAGATGAGAACCAGGAAGCATCCCCCAGCCAATCTAACACACACGTCAGACTTAAAACAGTTTCTCCTCTAGACGCATCCTCAGGATTAGAGAGACTGTTTTAGGATCAGTGAGGTGACAACTGGCAAGAGATACGGAGGCATCTCCAGCATTTGCACCTACTTTAGCTGAGCCCCAGGCTCTCCTCACGCTTACTGCTGTCTTCTCTACCTTTTATGTCATCTGGGCAGCAGTCTGCAGGCTCCTCCCTCTCGTCCCCTGCCCCAGAGTCCTGTCCCAGCCAGACGTGGCACCAAACCTGGCTCTGCCTCCTCAAACTAACAGACATTGGGGCTGCCCCACAGGCCCCACCGCTTCCCACAGTACTGCTCCCACCCAGGTGGCCGAGGGAGGGAAAGAAGGAGGGAGGAATGAGTGGAGAAGTAATGAAAAAGTCAGTGAGGAAAAAGGAAACCCGGGCAGGCCACAAAGCACCAGGGCCAGCTCCCCGAGCCATAGAGTCCAGCCGCCCCCCTCCCCCTGCGGCCCCAGCTCAGGTCTCTGCGGCTGGCCACCACCGTGACAGGGAAGCCCTA
>NW_006439713.1:4355740-4448487 GCF_000325575.1 Pteropus alecto
GCTTGGTCCCCAGGCTGGCAGAGCCTCAAAGGCTTTGGTTTGGAGGAGCAGAAACTTGGAGACGAGCAGTAGATTCCATTCCATTCTGCACCGTCATTTCCCTTTCCTCTCCTCCCTGTTCCCCAAGGCCCTTTTCTGCAGACGCCAGCTGCCCCGTCAGAGAGCACAGGCTCCAGTACCTCCATCTTGTCAGGGGCAGCTGCCCTAGACTGCTCAGTGACCTGCCTCTGGGCAGTCAAGTGGACTTGATGCACAGAAGCTTCTTGAGACAGAAGCAGCCTACTTCTTTTAAGCCTTTTCCCATTTGCCCTGAGACTGTCAGCGGTGCTTGCAGCTGCAGCGTTTACCCCGAGATAATTTGCAGATTACAGTCCTAACCCGACCCCCAAAGTCTGCCACGAAATATCTCACTTTTATTATTTTCACATTGCTCTAGCATATCATATCAAGTCTCTGAAAACAAATTATAGGAATTCTCGATCACTGAAAATGTGAAATCATACAAAACATAGCATTCCTATGCATGATGTTAAATAAACACTGTCAACAAGCTGCACTTTTTTTCTAAAAGGGAAAAAGTAAAAGTGTGGCATGGGGGGAGAAAATGTTAGGATATCAGAAGTTAAATCTGCAGGTGAGTTCCTGGTCAAAATGGCAAGCTAGGTAAAAGCAGGCTCACCTCCTTCCACAAGCACATTAAAACTAACACCAAATTACAAAACAATGTGGAAAACCACCTAAAGTCTAGCTGATCATTACACATACATCTGAGGACATAAAGAAAAAGCCACATCAAGAACGGTAGGAGGGGAGGAGACGTGAAGTAGGCTGGTCCCGCGCCCACACCTGGCGGTTGAGCACCAGGGCAGAGAGAGCCCGGCTGCAGAGGACCCCCTGAAGGAACGAAGGGCCCCAGGCCCACACAGGGGCTCCCCAGGCCCACACAGGGGCTCCCAGCCCAAGGCTCCAGTCCCAAGAAGAGGAGTCCCCACAAAACCTGACTGTAAAATCCAGTGGAGACTCTGGCCGTCTGAGTGAGATGGAGGGAACCCGAAAACCCAGACGTCTCCTTAAAGGGTCTGCGCACGCACTCGCTGACAGACACCCTGGGGGCCGGTGGAGGGTCAGCAGGTTGGGAGACGCAAGAGACATACGGGGAGGGACCGAGTTTTGTGGGGCCAGGGCGAGGGCTGGAGGGACAGCTGCCATTGCTCCTTCGGGGCCCTGCTCAGGTGCAGTCCATAGATGGGTGCCATCTTGCCTGTGTTAACCCCTGCCCCACACAGCCGATACTGAAGCTGCAGTTGGCTGGCAAGACTGACCTATTCCGCCCCATGGTTCTCTGGGACCCCGCCCCACTCAGCCCATACGTTTTTCCTGGCGGCAGTTGCCAGGCAGCCAGCCTCACCCTGCACCTTCCCTGGGGCTGTGCAGCCCGCACATTACGGGGGAGACTTTTGGTGGCGGGCCACTGGTGCCAGCCTGACCTGCACTGTCTTTTGGGCAGACAGCTGGGCTTTGCGGGTCCAAGGCAGACAGCAGCTGGCCTTGCTGTGATTTGACTTTTGCAGGAGCCCTCAGGCTCAGCTGGCAGTAATCTGCATTGGTCTGATGAAATCGGCTCGGTCCACTACATCGGCTGGGTGAAAACGGCACATTTTCCCGATGACTCCCTGGGTCCCCACCCAACTCCCGTACCAAACAAAGGCTCCTACAGTCAAGGAGACTTACGGGCAGCTGGCAGGCAGCCTCGAGCCTTGAGGTGCATGGTCCTTTTGCTGAGCCGCCCCAGGCCTGGTACTGCGGGGAACCAACCTCAGCTCACAGCACAGTCTCTCCCACTTGCCTTCAGGTCCAGCACAGGCAGAAACCATTCACGGATTGCTTGGTAGTTCCTACCAGGTGGCCCTGAACAATCAAAGACAGCAGCTGACCTCGACCTACATGAGAGACCCTCCCAAGGAGCCCCAAGACTAACACACCGAGAGGCTAGCATCAAACCACAACAGAGCACCACCTGACTAGCCCCATAAAGAGCACATCCAAAGGGTGGTCTCAACAGGTACACGAGCCTGCTGGGGCGAGTCCCACTCCATGGGGTCAGCCCCACCATAGCAGCGCATACCCTGTGAGCGTGGCCAATCCCCACGGCCAGTCAGCCCGAGAATCAATCTCATCCACTGACGTGCTAACAGTAATCAAGGGTTAGCTACAACAAGAGCACACACAACCCACACAAGGAACACACCCCGGCACAGGTGGTCAGGGGGCCTGCGCCACTGGGCCACACAGGACACCAACTACGTAAGGCCACCTGGCCAAGGCTGGGAGACGTAACAACTCTTCTCAATACAAAGAAATGAATATGGAGAGGAAACTACAATGAGAAAAAGAAACACGCCACAGCAGGAGAAAACTCTAAGCAAAAAACAAATAAATAAACTAAATGGAAGCAACAACCTAGTAGAAGGAGAGTTCAAAACACGGGGTGCAAGGGTGCTCAGTGAACTTAGGTGGGGAACAGATGATGGCAGCAAGGACTTGAACAGAAAAACAGTAAGCATAAAAAAGAACATAGAAACCATAAAAAGAACCAGTCAGAAAGGAAGAACACAATAACCGATGAGGAACACATTAAAAGGAATCGACAGTGGATTAGATAAAGGAGAAGATCGACAGAGTTAAAAGACAAGGTAACAGAAAACACCCCATCGAAACAGCAAAAGAAGAATTTTAAAAAATGAGGAACATTTAAGAAACCTCTGGGACAACATCAAACATATCAAAATATCCAGATTATATGGGCACCAGAAAGAGAGAAAGGGATCGAGAACCTATTTCAAAAAATAATGACAAAAAAAGTTCCCTAACCTGGTGATGGAAATAGACATACAAGTCCAGGAAGCACAGAGTCCCAAACAAGAGGATCCCAAGCAGATACACACCAAGACACATCATCAATAAGAGGCCAAAGGTTCAAGACAAAGAAAAATCTTAAAAGCAGCAAGAGAAAGACAGCTAGTTATTTACAAGGGAGCTCCCATAAGAATGTCAGCTGATTTCTCAACAGAAACTTTGCAGGCCGTAAGGAACTGGCATGAAACATTCAAAATGATGAAAAACAAAAACCTACAGCCAAGACCACTCTACCCAACAAATTATTAATTAAAATTGAAGGTGAGATAAAGAGCTTCCCAGACAGGAAAAAGCTAAAAGATGGCCAAACTCCCCAAAGCAACCAATGATTCAATGCAATTCCTATCAAAATACCAATGGCATTCTTCAGAGAACTAGAATAATCCAAAATTTTGTATGGAACCATAAAAGATCCTGAATAGCCACAGAAATCTTGAGAAAGAATGAAGTTGGAAATATCACACTACCTGACATCAAACTATACTAACAAGGCTATAGTCATCAAAACAGCATGGTACAGGCATAAAAAGACATACTCGTTTAATCCTTGTGTGGCTATGGAAACTGAGGCTCCAAGACATTGGATGATTTACTACGGCCACACTGGGATGCGGGCATCAAGGACATGGAAGGATGAAAGGGCAAGTTGGCCTATCTCAGCCCCAGGAACACCGGAATGGGGCTGGCACCCGCAGGCCAGGGACCGGTGGGGAAGTAAGAAAGAGGCTGATAACCTGGGGTAGGGGTGGGGTGAATGGAGGAGCGCAGCCCAAGATATGGGGGCCCACTGGTGCCCCCGCAACCCTGTAGGGCAGACCCGCTGAAGATAGGTCTGTAGGGCCTAACTGGGGCCATAATTTCAGGGACTAGAGGACGGGAGTGGGTGTTGAGTGGGAGCCAAGGCCCGGCTGTGAGGCCGACAGAACACAGTTGGACTGGCCCCAGCCTGGCCCCCAGGCCCGTCTCTGAGTCCAAGCCCACACGCAGTGCCGGTATTTGACCAGGGCTCACCAGTGAGCTGTAATGCCTGCCAGCTGTTGAAGTGCCTGCACGCTGGCTGGTCTTGGGCCCAAGGCCCAAGCGCTCACTCCCCCACACCGTCCCCTGTCCCCAGGTGCCCTATCCCTGCATGGAAACCTCCTGCCTCTCCACAGTTCATCTGATCGGGGGTAACGCTGGCCTCTTCGCTCTCTTCCGTTCACAGGCTGTTCATGCTTTTGTTCTGCCTGGGCTACCAGCCCTCTCCCTCCCCCACCCCCCACCCTGCTCTGCCTGGGCTACCAGACCCCCACCTCCTCTGCCTCCTTCAGGGCCGTGCTCACATATTACCTTTCCTGGCCTTTCTAAAATTGTGACGCCCCACACTCCCTCACCCCTTCCCCAGCTGTTTCTCTCCCATTCCGAATGCCATGCTACGCAGCTGAGTATCGTACTCGGAGGTGGCAATCCCCACTCCTGCGAAGCCGAAGACTTGAGGACACCCTTTCACCCACCCTGTTCCCCGTTGTCTCTCCAGCACCTAGAACAGTGCCCGCAATAAAGACCACATGGCTGAGTGAACAAGTGAGCAGTGGGTGTACTGGAGTCCAGTGGCCCATCATAATGCCCAGGGCCACATGGTTCGCTCCCAGAGAGCACGGTTGGGGTGCAGGGAGGCTCCTCGCAGACCTGAAAGTTGGGGGAAAGGTCTCTGCCTAAGTTGGGACATGGAGGGAGGAAGCAGTCTCATAACAGCCCAGGAAACATTATTAGACGGCCATGTGTCTCACGGGGGATGGGGATGGGGACGGGTGGGGAAGAGTAGCCCCCGTTAAGCCTCAGCTTCCAAAAGTCCGACCTTTGAAACTGGGAGCAAAGCAGCGTGGCCTCCGAAGAGGCTCCAGTAAAAGCCGGGGCCCTGCTGGCACTGGGACGGCAGCCGGCGTCTGAAAGCACAATGTCAACCTGTTCAATTGCTTTCTTTTTCCGGAGGCTGTTGGCCCGCCCCACTGGAAGGGAGGGGGGCGGGGGCAGGCACTTCAGGACACGAAGCTTGGAACTGGTAGCAGGGAGATCTAAATTAAGACCTTTCTATCACACCAAATAAATAGAAGCTGAAAGGGCTGAAGGAATTAGGCAAAATGCCTTTATACATAACTTTTGAAAAACGGAGAGGAACTAAGTTAGAAAACAGAATGGTATTTATTCCCTTAAGTCCCCAGGTATTTGCTGAAAACAATGACACCTCTGTTTGACACAAAAGCACGTTAGAGAGAGCAAACCTTTCTCTTTGAAGCGTCTGGCCACAGGAGCCGAGGGACACACCTCGGCCCTCTGCTGTGAGGGCTCTGGTGGCAAGGCCGAGGGCTGGGCTGGCTTCAAGCCCGGTCCCCCTCCAGGGAGGAACGATGAGCTGCCTTTCGCTTGGCGGTGTCCTCGTGGTTGTTTCTTGCTTGGCACCCCCAAAGCACACCTGCATTGGATTTACCTGCTTCCTCCTGAGGCAGGAAAGCTGTCTTCCTTGGTTTCCAGCAGAGGACCTGCCGCAGGGCCAGGCGTGACGGGGACCAAAGTTGCTGCTGGGAGGGGCTGAGAAGGAATCAGGAGGCAGGGTCAAGGACAGTGTGGGCCCGTGTCTCTGGGCCAGCACGCCCCGGGAACAGTGGTGAGCAGTGCTTCCTCCTTCCAGGATGGCAAACAGGAGCAGACCAGGATGGGGCTCCCATTCAAGAGGACAGAGGGCATCCACGGCTGCAAGAGTGGGGACCTTGCCAAACAGAGCAGCGGGAAGGAGCTAGTTCAGCAGAGATCGTCTCAGAAGGGTTTATTGTTCGAGTCCCCTAACCACCATGTCACATGTGAAAGGAGAAAGGTCTAAAGGGCACCTTCGGCACCACTGGGTGGAACTCCTGCCTTCACAGGCTCTCTAGCGGGGTTGGGCAGCCCTGGTGGGGGAGCCCCGATTGGCAGCGTTTGCCCATTTCTGTGGTGTAAACCCTTGAAAAGAGATGCATGGAGTCCCGTCACGTATTTCCAACGTACGGACACTATATACGTCGACAACCTCCCGAAGCGCAGACGATGATAAATTGTCATCAGGAAGCAACTGCCTTTGCTTCTACGGCCAGTGGCAGCCGACTCTAGCACCGACTGTGCCCAGGCCAAGGACGATGGCACAACTGGCCCTTGCAAAGCAGACGATCCCACCTGCCCGTGCCCGGCAAATCCGAGACCACTCGCACCGCCTCCCAAGCAAGGTGCGTCTTCAGCATTTTTGCTCTGAATTCAGTGGCAATAACGAGTTTGGCAGCAGACCCCCGTCCTTCTCCACCCTACAGGGTGGCTCCTGAAGAACACTGTGCGGTTGTCACAGCTGGAAGGCTGTCGCTGCTGGCCACCTGGGTAGGAGCACCCACTGTGCGTGGGCTTCCAGTCTGACGAGTGAGCGCTGCGTGGGCAGCTGTAGGAGCAGCCTGTCCGGGAGCTCTGAGGGACCGTCATAATCGCCACGTCTCCTGGGCCCAGAACTCATTTGGGCTTTTGTCATTTAGTTTTATCGAAAACCAGCTACAAACAAGTGCACTCATTTTTAAATGGACAGCTCCACGAACTTTCCACATGACACATTCAGGTAAGCATCACTCAGTGGAAGAACCACCACTTCCTGAGCCCCGGCAGTACCTCGACCCACTTCTGTCTGTGGCATCACCTCAGGGCAGCCACGACTGACCTCCCCCACCGGTTTCCTTTCTTAAGTCCACGTGAACGGACTTCTCTTGTCTGGCTGCTTTGCTGTCACGTTTCGAAACAGCTGTGCTGTATTCATAACCGAGAAGCATTCCATCGTACGATGTACCACGATTCATGCCACTGAGGGACCTTCGGGTTCTCGTTTGGGGCTGTTGTGAATGAAGCACTACTGCATGCGTTTGTCGGCAGACCCTGGCACGTGGCTGTACAGTGTATGGAGGTCCCCACATCCTAACACTTGTATCGTCAGTCTTTTATTATTTTAGCCATCCGGGTGGATATCTAGTAGTATCTCATTGTGGTTTTAATTCACATTTCCCTGATGATGGATATTGAACAAGTCTGGCTATCAAAATGCCTATCAACCAACCCCAGTGCTCTGTGGAAGTCAGATGAAATGCTCTGCTGTACAATCAGCGTCTCCAGTCAACTTGGGGAAACTTCAGGAACAAACTGTTTTCACAGTGACAGGTGATTTGATTTCTTGTTTTTTTCCCCCACTAGATCACACTGCAGTCTAGGCCACACTGAAGAAATCTACTTTCTAATCTAACAAAGACTTTCTCATACAGCAGTGGTCCCCAACCTTTTTGGCACCAGGGACCAATGCTCTTATGAGAATCTAACACCTGATGATCTGAGGTGGAGCTGAGGCGGTGATGCTGGTGCTGGGGCGCGGCTGCAGATCCAGAGCTTTGCTGGTCCGCCCACTGCTCACCTCCTGCTATGCCGCTCGGTTCCTAACAGGCCGCAGACCGGTACCGGTCCACACCCAGGGGTTGGGGACCCGTTATACAGAACCACCAAGCTCTCCCCGTGCAATTTCTAGGCTCTAATCTTGGTAACAATTACCAGCTGCCCTTTAGCAAGGGTTTATGTACTAGGTCCCATGCTAAACACTTTACAAGAATCTTAATCTTTATGCCTCCCTCACTGCTTCTCCAAAGCCCTTCTCACTACCCCAAATTACAATTCTATTGTCTGTTCAGTCAGAAGACGAGTTTCATGGGTACCTGTCTCTCCTTCGCCGCCGTACCAAACTACCTGTACCGTGCCCGCGGCGGGTCCTCTGCACACAGTCATCTTCTCTGGTTGCCAGGCCTGGCCCAGGACCCTCCGCGAAGCACCTAAGGTGCATGGCTACATGACGGTGGACCTCACTCCCGAAAGACCGAGTCAGAGTGAAGAGAAAATAAAAATTAGACATGACTGACCAACTGTTGCATAATTATTCTTTTAATAAAGTTTGGTTAAATTTTATTAAAGTTTAAAACACCTAACTCTATTTCCCATTTTCTTCATGAGGGCCACGCTGGAGATGTTTTAGGTCCCGGATCTGACAGCTTATCTCATCCACCTCACTGGTGGTCTGCTTCCCATCGGCCTCATCAGCAAGCACCTCACATTGACAAAAGAAACTTCCATCTTTGTTACTCTCTTCTACCTGTTTCCTTTAATCCATTTCTCTAGAGAGGGTCATCTGATTGAAAAACTACCTGCCAACAGTTTTTCAATGCCTCAGTTTTGTGGTGTATTGATCGCTCTGCCCACCTTTGAAATTACCTTAAAAATGTGGTCACAGTTTGCACTGCTGGGGCACTGTTCCAATCTCGTATTGGATTATCCATAACTTATAGCACAGATAAAGCAGCTCAGCAGAGACAATAACCTGTACCCTTAGGAACAGCCACTGCTATAAATTTTACATTATTTTGAATTAAATGCTATGAGATTAAAAACATATAGTGATAACACTGGTTTTCTTTAATCATCCCTTAGTGCTCAGCACACCCAGGCCTTCTGAGAGGAAAACCCTACTGTTCAGCTGCAGTCCTCGATCCAACAGGTGCCTCAAAAACAAACAAAAACAATATTGAGGAATGCACTTTAACGTCAACATTCTTACACGTGTTCATATGAAAAGTCCCTTTAGCCTAAAACAGTCAATTTTCTATCATCTCTGTAAACTTTCCATTCATAAACCTAAATAGCTGATCTTATGAGCCTGAGTTCAGTGACTTTTATTTAGGCTCAAAGGAATGTTCTGAACCAGGCTCTAAAATGTCCTAAGATCCTTGGACGTCACGTGGCTCTTTCCAAGTGAAGTCGCTTTTAAAACTACTGGCATAACAGGTATCTTGAATTTTCCAGTACAACCCTCTTTAGATATTATTTGATAAAGAACGGATAAGCATGACAGGAAGCCAATGTCATTTTATAACGCTCTTTATTTTGACACTCACAGGACATATTCACAAATATTTGTTTGAAGTTATGTGCAAAACACGTTCTCACTTTCCAGCTGCTGCAAACTGGTCCCTACGTATCTTCGTATCTACTGTTCTCAGTTATCATGAACATACTGACGTTTTAGGGACCTGCATGGAGAATCTGCTTCAGAATATGGAGTAAACTATGGACTAAGTCACTAAGACATCGAAACTCATGGGAACTGAGGCGGAGGAAGGCGACAAAATCTGCTCATGAACTTGGGACTGTGAGCTCTCAGGGGGACAAAGAACACACTGAAAAACATTTTGTAATCTTTCCTGTTTGAGAGAAATGGAATTTGTCCAGAATTCGTGTTCTTATTTTTACCACTGTCTATAGGTCACTGAAGATACCTAAATTTTTAAATTTCTAATGGAGTTACAGTCGTGTTCTCAAGGCCACAGTACAAGAATGCATGCATTACGTCACAGAAATGTCAAACACGAAACGATTGTAAAAGGGACACCTCGGGATTGTCTGATGACACAGCATCTCTTTTTGGTGGTGGGATAAGGAAGGGAATGGTGACTTTGCCACAGTGCCTATTGGGAGCTAAATAGAGACAGCCAAACACTTGTCTAACTCATGAAGCAGGACGAATGCCACTAAGGAGAACAGTAAGGGAGACAGAGTAATTTCCAAACGTGGGTTGGTGGTGATGAATATGGGGCCTCGATTTTAGGGGTGAAAAAGTTTTGGCTGATTCAAGGAAGTGGTTTGTAATCGATTTTCAAAAACCACATTTTTTCGGATGATGAAAATTGAGCACGTTACACATCTACTTTGGGGAAATAAAATGATAAAATGAAAAATCACAACCATATGTTTCATGAAGAACAGATTTGAATCTTTTGGTCTAAATGAGCCAAAATTTTAACATTAACTACAAATTATTAAAATGTGGCTTGCTTAAGCCCATTTTTAAATGCGGAATCTCTGAAGAAAAATGGAGGCTCATAACAGTGACTCTTAGACATTTTAACCTGGGCACTCTGTAGGTCAAAGACACAAGTTCCGCTGAGGCCCTCACCGTGTTTCCCGAAAGCTGCCTCTGTCTCCGAGCACCTCCGCGGCCCAACAATAGGATGTGGCCGCACGGATTTCATTCCCCGCCACTTGACTCTCACCGAAGTGTTTAATCAGAGTGGGGAAATGACTTACTCTCAACGATATTAAAGATGTCCATGTATTAGCACTGTGACTCGGTGTGAAGACTCTTCAGATGTCTGCCCTTCACATCACAGGCGTACACTGTTACTCTCCCAATTCAGCAAACCAGTACGTTACCCTTCAAGAGCCGTGACTGCCCAGAAGGGCAGGCGGCCTCTCCCCAAAGGTGCAAGCTAGTCTCCTGGCAGGAGGTCACGGTCGAGGCAGGCCGGGCAGGCGCTCTGTCCTTTCAGACACTGCTTAAAGCACTGAAAAGGAGAAAATGAATCGGTCAGTGGCTTGCGGGGCGCGTGGGGCCTCAGCTCTCCCATGCTTCTTGCTCCTCCGCACACACGGCTGACTTCACCTTGGAGACTGGTGGGGTCTGGAGCTGCCCAGCACTTAGGGACACTGCAACGGGGCGCGTGGGGCCTTAGCTCTCCCGTGCTGCTTGCTCCTCCGCACACACAGCTGACTTCACCTTGGAGACTGGTGGGGGTCTGGAGCTGCCCAGCACTTAGGGACACTGCAGCCAGCTCATGCTAAGAGTGTGGACCAAGCTCTAGGACACGAATAATCCAGCCTCACAACCTGACCCATGAACAGTGGGGCCTCTGACCTGCCCTCGGTGGGATGGCCTCTCACTCCCCTTCTCTGACCCCTCGATTCCTGCTCGTCTTGGCACTCGGACTCACTCATCCAATTCTTCACCCATGCCCGGTCCTGGTCCTCGCACACCCCGGCAGCCCGTACACTGCAGCCCTGACTGGGGCCTGTCTGCCTATCGTGGTCCCAAGTTGCTGGCCTGCTGCTGCCACAGCCCTGGGGTTGAGTGTGGAGTCTTAGAGCCGGGGCATGACACCCCCATGCTCAATGGAGGCAGGCCACACAGGAGACAAACTGTCTTGACTCCTTCCAGTGAATGTGTTTATCCCTCTTCTCAGGGATTAATAAATTGACATGGCACAGACCTGATCTAGTCTAATCCGGAATCAGGGTGCAGGAAAAATGCTCACAGCACCCAAAATGCCACAACAGTTAACCACAAATCCTGGAAGGCTACAAGTAAGAACCTCCCAGTGTCAGGCACAACAGACCCAGTTAGGTTTAGTTTTTCTCCTATAAAATGTTAAACTTACCCCATACAACGCAGTAAATTGATAAGCTATTGTACCTACTTAGCCATGTGTGTGAGAAATCACCTTTCAAGGAACTCATACTGAATTCCAGCCCCAATGTGGCTGATGGGGCCGCCTGCGTGGAAAGGACAGTCTGCAGAGCTGCCGGCCCGGGGCCCAGGATCCCCGCCCGTCCCCACAGCGCCCATCCTGGGAAAGGGACACACTGAACACGGACATGAGGAGGTTTACAGAGAAAACGCTCTGAAAACACAAGAAGTATTGATGCCAAGGGAAACAAATGAACGAATCTCTTTTTGTTTTCAAAATACTTCATAGTCGAAATGCATAATATGAGGATGGCCAAAGAGAGCTCGTACCCCTCTGTGATACTTGTGCCCGCATTTCAGCTCACGCACATTTCTGGATTTGAATAGCTCGTGGCATAGTTCACAGGAATCTGCACCCAACGCCTGTGGAAACAAATGTGTCTGAATAACTCACTAAATTCTCTTTTACAGCATAAACTCTTCCTGCAAGTGGCCTTCGAACACTTTTGCCATTAAGGTGGCAAATTATTCCCAATTATAGCTAAGCAGACGGATGGAACAATGTATTTTTTAATAGTTATTTCTTAGGAATAAATATCAATATACAAAAAGAAAGGTATACTTTTTAAAAATTCTAATTTTCTCAAAGGAAAAAAGTGTTTTACACAGTTAACAGCTTCCCTCGTACAACACTACAAATGTCTATACCATTCCATAAAGTGTGGCATTAGCTGAGTCTGACACTCATGCGTCTAATTATCTAACAAACAGCTGGGGATAGTATAAATGATGACCAGCTATACCGTGGACCACTGTGTGGCTGATGAAAATCCTCATGGAGTTTATAAATCCCTAACACAACAGCCCTCTGAATAAAAGCAGGTTACAAAACAGCATGTATCATGTAATCATATAATTCAATTTTTAAAAAATAAAGAGAACATATATAGATGCCTCCAAGAGTCTAGAAAGATATAAAATGTTCACTGTGGTTGCTTTTGGTAAAGAAAGATTTAATTTTCTGTCTCTGCTGTTTCCTGAAGTTTCTATGAACGTGGATTACTTGTGCAAATCAAAACAAAACACACTGATGGCTCGCTCAGCAAACATCCAGGGCAGGAACTGTGCAGGTGCTGGGCACCGAGATGAGTGGAAGGGTGCTGGCCCCAGCGGCTCACAGTCTGGTGAGCACAGACAGCGCTTTCTGTGACAGCAGAGTCGTGTGCCAATGCGGGATACCTGGCACAAAGCTCTCCCTGCAGCTCATGGCACTGACCCCGCCCGGCGACCTTTACTGACTGGTACCCTCCTCCCGACTCAGAGCACCCTGAAGGCAAGAGTGAGCCTTGCTTATCTGTGTCCTTAGCAGCCAGCAAGGAGCACGGCCCCACACTGATGCCCGTACTGTCCCTAGAGCGCCTGGCTGCAGCCCTGGCCGTGGGATCGAGGCTGGGCGGTGCCTGAGGTCTGAAGACCTGGGGGCTGAAGGAGTTTGCTGTCTCTCTCGGCCACAGGGACAGACGTGGCAGGAGGAAGGGCAGGCGGGGCTTCTGCAAAGCTCAGAAGCAGGTTTGGCTTGAAAAATCCAGATTAACTCGACCGTTTCTCAACATGGAAACGTGGCACCTCAGACTGCTAAGTGAAAAGAAAAACAAAAGGACACAAAAAATATATGCAGTTTGGCTAAACTGACATATACGCACATAGAAAAGGCTGGTTCGAACACTCTTTGTATTTGCTACTATGAACACTACTCTTCCAAAAAACTATTTATGATTATCAAATTGAGTCCCAGTCTGAATACACGTTTTTCTGTTAAGCCAGCCAGCTTTTACACCTTCATTACATCAGCATCAACCGTGCAGCAGCAAGAGCTCTCCCTCCCCAGGTGACTGCTGTCTGCCTCGGGGTGGGGGTGGCCCATAAACCAGTGCACATGTGCTTTCTCACGGGGCGAGGGTGGGGATGAGACCCTCTGGGGCGCGAGTGCACGTGGTGTGGAAAGTGAAAATGTAGGAGAGGGATAAAGACAAGTTCGCAACAAGTCAGTGAGCGCACGTGGGCAAACTCGTCCTCTCCGCCCTGCGCTGCGACTCCACCCGCAACGTGGCACCGCGGAGGATGCCATGGGGCCTGCGACCCTTCTCGTTTCCATTTAACCTACACGCTCACACCACAGCTGCACAAAGGGGAACATGTCCTCTACGTCAGCACTCACTCTGGAGCCCATGGCCCTGGGCCACACAAGTGACAACCACACGTCTGTCCCTATAGCACGGTCCCTAGCATCAGCCGGCCTGGACAGTGAGGACTACAGAATGACATATTGCACTCAAAGCAAATGCATGTGTGCTGGCAAGCTGCATGAGCCATGTGTGCCTCGGTGTCTGCATTTGGAAAATAAAGACAATTACAATGATTTACCAATTTAAATCATAGATATAACAGTATTTTTCTTTAAAGTTCTATGTAAATGTGATATGCTTTTCGTCTATAAGGACAATAAACCACTTAAACCAGTACATCGAATTAAAGGTAACTTTAGCCCATTCCAGGGTCCCCCAGGCACTTGAGGGGACAGGAAGGGAAGCGGCCACCTTGGCTGAGCAGAGCACTTGGCCCTGGCAATCCGCACTTCATCCAGACAACAACCCAAACAGCCATCGTGATCAGAGCTCAGTGTCACTACGTGAGGGAACCAAGCCTGTGTGACTCTAAAGGCCGCAGTCGCACAGAAGAAAATTATCCCAAAGTCACTTTTCCCAACTACCCAACACACCACCCTTGATACAAAACATGAATGTACCCGTCTGCAGGCCCAGCTCGCCCATCACACGTGTGGGGCTTTTCGTCCCAGAGCCCAGGAACCCATGAGCGCGGAGACAATGACCTCTCTGTTCACTGCCTACTCTGATGGGAGCCTCGAGGACATCTCTTTTGGTTTCTAATTTTAAGGTCAAATAAATTAGGTCTAGAAATGAGAAAGATGGGACTAAATCCTGGATTAACGGTTTTGTTTCCTTCTTGTTCTTCTTTGAAAAAAGAAAACCAATGCACACAACCGACTGCACAGTTGCACGCGGGACACTCACGGCGATGTCTTCTGTCTTCTGCCCCTGGGTTTTGGACAATGGTCTGCCAGTCACGGCGGCCCGACCTGGGGAGGCCCTGCTCACAGAAGCTGCGGAGCTGGGCCCAGACAGCTGCGCGTCCTGGCCCGGACCTGGCTGTGGAGATAAAGTGGCGGGGTGGGGAGCGCTCAGGTTCCCATGAGCCCAACCACCCTCTCTCTTAGCAAACTGCTCTCCACATTTTGGCTGGAAGTTTTTTTTTTGTTTTTGTTTTTTGTTTGTTTTTGTTTTTTAAATAATTCTCATGTTTTATAAACAGATCAGAATAAAGTGGAACGTTCCATTGTATCTGGATGAAATACTGACCTTTTGCTTTTTCTGTTCATCTAGAATGTGTTCTGTCACTCTCTGGACGATTTCATCAATACTCAGTCCTGACAGCGAGTTCTTGTTTTTGTTTCGCACTTTTTTAATAAAACCAGCAAGCTCAGTGCTGAAAGGGGAAGAGGATAAACGGCAGCGGAAAGTCAGTTTTCTACTGCTGAAAAGCATTACGTGCCAACAGCAACCCAGCAGCCAAAAGAAACAAATACATGCAAAATCTGTAAACAATAGCAACTGTACATGAAAGTGGCAGAATCAGTTTCCAAGTAGTTATGAAAATTCCAATTTTTATTTCTAAACTTAGCCTCATAGAATTTCACAGTGGCAGTGTACGTGCCAGATCCATTTGGGACAGTGGTCCCTACTCAGACACCCAACCTTGTACAGCAGTTTATGCAACAGCACTCAGCGACCAGACACCACTGGTTCTGATTTGAAATCAAGAAAGTATCTAAGAGGAAACCAGTTCTGTTGACTTCCTTCCTTGAAAATCTAACCAACAGACATCACATTCTGGATGTTTCAGCGGGTGGGAATTATACCATAAATTGACAGGAACATGATCTTGTACCACTAATACTCCAAATGTTTTAACTTGCAGAAAATTAAGATGCATTTTTTAAGCGTAAAGGGTTTTTAATGATGTGTAACATAGGCACAATTATTTAAAGTTAACAAATTTTTAAAGAATTTCACGTTGTGATTTCTTTCCACTGCCCTATCTAGTTCGAGTTTGAATCTAATTCACTTTGAAAAACAATTTTGCTCAATCCACAATTCTTTTTTAATCTTTGTCTATGTTTTTTCAATTAGAGTCGACATACAATATTATATTAGTTTCAGGTGTAACACACAATGATCAGGCATTTACATAACTTATGGGGTGTTGGCCATGATAAATCCAGTACCCATCTGACATCATGCAAAGTCATTACAATATTATCGATTATATAGTCATTCTCCAGTCCATAATTCTCTGAGTTGGGCTTCTTTGATCTCCACTTTAGTATGGACATAGAACCACTGGGATCCAATTTTTTCAAGCAGTTTACTTTAGGGTCCTAGCCCTAGAAGTTAAACTGTAAGAAGTACATTGCTATTTTGGCAAATGATCTAATATATATGATTCCTTAACTGTTTCTAACACTGAAAAGTCTTATTACGTCCAGTGTTTATTGACTCAACTAAGCAAAAAATGTTACAGGTCTCCCTGTCACCACTGCATTAAACTTACTGTAACGAAAACATAACCTGTGAAGATGCATTTCTATTCGGTTATTCAAACTGCCAAATTTAGTCAGGATTGCAAACAATGTTATTAGTGAGGTGCTTTTAGTAATTACAACAAAAAATCCTATTTGAGTATTTTTACAACTGGCACAGTCTTTGCTATCGAGAGAACCTGTAATACTTCTCAAACTGGGTGGAGCTAATGATGCCCTCACACAGACAAGATGTACTTTCAAATGGGCAGGGCTGTCCCCACAGATGAGAGACAATAATTCTGGCCAATGATAATTTAATGACTACTTTATTTCAAAAGTATCATTGCAGAGCCAGAAACTTAATATTGTATCAAAGACTGACACCTGAGGTGCAGAGGGCCATTCTTGGATGCAGATTCCTCCCTTCCTAGCTGTATTCCAGAGACAGCCTGTCCTCCTCATCTGAGACCAGGAGCATCGCCGCCCCCTGCACCAACCTGGAGAGGGAGGCCAGAAGAGGAGGCAGAAACCCTACCGACATGCCCGACTGAGAACGCTGGCTGACTCAGTGAAAAGCAGCTCTCTGTCCTCACAAGAATCCCCGTTAACACGCCCACATAGCTGACTCACTGTTGCGTCAGAGCCGGGCTTTTCAATCTCACACCTCTAAACACCAGACATGTTGTTGTCCAATTAGGTGTGAGTTGCTACCACCTTCTTTTATATTCATTATGTTTTTACAAAATGATGCAAAACTAGTGTTTTGCAGTTCATTTAGTGATTCCATAATCAGTGCTGGAGCATGTTACTGATCTCATCAAAACCACAGCGAGTTGCCTGAGTTCTCATGAGTGTTCAAAGTTTTCAATCTAGACATGCACATTAAAAATCCTATTTGAAAATGCTCACCTCTGTGCTTACAAAAAGAAACTGCAGCATTTGTCTGTGAATAAAACAATTATGTAATCCTTTCCACTTCAGTCTCTAATGGGCCATAATTTTATTTGACCAGGAAACTTCAGTTCAATGAAAGTATTTAATAGTCAGACATTCCAATCATACCTGCTGTAACAGGGGAATATCACCGACAGGTGCTCGATAATACTATTGAACGGCTTTTTGGGAGACTGGCTGGAACGCGTAGCACGTCCTGGAGGAACAGGCGGTTTCTGATCTGCCACGAGGCTTTGTTGTGACTGCGTGGCCTGGTCAGCACGCTTACACTCTGGCAGCCGGGTGACTTCCGGCTGACCAGAGAGTGATGCAGGCAGCGGAGGGGAGGGAGCCCCAACTGGGCGATCACTGGCACAGACCGGACTCGAATCCTTGGGGACTCTTGTTTGGTTTCCAGCCCCGTGACTTGCAGAAGTCAAGGAGCCCTGATCATCATGGCCTGAAGGCTCAGGAAGGGACTCAGGATGAATCTGTGAGGAACACACGACAGCAGCACTTAGAGAAAGAGCTACGGACAAAGGCTGGTAAGCACGAAGGACTGTAATAAAACCCGCTGCTCAAGTGCACAGGAAACGTGAACACGATAAATTGTTTTTAAAAAAATTACTGATAGTGACATAACCTGTTAGCTGCTGGAACAAGGGTTGGACTCTGACTCTTCAATAACTTTGTAATTCATCATTTTCTCTGTAAAAATTGAAAACCTGAGAACATTTCGCCTACCCTTTGGCCCTCGACCTTCACCTCTCACCTAGTCACACCTCTTCTCCGTTCCCAGCGACACTCTGTAACTGAAGCAAACAGCTGTTCCAATGCCCCCAAAACTGCCCTTGCCAAGGCCACCAATGGTCTCCACTCCACTAATCCCCGCAGAGGAGACGTTCTTCACAAACGAGCTCTCTGTGGCTCCACACTGCTGGGCCCCTCCCACCTAGCTCTCTGGGGCCCCTTCTCAGGCCCCTGCAGGCCTGTGCACCCCGCAAGTGTCGACGCTCCTAATGATGCTGTCTGAGGCCTGGACCTCTGCCTCAATGGTGCCCTCTCCCGGGGGCGCTTCACATCCTCTCAGGCCTCAGTGACTGTGCTTGCCCTCTGTGAGAAAGTCCAGTCTGGAGTGTCTTCCTGAGATCCAACCCCGTAAACCCAAACTTCCTCGTGGGCAAATCCATTTGGGTGACCGCTAGGGCTCTCATGCTCCATGTCTTCAAACCCAGCCTCTCTTTGCTGCATCAACTGTGAGGATGAAGACGACCATTCCCAGCAATCAGACTGCTGACAATCCAGAGCACGCAGACATCACTCTGAAGGGACGCACCGTCACTGTGAAGGGCCGCAGAGGCACCTTGCGGAGGGACTCCAATCACATCATGTAGAACTCAGTCTCCTTGGAAAGAAAGAGGCTCTGGGATGACAAGTGGCGGGGAAATAGGGAGGAGCCAGCAGCTGCTTGCACTGTCTGCAGCCACGTACGGAACACGGTATGATCAAGGGCGTCACACGGGCTTCTGTTACGAGGTGAGGTCTGTGTACACTCTCTTCTCTCTGTCAATGTCATTATTTAGGAGAATAGTTCTCTTGTGGAAATTGGAAATTCCTTGGGTGAAAAATAAATCTGCAGGGTTTGGATGAGGTCAGGCTGCTTGTTCAGAATCTTAAGCCCAGAAAGATGAGTTAATTCTTGAAGGAAACGACATTGAACTTGTATCAAATTCAGCTGCTTTGATTCAACAAGCCACAAAAGTTAAAAATAAGGACATAGAGAAAGTTCAGCAGGCTGATGGATAAGATCTAAGCTTTCCAGCTACAGAAATGACAACATGTCGGCTGACTCCTCATTTATTCTTGATATTTTCAAGATGCAATAAAAGTTGTGTATTGGAAAAAAAAAAGACCAGCCTCAGCGGAGCGTCCTCACTGCCCGTGTCACCGACAGAAACCTGGATTTGTCCTCGACTCCTCAACACACTCGCTCTGTGCCTCAATCTCACAAGCAGCACAGTTCAACAGAAACTCCTGAATACCTCTCCAATCTGTCTTCCTTCCACCCCAGTTTCACTCCCTGACCCAGGCCATGGCTGGTGGCAGTGAGCTAACAACTGGTCAGCTGGGGATCCCTCAGGCCTCACTCCCACTTCGCCCACTGCGAGCCAGCTGATCCTCAGTGTGCATAGCTGATGTCACTCCTTACTCGAAATCTATGCCAGATCACTAGTGACCTGAGAAAAAGTCCCATCAGCTGACCACACCTTACGGAATGAGGCTGAGTTCGTTCTGGCCCCTGGATACTATAATCTTTCTCACTATCCCACGGAGCTTCCATATCCACAAAAAGGTTGTGTTCTCCCTTTTTCTAGCCTCCAAATACAAGGTTTCTTGCATCTGGGATACTCCGGACCTCCAGACATCATACCAGCCACCCTCCCCACCCCCCCCAAACACACGCCCACTGACTCCCTCGCCTGGGCCTGGTTAACTCCTGGATCTCAGACTCACTGAGCTGCCCACAGAGGCCTCGGGCTCAGGTTAGTGCTCCTCGTCTATGCTGCTCTAGCATTCCATGTGCCCAGGAAAACCACTGGAGGACCCTGCTTGTAACCTGGGTTCAAAGTCTCTCTCCCAAACCCACATGCACTCGGAGGGTGCAGACCACATCCATCTTGCTCATCACTAAGTGCTCAGTGAACGATAGGGGAGAAACGACACAAAGGAAATGATTTTTAGGAATATCTATTAATCAAACCCCAGGCACACAGCGAGTTCCCAGGACTTTGGATATTAAAGTGCTTTTGAGTGTTTATACAATTACATAAGCTAGAATAAAAAATTAACAGTAAAATGTTCTACTGAGACTTCACCTCTCCGTCGCATCCCTGCTTTAAGAACTTGGAAAAACTGCAAATGAGAAGCAATCTTTAACTTACTTCTAAGTAAAACCATTTCTCAGTTCGATCAAGAGAAAACACTTTGGATTCAAGAGAATGTCCAAGGAGGCTAAACTTTTTAATGTTTTAAAAACCTTTTTTTTACAGATGAAAGCACTATGCTTGAATGCCTAATGTGCAAGGTCCTGATGGCGGGAAGCCTGTCATCTCGGCTGGGGAGACTGAACACACATGACAGAAGGTCATGGGGTGAGCGGCGAAGGAGGGCAGCCCTGCCGGCCGTCGGGGAAAGGCAGAATGCAGAGTGAGGATGTCTCCCGGGCTGGGGGACAGCCCAGCAAGGGTCTGGTGGAAGCAGAAAGGTGCAAAGCAAGTGCTGGGGCAAAGTTTCCTTAGAGGAGACTGTTTCAGAACCAGAACATTCCAGTGTTGTGCCCAACACATCCCGGATTCTATCTCTAATCGACTCCTGAATAGAATCCTTCTTTACATTCTTATGGTCCGATCTCTTTCGGCTCAATTAATTTCAATTTAGTATTTACTTAGCATCTGCTGTGTCCAAATAAGAAATATATATACCAGAACAAAACAAAGTGATAGTGAGTTTAGCCATATTTTAAAGTCTACACAATAAAATTAATGTCTTTCTTTACTGTGCTGCATATTTTAAATAAAAAGGCAAGGTCTGGCAAGCACACTTATTCAGAAGATTCAGCATATACCTCAAACAATATGACAGACCAACAAAGCCCTCGTATGTCTCAGACACAGCAGTTTTTATTTTGTATTTAATAAGAAAATAAATCTTAATTTCCAGATTGTGATTTTATGACCCTAAGCATCAAGTAATAAGGCTGTATCTGAATCACAGGCACCTGCTACACCTGGATATTTGTTCAAATGCAGGAACGAACACACACACACACACACACACACACACACCCCACCCCCCCCCAACATCCAGACACACACACACACACACACACACACACACCCAACTCCCCACCAACATCCAGAAAAGGAGATGTACCAGCAGCGTGTTCATCTGAGCCCTCTCCTTAGAAACCTATAGAAAGAATGCCTCCATTTACATAAGAATGCTTATTACCAAGCTTAAAAGGTTAACCAGTAGCACCAATAGTGAAAATAATAAGGCTGTTATTAATCCCTTCCATTCCCACTCCCAGAAAACAGCAACTACTACCTACTTCGGCCACTTAAGAAACCAGGTTTTGTTTTCTTTCCTTAAAAAAAAAAAAAAAAAAAAAGACGTAACTGACTTACTGTGCTACACGCAGGGAACGACAGCTCAGAAATTTGTACTTTAGAAAGTTCACTGAGCTGAGAACCAGCTTTAATTTCCTTAATTTGTTCTTCAAACTGAGACTGTAGGTAAAAGAAAAGGTGTTAGCTTTGTCTAACAAATTCCAAGGGAACACCACAATTGTCAATTAATACTATTTTCCTTACTATACGTTAAAAATGGTCAACAACTTTCCAAGAAATATAACTAACACGCGAAGCATTAAAACAACTTTTTCTTGTGAGGAAAGAGGTTCAAAACAAGAGCTCACTAACGAGAATGCTTGACGGCCTTATTGAATATAACTGCTCTAGTCTTTTTTTTTTTTGGGCTAGGATTTTTTTTTTCTTTTTTATTAGTTTCAAGTATATAGTACATTGGTTAGACATTTATATAGTTTATAAAACAACATAATTGCTTTTTCTCTCCTCTGGCTCTCTACCCTAGCTAATATATTAATGCTAACTGTATTCCCTACGCTGTGCTCCCCAGCCCTATGATTATCTATCAACTACTAATATGTGCTTCTTTAACCCTTCACCCCTTTCTTCCAGTCACCCAATCTCCTGCCCCTCTGTCCATCACCAAATTTTCCTCTATATTTGTGAATCAATTTTTGATTAGTTTGTTCTAATCAAATCTTAATCAAGGGCAGAGTTTAAGAGAGTTGAGAAAAAATCTCGTTACTTTTATAAAAAAGTCTTCTTAAAATTTCAATTAAAAAAATATATTGCCTGTAACAGCTCAAAAAAGAAAGTTTGAATATGACTCCAGCCTCCTGAGAATTATAACCATCATACAGATTTTGACAGAATTATAAAAACATTTTACGACTCTTACCTCTGCTTTCTCAATTTCTTCTCTAACACTAGAAAGAAATGATCCCCATGAACACATGTCAGATTCCAGGTCAGGACATGCTGCAGGATCACTGCAAAAGGAGAAAAATAAGAAACTGCCTAACATCCACTTTAAAATATTTTTAAAAATTGAAAGCACTAAAGTACAAATGAAAATAAACATTTAAACATGAAAGATACATTTCACATGATCACACACAAAAAACTATTTTTAAGGAATTGTGTATTTTATAACCTCACCATTAGAGATGCTCTAGGAAATTTTAATTATTGATCTAACCAAAACCCCAAGACCGATGGGCAGAAAGCAAATATTAACCTGAATTTTAACTTCTTCCCTCAAATCTGAATATTTGGCCATTCTTCACCTGATATTCATGTTTAACACTAAAGGCTGTCTTTGCATTAAAAAAAGGACAGCCTGGAATATTTCCAACATTCCTGCCTCCTTATAAATAAAGGGTGTGGCCTCAGAGACTGCAGTAAATTTATGATCTCAATACTGCACGAACCTGGTCGACCAGTGACACACAAGCTTTTTACTCCTTAACTGAGAAATCGATAATACTATCAACCTGTGATGGTCAGTTCTCATTATATAACTTAAAGAAAACAGGGAACTTTCCTTTTGTCTTTTGCTGTCCTTTGGTAGAATGGGCAGTTAGCATGGAATCCCTAAGAAAGAAGCTACGTGAACCATGAGGTTTGAGAAGATAAAATGGGTCTGAGCTCTCTCGGTTTCTCAGATGCACCACGATGGGTGCGCAGCCTGTGGCGAGTGCTGGATGCTGCATCTTAACACCACGTGGTCCCAGCTTCAGCTGTAGGTCCTATCATCTCAATCAGCACATTAGTTTACCTTTAACCAGAAAGGTGTTGTGTAAAAAAAAAAAACAAGTCTTAGAAAAACTAAGAAATAAAGAACTAGACATTAAAACTGTTTTTTTCTGAGCCCCACAGAAACTCTGGTTCAGTAGTGTTTTAAATTAAACCAAAAAAGCACCAGGAAGGATGAAAAACATGGGACTGAAAAGTCAAACCCTGTGTATGGAACATAGTAAAAGGACCAGAGGGAAATGTGTGGGAACCCACAGTAGTTAAAAAACTACTGAACCAGAGAAGTGTACATGCTGGACGGAAGACCCTCGAGGAGTCCCAGGTAAACCTTAGTGTAAAACCCAAAACAGGTAAAGATTACGAGAGCTGAAAAAATGAACATCCATAAACATCCTTAGAAATGACAGTCCAGTACTCTGCCACTAGGACTGCTAAGTAACTTCTTATGGAAGGCAATTTGGCAAAATGTTTGAAAAGCCCGGAAAATGTGAGCTTTGTTCCAGAAATTCATGGCATAGACACGATTAATAATGTGTATAAAAATTTAGCTACAAGAATACGTGCAGCATTTACTAACAAAATGCACAAACCACACAGCCTCCCACCACAGCGGTGTCTGACACATCAGGACACGTCTGTATGCTGGAATACTATTCAGCCTTTTGAAATTAAGTATGACAAATCTTATGATACAAAAGGAAGTTTCTTATATACTACGTAGTAAAAAAATATAAAAATTTTCATTTTTTTCAAATACTTAATAAATTCTAAAATATTAACTAATTGTATCTCAATTTAGAATTACAGGTCATTTGTATCATTTTTGTTTGTATGTTTTGATTTTTCTACAACTGAACATGCAGTAGTAATTATATAACTATTAAGAAGAAAAAGGTCCTAATGTAAAACTTTTTCTCTCAAATCACCAGGGACTTTTATTTACTAACTGACACACTAGGAAAGACAGTGAGGAGAGAATACAGTACCTGTTCAACTGCTTCAGCTTCTTCAGATAGCCTTCTGCTCTTGACTCCATGATCTGTAGCTTAAACACTTCCATCTCCCTCCAGTTTTCAAGCACAGATACCTACCATTACATTAGAGAACGTTTGAGTATTTTAAAACTGAAAAATGGGAAGTATTTTAAAAGTTAAACATGCTAAATCACTTTGAAGTTTCTCCTTAAATGACATATGACAATCACCAGAACTTGGTTATAATTTCACTCAAATGAACACTAATTAATAAAATTTTTTTGGATTTGGAAACAGAGTAACAAAAGGACAATAAAATTATATACTGTAAATGATACTTTTCTCAGATATGAAACTTCCCCCCAGGGCTTACTGTTTAAGCCATGTACAAGCACGGAGCTGTATGTACACACCTGGTGTGCATGACCCCAGGCCTTCCACATGAGGAGAGGGGGCGACGGGGGGGAGGTATGCTGCAGAATGACCCCAAGGCTGCACCCTCCCAGAGTCTTGGCATGGGCATCAAAAGCCTCTGGGGCATGGTTTTAAAACTTTAGACTCTCTGGCTTCCCCAAGGGCCAACTGGCCACTTTTGCAAGAGTCACTAAGGAAACGCAAAACTGCCCTGTTTCAGTCAGGTGTCAGTAAACCTTGGTGGGACCCACCAGGCAAAAGGCCAGTGGTGGTAAGTGGGAACTGAGCAAGCTCGAGATCCACAAAGGACTGGTCCTCTGGCTTTTATTCTCCTCCCTTTCTTTAGAAGCAACTGCATAGCCATTATTTATTTGACTCCTATTTGTAGACCATATAAGCTAAGGCTCTTCTTATTTTCTCAGAATAATCAGACATATACGAATAAGTAACATTTAGTTCCCAATTACACAAACGAAGACAACCATGTTTCGAGAACAAAATAAAATACAGCCAGGGGTCATTATTTGTATTTTTGTCTCACTAGTTTGTCAAAATGGTATACTGACATTAGTATATACCCTTCTGGGGGAGGAGAGTATATTTTTAGTGGATTATTTTCAAATTCTTCTTCTACTACTGGCAAACATTTTATGGTTGACTACGTCATGGTTCATCACTTGATTAAATATGACGAAGCCAATCGAAGTGGAGAGCATGAAAAAAATGACTGAATTATAATGTTAAACAAGGAAAGCAGGTTATAGAATCTGGTGTGCACTCTGAGCACAGCTGTATAACACACATAAGTGTTAAGTGTAAAAAGTTAAAAAGCTACGGGCGAGCAAAGAGCGCTTGTCTGGGGCGGCAGCACTATGGGTAACCGGAGACCCCTCCGCCTCCACATTTTCCAGTAATGTTGTCATGCCTGATATGTAATTAAACGCAAAACAAACTAATGACAACCTGCTGCATCTGTCAGTCACCAAGTGTCCTGGACTCACCTCTGCAGCCACAGCTCTCTGAAGAATCTCTTCGTGATGTTCTTTCCCTTTCTTTATACACTCTTCTATTTTCACTTTCTCGTTTGTAAATGCATTACTGCAAATATTAAAAAAAAAAAAAAAACTTTTTGAAAAAATTTATCCAGTGAGATGACAAAGGCTAAAGCCAGGTTAACTCTGAAATCACACCACCAAAAGACATAACATCACCTAGGGTAACTTCTCATCTAATACGTTACTATGTATTACAGACTCACATGTGCTCTTTGCGCTTTAGAAATGATCAAAGGGAGATATGAACTTACAACAACTGTGTATGTGGTCGGAATGCTGAGAAACTGATTCACTATTTTTATGAGTGTAGGTGGAGTGTAATCTGGCTATTTTAATAAACATTACAGAACACCCCTCATCCTCTGAGTCAGAAATTCTATCTTGACACATATTACAAGGAAATAACCCAAAGGAAAAAAAACATACAAAGTTGTTCATGGCACTACGTTTATAACAGCTAAAAAAAGGCCAGGGACCATGATGTGAATGGAACTGTGTATATGAAAAAATATTAAATGAGAAAAACAATACAATAGCTTACTCCTAAATATACTTGTTACCGGCATATGAAAACAGTTTCTATTAATAAAAGTTAAAAGGAAACTTTTTATAGGTTCATAATAAAAATTGTTTACTAAACCTATAATCAGGGAGCAACGGATCTACCACAATATAGCTGAGACTGTTACTTCAAGTAACACAAAATTTTGAAAATACATACTTGGTTACAAGTTAATTCAAGGGAAAAAAAGGAGTAATCAACAATAAATTTTTATACTGACAATGTGAAATAAAAGTGGGAACATCATGAAATAAAAACACTTAAAGAATAAACTTATTTGAATAAAGAAAAACAAAAAAAAGAAACAATTATTTAAAAGAAATGGATGCAATGATATATTTAGAAGTCTAGTGTGCTTGTGCCTCTGGTATTAAAACTATGATATTAAAAAAAAAATTTAAGCTTCATTGCCTGATTTCAGGGAACTGATCCAGAAGAAATTCATGTTCTTTATCCTTCCCATCATTTTTCTGGGTGTACCTATAAAAGCATAATTTCCAAATTTTAATTAATTTCCCATATTTTTCAAAAACCTGATTCCACAGAGTAAATTCTCCTACATCCATGCACAAATTCTTGAATTCTTTATAAGTTTCTACACTTCGTTTCCTTTCTAATATCCTTTAAATAGGCAAAAATTGGGGTCGTTTTCCCTTTTGCACCTGGAGGGCAGATCACCTATTTCAGCCATTTTATTTCATTACTAAGTCGCACACTTGCAGTGCAGATGCCCCTGCCTCAGTCCACTTCCCGGAGCACCCGAGTGGTCCAAATGAGACAGAGGTACAGGTGGCGTTGGATCATCGTCAGTATGACCAGTGGTCCTCACGCAAATGAAAGCAGGCTTCTGTTCTTTAAAACAGAACTTAAAGTTCAATACACACACATACACTCACACACACACTCTCACATGCATGCACTGATAACCCTTCAAAACAGAGTATGTGGCTCTTAAGTAATGCCCTGCACGAAGGTCTGCTGCTTCTTTAACGCTCTCCTACACACCTTTCAGTCACTTCTACTTGCTAAAAGTCCCGTCTCCACTAAGAACCAGTTTAAATGCCATGTCACTTGCTTTGTAAAATAATTCTTCCAAGTACTCAATACTGGAGATGTGTGCCTTCTTTCACAGCTGTCTCTCCTCTGCAGCACTGCGCCAATCACGAGCTCCTCACGTCCCATTCACTTTTTAATGAATGTTAACTGTGATCTAAAGTGCGGAAAATCAAATCGTATCCTTTGTGCTTATCTAAGAGGTCCAAAAAGTTTTAAGGTTTTACTTTAAAATCTAAATATAAAAATTTAGCTTTAATGCATTTATTTGGAAAGTGCAAAAACCACAGAGAAAGCCTATGGCTTATCTTTAAATTGTGACAGAAAAAGGCAAAGAAATATATTAATAAAGTGAAAGAAATTAAAAAGTTTATTTCTTGGCAGAAATGTTGAATTTTTATGTTAGTACAAAAATATTTTATCAATAGCTTCATTTACTTTGTCAAGTTTGACAGTATGTCTGAATTGAGCATATAAAAATATATATTAAATATAAATATTCCTGAATTTTTGGATAACCTAATGATTAAGACTAGACCTGCTCAAATATTAAAAGGTAAAGAGCTCTACAAATGTTATTTTTCTATAAATGTGTTCCACCTACTAAACTACTTTGAGAATAATTAAATTGATATAGGCAGTGTTTTATACTTCACTGTTCTTTTAAGGACTGCCTAAAAACCGACCAAATGTATAACGCTAGCAAGACGCATAATCAAAGTCATCTGATCACATGGCATGGCAAGCGGAAAAAACACAAATGCCCTGGAAGATGAGCATGGTGGTGTGCGCCAGTGAACCGTGCCTCCCATTTTCATGCTCCTGCATCTGGACCAGGACTGCACTTGCTTGAAACGAGAGAATGTAGTGGAAGTGATGCTCTGAGAGTCCTGGGCCTAACCCTTCAGAAGGCCTAGCAGCTTCCACTTCTGCAATCTTGGAAGCCCTGAGCCACGACCCAAGAACCCTGGCTAACATGCTGGATACCAGATGGAGAAACTATATAGATAAGTCACATGAAGAGGCCACATGGAGGGGGAGATACTCTGAAGCTGTATGGAGAGCCCAAGACAACCCAGCACCCCAGCTGGGCCCAGTCCCGACGAAACCCAGCTACATGCAGCCAGTCACCACGGGCGAGCACAGCAGAAGAATGGCTGCACTGAGCTCGGCCCAGACTACCAGATCATGAGCAAACAAAATGACTGCTCGCTTAAGCCACTGAGTTTTGGGTGTTTCGTCACAGTGATAGACAAGCTGAGGAATCATATGACATATCACTGTGGAGGGAAGACAGGGGTTAGGAATCGATCACAGAGAATCTTAAAACCAGTCTGGCTCATCTGACAACTCTAACTAATACCCATATGCATTTCCAAATCCTTCATACCACAGTACCAAACTTAATAATTCAAGGATTCGGGGTGAAAGTAATAATACAATAATCATCACGGAATCTTAGTGCCTAAAAGAAGCTTAAAAGCTAACTAGCCCCTCATTTTACAGATAAGAAAAAAATGTCAGAGGTAAATATTCACAGGAGGTGGTGCTCAGACTGGAAGGAACTTATTCTTTGCTGATCTGCAGCTCCACCTTTTTTATCTGCAAATGCGGTAGGTTTAGAAAAAATTTTCGGTGAGATAATTCCTCCAACAGATGTGCTTTAAAATGAGAAAAAAACAGTACCCAAAAATTTCACTTTACGTGACATAGTTCAAAAGTGAATATCAAAAACATTAAAATACCTCCAAAGAACCCCACCCCACTTAAAAAAAAAACAGTAAAAATCACTGCCTTTCAATTGTTACTTACACTTCAATGGCATTTGAAACCGTCTTCGTTTTCTTCTTCAGTGCTTTTAGTCTTTCTTGGACCTCTTTTTTTTCCTGTTGCCATTTTTTAATTTCTTTTTCCAAATCTTCAAGGAACCAATCTAATTCTGTCTTTGAAATCTAAAAACATTTTAGAAAGTATTTAAATATATTTTTTAAAAAAAGAACCCAAAAGATTACAGCTGTGGTGGAGTACCAGCTTAATCAATGACTGCAGCTCAGAACACGCACCCAGGGCTGGCTGTAGCAGGCTGTGCAACCCAGCTGAGCCTGGGACACAAAGTCATGCAATCTTCGGCCTCAGCCCTCACCTGCCCTCACCGAATCAGGCTAGGGGGAGGCTGGTAGGGAAACAAACCAAGGACAAAGGCATGCTAGGTATCCAGTATTTGTGGAGGGCTTCTCCAAATCAGCCGTATCTGACCTTGGTTTTCGAAGATGAGCCTGCCACTCTAAGTGTGGATGCCATAGCAGCAGGAACCGCAAGGCAGAAGGGTAAGAGTGAGGCGCATCTGAACAAAGCCAGAGGCGTGACACGGCCAGAGTACACAGTGGACATGTGGAAAGCAGGGCAGAGGGATGGCACCCGAGGTACCCTTAGGGCTCTGTATGCCACACTAAGACATGTGGACCTCACCCTGCCAACAACAGGGAACAAGTGAAGGCTCTGAAGCAGGCAGTAAGATGACGAGTTTCTGGTTTGGAAAAAATAACTCTGAAGGACACAGAGATGGATAAAGGGTGGGCAAAGGGGTACGTGAAAGCTGGCCTTCACATTTGCTTGACTGTGACCTACAATGAAATACATTTTAATAATGATCTATAAGGCGCATAGACAGACACACACTGAAAAAAACTGCCCTTAATTTCTAAGATGATTTCTAATGTTTCTATTCTATTTTATTAAAAACAATTCCAGTCATCATCATTAAACTGATTTCATAGCCCATTATGAGTTATAACCCTTAATGTTAAAAACTCTAGATAAGAGAAAGGGGAAATCCCTTAAAAATCTCACTGCGACAGCCCCGGTGAGACAATGAGCATGATGGTGGTAACAGGGGATGACAAAAAGAAGTAAAGGACACTTTAGACGGGCAGAATGGATAAGACCACGAGTCCAGTTGGATATAAGATGTAAAGCAGAAGTTGACAATTAAACGCTCCTACCTTGGGATGAATAAATAAAATCCTATTAATAAAAAAGCAAAATATAGACGATGTAGAAGCTATGAGGCATAGGAAACAGGGAAATTAACCTAGATATGGACATTTAAATAAAAATCTGTGAATCAACAATATATATAAGAAATAATTTGACCCTGCAATTATTTTGATGGGACAGAACTAAAATTTACAAGTGTTAGACAAAGACTGCAAAGCAAAGGAATAAAAATACTGAATTCATATGGTCTTTCAACATAACCAATTAGAAAGGAATAACAGACTTCCAAGTCCCATTTATTTACACATTACGGATATTTCTATTTACAGACTATTCTAACATAGACCAGTGCACCATCAAGTCAGTCCTGCTTTGCTCCTCAAAACAACCCTTTGCAATAAGGGCAGCTCCCACCCCATTAACACGCTGCAATCCAAAGTCCATTTACAAGTTGGTTGGTTGTAACCCGAATGCATTTCCTCCTAAAGCCCCACATTAGACACATTGACTAAACGTCCAACACTTCTCTTTCAATGGCAGATTTACCAAAAGGAGGTCTAAAGAGGGCAAGTTCCCAGACCACGAGAGTCTGACAGCAGAGTTAACAGTCTTAGCTGGGGTTCTGGGAGCAGAGACCTGGGATACAGGGAAGAGAGTGAGGAAAGTTAAGACTTTCTGAGACACGGTTTTGAAGGCTCAGTCTCTATCACCACTAGACCCCCATCTCCCTTTTAGCACTTGGTTTTCAACGCCCCTGGGAGGCAGATGGCTAACAGTCCAGGTCCCACAGCAATGCTGGGGTCAAGCGCTGCGGCCTGGGGATGCACAGGCCAACTGCTCTTGGGCAGAAGTTCCATGACAGTCGGTGACATGCCTTGCAGTGCAGGGCATGTTCTGCTCCATGTCCTCGCTGCAGCCTTACTGACCCTGAATTGGCCATCACAGTGACCCAGACGACCACGATGGCCACTCTCCTTAGGAACCCTTGCATGCTGCCTGGTGCACTTCGATGCCTACGATCCTGCACCCACCCTGTCTGTGCTTCACCGCTGGCAGCCCCGCCCACCCTGTGCTTCTACTCTAAGCCAGTGCCCTCACCTCAGATCCAGGCCTTTGGCTAGGAGATGGTGTACAACCACAAGGTTATACTGGGGCCTAAGAATGGACTTGGCAACAAGTACCTGAAGGAACTCAGGTGTCGAAAGGCATTCAGTGTTGTGAACACACACATCCTTACAGCTCAATCAAGGAAAATGCTGCCAAGTTCATCTGTGTTGGTACTAACCATCTTTTAATGACATAGCTGCCTCAAAGTGCTCACCAGGTCGCTTTCGTGAGCCTGTCTCTGACTACAAGAATGAGAATGACCTCAACCCTTGCCTTCCCGACATCAGAATAAAGAACAGGCCATATACAACTGCAGCCTCTATATGCACACTTTACAGACATTGTTATAAATACTTTCTGAGGGGTTTTTCCTCAAAGAATATTTGGTTTCCACACTTCCCTCTTTTAAACCTCAATTTTGCTCTAAATAAGTATTTGAGGTATCTTCAATGACGCATATAATTTAAAAAGATTAAAATATGTTAAGTGGGTAAAGAAAATTGAATAAAAAGACAAAAATAACATAAAACCAGCAGTAGGAATAATATAAAAATAAATAGCATGAGATCCTAACTGTTCTTTAGAAATAATGTTAAAATTTTCTGGCAGACAAAGTCAAAGAGGTAATACAGTGCGCCACGTAATTCAGTATCCACATGATAAAAACAAGCCCACTGTACCAAGAAGCCTGGGTGGTGAGGGCAGAGAGACAGGACTTCTAGGGGCCTCAGAAAGAAGGCTGCATGGAAGTCCCAGACAAAGAGCAGAGGACCTGGCACTCAAGAGCATCCAATAAATATTTGTCAAGTGAAAGAATAGGCAGTATTCTCAACTACATACCAGCAATAAATAAACAGCAACAGATAAAGCCACCACCTTCACAGCATGTGTAGGCCTGATGTCCTTTGATATAGACCAACAGAGAATATGAAGACATGATTCACTAAGTGCAGCTCGGGGGCTCACGGACACATGATGTCATACCATCGGTGGGCTCCAAGTATATACGCTCAGGTCCCAAGATGACTGAGAAACAGTTCTTACCCTCAGGGAGATCACAGTTTGGTGGGGGAAATATGTGTTAAGAGATAATTACTACACATACACGAAAATCAACTCCAAATGGATCATAGGTCTAAAGGGAGGAGCTAAAACTACACAATTCTTAGAAGACAGGAGTAAATCCTGGTGACTCCAGATTGGACAATGGTTTCTTAGATATAATACCAGAAGTATAAGCGACAAAAAATTGAGAAATTGAACTACACTGAAATTAAGAACTTTAGTGCTGTAAATGATACCATCAAGAAAGTGAACAGACAACTCACAAAATAAAGATGGGAGAAATATATTTGTAAGTATGGAAGGTGGGAGAAAATATTTATAAATCAGATATCCAATAAGCAACTTGTACGCAGAATACATTTTAAAAACTCTTACAATTCAACAATAAAGACAAATGATCCAATTAATAAATGAGCAAAGGATAGTACAGACATTTCTCCAAAGAAGATATACGAATAAATAAGGACGTGAAAAGATACTCAACACCATTAGCCTCAAGGAAATGCAAATCAAAACCACAATGAGATACCACTTCGCTCCCATCAGGATGGCAATATCAAAGTGGTGGATGGTAACAAATGTTAAGGAGAATGTGGACGAAGTGGAACCCTGCACACTGGTGGTGCGGCTGGTTGGAATAGTCTGGCGGTTAAATACGGAGCTAGCCTATGACCCAGAAATTCTGCTCCTAGGTATATACCCGAAAGAAATGAAAACACATATCCACAGAAAAACTTGTATCATATGTTCATAGCGGTCAGAAAGTGGTTAACTCAAGTGCCCATCAACTGATAAATTAATAAAATGTGATATAGCCATAAAATGGAATATTATTCAGCAGTTAAAAGGAACGAAGTACTGACATATGTTACACAGATGGCCATACGTGAACTGTGAAAACATTATGCTAAGTGAAAGAAGGTACTCACAAAAGACCATATACGGCATGATTCCATTTATACAAAATGCCCAGAAACCTACGGAGTGATTGCCTAGGGCTGAGGGTAGGACAACGGGGAGCGACTAGCAGGAGTATGAGATTTCTTTTTGGGGTGATGAGGTGCTCTAAACTTAGAATGTGATGATGTCTGCACAATTCTGTCTGTATACTGAAAACAGTCAACTATATACTTTAAATGGATGAATCCGATGGTATGTAAACTGCATCTCAACAGATGAAAACAGAGTGGTCACTACTGCACAGTAACAGCAGGTACAGTTATCACCACTGCTTTAGCCAGGGCCTATGGCCAAGCCTGAGGCTGCCAGAGGTGACCACTTCCTCCCCCCAGAGGCTGAGGAGGAGTGAGCTGGGCATGGGAACAAACTTGAGGCACAAGGGTCAATGCCCAGAAAAGGCTCAGAAGTGAGAAACCACAGGACAAATGTCACCCACAAAGTGCAGAGGACAGTGCGGAGAACTGTTAGGAGAGGAGGCTGAGGCCGGAGGCGGGCACCAATCGTGGACGGGTTCTTCATAGTGGATGATCGCTGCTGGCCTGGCCTGCTGTGGCAGAGGGACGGCACTCATCCTCGCCCCTCCCTCTACTAAACCCGTGGTCACAGGACCTCGCGGGCCCCTTCACTAAACAGGCAGTCTCTTCCCCACCCCTCCAAGCTGGGCTCTGTCACTGGGTTTGCCTACTGGGACATCAGTGGACCCGACGTCGGCCAAGGCCTGAAAGAGCTTACGAGGCTGTCCTTGCTTGCTCTTGAGCTTTCTGGGAGATGAAGGACACATGGAGCACAGCTAGCTGCCCCAGTCACCCTCACCGAGGCCATTCTAGATCAATCCATAGCCAGCTGGTCCCAGGCAGAGGAGCAAACACCTGAGAACAGCAGAGCCTGAGCTGACCCAAAGGTGACAAAGCCCAGTCAAGGCCAATGGAGTAGCCAACCCCAGCCGCACACATCTAATGCTTACCGCTGCGGCGATGTCACTGATGCTGTGTGGATGGCAGTTAACTCAGCGTCACCATGGCAGCGATGACCTGATACACCTGCGCTGCTCATGTGGCGCTCAAGAACGCTTTTCAGCCTGGTTGTGGAACTGCTGTTCACTTAAGGGAGGACAAAAGTAAGGGATCTGGAGCCTGACACTAACTGTTCCGCCACGTGGTCCTGGTGTGACTCTGAGCAAGTTGCACTAGCTGCTCCGGACTCCATTTCCTCATCGGGAAGGTGGAGATAACAGGAGTTGTGCACCACACTGTCACATGAGTGTACCAGCACCGTTCTGAGATTTAATCAACCAATACAGGTAAAAAGTTTACAACTGAGAACACCATACACACGTAATATGAGCTCCATAAACGTTAACAAAAGGCTGAACTTGGCAAGGACTGTGATTCCCGCCTCTACACAGATGGGGGCTGAGGAAGTTTTGGCAGGCAGGGCTCAAGATTCTGCCCTAATGTAGAAAAAGACAGGTTCAAAAATTCTCTTCCATAAATTATTCTGGGCCAAAGTTATTTTGCCTGTGTTTTAAGAGCCATGTCGACTAAATACGCATCTCAGCTTTAGGGAAATTCTCCCTAGAGCACCTTAAGGACAGAAGTCCCAGGGTAGATGGCGAATGACTGCCTAATGGGTATGGGGTTTCTTTCTGGGGTGATGAAAATGGTTCTGAAATGAGACAGTGGCAATGGTTACACAATATTGTGAGAATGAAAACCACTAAACTGTACACTTTTTAACACTGAATTGGTTAAAAAGGTGAACTTTTCACTGTGTGATTTTTATCTCAATAAAACAACAAAGAACACATGCCCCTGAGCAATACCGCAACCAGTCATAATCCGCCAGCTGCAGGTTAGAGGTAGAATAAAAACAACAGGTGACTGGCTTCGGGATGGCCATTTTTCTCTGGTGGACAATAGATAACTGTCCTAATTATCTATTCATGTCATTCCTGGCTCAAGATAATAAACTCCCATCGACTATATACGATAGCTAGCTTGGATTTTTACTGATGCTTAATATGTTCTAAGCACTTTTCAAATGTCTTGTAAATAAGTGATTTTTCTCAACAGGGGCATGACTGGCATTTCAGGCGGGACAATTTTCCTTCTACTATACTTATTATCTCTGGCTGTCCCCCTTTTCCCAATACGCCTGAGTCCTCGCGAGTAAAGTATATGAAGTAGAGGTTATATTATGAGGACCTGAGAGCGGAGGGGGTTGAGTAAACTGTCTGAGGCTGCAGAGCTGTGGAATGGTGCTGGGTTCGGCTCAGGCAGTCGGAACCCCGGAGCACTGAGACGTGATTCGCTAGAGCTGCTTCTCTCTCGTCTCTATGAGGGGAGGGTGGTGTGACATCTAACGCATGCAAATTTGGTATCAAATCACTTAAAGTAAAAGCTGGTTAGCACATAACCTCAGTGATCTAGTCAAAGGCCACGGGAAAGATCAATAAAGACCACACATTTTTTTTTTATGTTTGTAAAGGAATTCTCCACGAGCTAATTATGAGCATAATCACAATTAATGAAGAAATGGCCATGGCTAAATCGTATCTGCTCTTGTGTGGACACTCGCCTAAGGAATTTGGGTGAGCAATTTACCCTGATGGGATACAGTACACGTTTTACATGGGAAGTCTTAGAATAACCTGACACAGGCCTGTGCAGGGTACAAAACAATAGCTCTTTTAAAAAATGGAGTGACTACACTCTCGAGTGCAACCACATCAAACCAGACCCAGCCTCTTCACAAAGTTCAAAAGCACATGAAACCCAGCTCACCACTCAGAGCTGCACTCTCACGGCCCTGCTCCTGGCGCCTGACTTGCTCTAAGTTTCTTGGCAAAGTGTACAAAGAAGCTCTGAACTGCACAGATGTAAGAGCCGGTCAGACCAGCAGTTTATAAAGCTGGACAAGCCTCTGCCAGAAACCCTCATTCACAATGAAGTGGCCATGTCTCCAGATCTGCTCTCATTTATGTGGTGGCTGTAGGCATTCCCGTACAGATTTATTAAACTGGAATATTCTGAGGCAATAAAGTTTTATAAAAATACTTTATTTTGGACGTGGTTCCATAGTGTAGCAGTTAGCATGTCTGCTATACAAGCAGAAGGACCTGGGTTCGCACCCGGTACATGGTCTATTGCCATGCTACCCTGAACAAGCCTGATGTCTGATCTCGGATGCTAAGCAGGGTCGGGCCTGGTTAGTACTTGGATGGGAGACCACCTAGGAAGACCAGGTGTTGTAGGCATAAATAATAATAATGATTAAAAAAAAAAATACTTTATTTTGTTAAGCCTTTCATCCAACTCCAAGTAACTTATTTAAACTTGTGTTCCATGAGTCACTGTGCTAGGCAGGGTTTTATTTTTGTTTGTTTTTTTTCCTCTGCCAATCAGGGAGCCCTCATTCAGCCAGGTCCCTTCTAATGTTCTCATTCTTCGAATCCTCTCCAGCCCCAAGTATAAACAGATCCTATGGCATGTGACAATGGTTATCTTTTCAAAGTGTCCCTTTTCTTCTAGGTACACTTAAAACTCCACAAATGAGTTTCTTGATTAAGGTCCCACTAAGCTAATCTTATTCTATTTAATATGTTACCCCAGCTATTGATCCAGACTTCTGGAACAAATTCTTTCTTAAATGGACTACTATCCCTTTATTATTGCTGTATGAAAGACCTTGGTTTTTAAAAAAAACACACTGAGCTTTCCTCACATCTATAATTCACTCCATTTTCCTATTAAAGCAGTCTGGCTTTGCCACTAATTAGGATTACTCCAGTAGCCGGAGACTCAAACAAGATGCTCTGGGTGACTTTATACAGTCCTGGTATGCACAAGCTCTATGTGTTATTCTTACACTTCCTCAGAAGATGAAGATGATGATGACGGTAACAGTAGTAGTAATAATAGTGGCAGCCAAGACTTACAGAGCCCTTTCTATGCACCAGGCAGTTTTAAATACTTTATGATTAATCTAACCCCACAAACTGAGAGCTATTACCACCCACATTTTCCAGATGAGGAACTAAAAGCACCAAGAAGTTAGGTCACCTGCTCAAGATCACAACTGGTACAGAACCAAGTCTGGATCTGAACCCAGCCAGTGTTGACTCCAGATGACACTCTCTGAACCACTAATGCCACACCGCCCTTCAACAGAAACAACTTTAACTCGGAACTTAGTCACCAGAAAATAGTTTCGGTTAATCAAGCAAACTGAATTACAGGTAAACAAAAACCCAGATTTACAGCCCTTTTCCTACTGGTAACTTGTAGAAATTCTAAAACACTGCAAAAACACTGTCACTTTAATATATCATGGACAGATGTGAAACAGGCAATACTGAGAAAGAATCCATTGTTCAGTCAACAATGCTCAGCTAATCAAGCTGCACAAAAATAATTCTCCTAACTATGCTACATGCTTCAAATAGAATTACCTTGTTTTCTTCTAAGTTCCTTTTCAACTTTTCTTCCAGGTCCCTGGTCTCTTCTGAGCCTTTGAGTTTTCTCTGCTCATAGTTTTCCCATGCTTCCTTAAGTTGCTCTTGTAAACCTTGGCACTCCTTTTCAATCTGTGAAATATCATCCTAAAAGTAAATTACAAAATGATCTATTAAAATAGTAAAAATGCTTATCTCTGATCTTGTTTGGGACTGCCTCTTAAAATGAAAAGGAGAAGAAAGCAAATGCAAATTTTCAAGAGAAATGTTACAATAAATCAAGAATTTAAAACCCCAAACACTGTTTAGCAAAGCCAGTTCTTTTTATATTTATTTATTTTTTTAAATTAAGTTTATTCGGATAACGTTGGTTAATACAATGATATAATTTTCAAGTGTACAGTATAATTTGATATCTGCATATTCTATTGTGTATCACCCAAAGTCCAAGCTCTTTTTAAAATAAAAATTATTTGTACTATTGGAATTCATAATGAAACTTTCAATCTATGCTATAATTAGTTATGAATATTTCTTTCTTTTAGAAGGGTTCAGTATAAATCGAGTTTGCTGTGAATGTCATTCTCCACAATGAACATCAAGAACTATTTTTTAGGTACTTATTCTATTGTGTATCACCCAAAGACCAAGCTCTTTTTAAAATAAAAATTATATGTACTATTGGAATTCATAATGAAACTTTCAATCTATGCTATAATTAGTTATGAATATTTCTTTCTTTTAGAAGGGTTCAGTATAAATCGAGTTTGCTGTGAATGTCATTCTCCACAATGAACATCAAGAACTATTTTTTAGGTTTAAAGCTGTACATACTATGTATATTTTAGATATAAAAAACTTTACTAACTTTGGCCCTATTTTTAAGTGTTTCAAATGGATAGTTACTGATTATTTCAAAAGGTTAAGTTAAAATATTATCAATGAATTGTTTTCGGTTTATAACTATCTCTTGGACCAGCTTTAAAAAACAAAACAGAAGCCATACAGTAATGTGAAATACTGGCAAACAATAAACATCATTTACGCTAGTTATTTTTAAAACCTTTCATACTGCTAAGACTGTCGGCAATCACACATCTGGGTCTGAAGGGAAGAGCTACGTGATCCAGCAGCTCCTCCCACTGCAGGTGACTGCTCGACCCAGACACAAGGGCCCTGGCAGCCAAGCTCTGGAAACCAACCCCCATGGCCAAACTTGTTCATCTTCCCCATCTCCTGCACCTCTCCCAGCACCTAAGCATCTAAGTGTCAACAGACAAGAAATTGAGGTTTTGAAATTCTGTGAATTATAAGTTAGACAACTGTGATGGATGGCCAGGGTGACCTTATACACCAGTTTCCTTGGAGCATACCAGTTTTTGTCCATCCAGACTGAAGGTTTAGCGTCATGAAGAGTCCATGTTTAAGTAATAAATGGTTAACCTTACTATGTCCATGAGCAATCTTAAACCCATAGTTTAAGATTCTATTTTCATTCTCAAGTCAACAAAAGTTTACAACGACTAGCAACATGACATTCTAAATTAATTTATATGCCGCAAGTCCCCCACAGAGACCGGCGGGATGTTATGTACTATTTCTGTTATTACATCTAAACTTCACCACAATTCTGTAAGAAACACTTTCACCTTGTATGCGTCAGAAAATGAAAGTTCAGAAATATCAGGCGACTTCTCAAAGTCCCGGAAGAAAGCAGCAGCACTGGGATTAACTGTTGGTTGAGGAGCCGGCGAGCAGCTATGCCACCGCCAAGGCCTGAAACAGGGCTAGTTTAACGAAGTGTCTGTGAATTTCCCCAACACTGAGGGTCACAATCAATGACTCACTAAACAACAGAGTGTACTTGGTTTAAAGGTAAGTATGGTGTAAGAACTCAACAGTCATTCCACTTCATATAAATTCACAGTGGCAAAAACATTCACTACAGCACTGTTTGTACGTGTGAAAAGCTGACACGATCTAAATGTTCAGTAATAAACACGTAGTCAAATTATCATACAGTCATACAATGAAATATGTTAAAAATAATGGTAAAAATCTGTATTTGCTGACATGGAAAAAAGGCCACAATATGTTAAGACCAACGATTTCAAATATAACATACATTGTGTGATCCTATCTTTTAAAAAGCACTATTACTTCAATGTAAATGTTTAAATAAGGCCTGGAAGGCTGCATATAAAAATATTAACATGGGTGATGTGAATATAGACCATTTTCAATTCTCTTTCATAATTTTCATTATTGTTCATTCAAAAATTTGAGGACTCTATATTATTTTTATAATTGGCCGAAACTATAAAGCTCTTTGAACCGATAACAGCAATAAAAAGTTCTAACTTTGCTTCTTCCTGATTAATTTCACATCTGACCTTGTAAATCATTGCAAATCATTGCATATGAGTAATATTAAAATTGCTACATTTTTAAATGACAGTGTAGTATTTCATTATATGATGTACCGTAACTCATTATATGATGTACCGTAACTTAACTAGTCCGATACTGATGGGTAATTTAAGTTGCATTCAGTTTTTTTGCTGGCACAAATGCAGAGGAAACAAATACGCAAATACCCTTGCTCACTAGTCTCTCCACACCTACACACACGAGTGCAGATAAACTCCAAGCTGCCTTCCGCAAAAATTTACATTTTACATTTTTTCAATAGTATATAAATAACTGTTTTAAATTTCAAGCGGGGTCGGCCATCTTTTTATATGTTTAAAAATCACCTTCACTTCTTTTATAGTGTATTATCTATTCACATCCACTCCCATTTTTCTGTTAGGTTATTAATCTTTTCCTTATTGATTTATAGAAACTTTGTTAAACAAGAAAGTTAGCTCTCTGTGCTATGCTACAAATAACTTTCCTAGTTTCTTGTGTTTTGATGCCACATGTTGTACATTTGTTCACATACATAAATGCTATGCATATGCATAGACACATGTGTGTCTGTGTATATATATATAAATACACGCTTTTGTCATGCTATTTATCTTATGAAAAAAATTTCCCTTTTTTTCTGGGTATTTTTATGGGTCCATTTTTAAATACTTAAAACTTTGATCTACCTGGAATTTATTTTGGTATATGAAAATGAGGTAGAGACCCAAATTACTTTTTCTAGATGGCAACATATTTATAGCACCATGTATTTAAAAATCTACTTTTTCTCACCAATAATTTCCATTTTTATTATACTCTATATTTCTATATTCTTCTGTTCTACTGGATTCTTATAGATTCATATTATGTTCTGATATCTGGCTGTACAACTCCCTTCTTTATAGTTTCTTTCCCATGGGTGTTCTTGATTATTTCTTCATATGAAGTTTAGAATCAATGTGTCCAGATTCAAATTAAGCCTGTGCAATAGCCAGCCACCAAGACCCTGACAACTTGGTATTCACGCCCTTGTATAATCCTCACCTACAATGTATCAGGGTTGGAGGGTTGGTGTGTGTGGCTGAGAGAACACAGAAATGACAAAAGTGTGTCTTCCTAAAGCAGACCATGAAAACCACTGCGACTTCTGGCTGGATGACCCACTCTGGGGAAAGCCAAGCTCCCTGAGACACTCAAGCAGCCCAACGTGGAGGTCCACAGGCAGGGGGCTGAAGCCTCCTGCCAACGGCCAGCACCAACTCGCCAACTATGTGAGTGAGCCATACTGGAAGTGGAACCTCCAGGCTCAGGGAGTTCTTGCAGACTACCGAGTCTTGGTCAGTACCTTGTCTGCAACTCAGAAGCAAGCTTCGGAACCACCCAGCTAAACTGCCCCTCTCTCTGACTCAGAGGCTGTGAGATAATATATGTTTGTTGTTTTAAGCCATTATGTTTTCAGGTAATTTGTTATACAGCAACATATAAATAATCCACGCTGTTCATGTTTGTACTGAGACTGCATTAAATGAAAAGCTTTAAGGGAAACCACTCTCCTTACAATAGTAGGTTTTCCTATTCAACACCTTTTCATTTAAGTCTTCTGTGTGTTTTTCTATAGCATTTCAAAGTTTTCTTTCATAAAGCATTTAATTTTTTTGTTGCTACTGAAAATGGAATTTTTTCTTCCAGTATTTCTTCTTTGCAACAGGTTGTTGTCTGTCTGTGGAGAGGTACTATCTCCCATCACCTTTCCAAATTCTCTTACATTTTGATATTGGGTTTTCAGGTGATCGTTTTGGACTTTCCAGGAACACAACCTTAGCCTTGATAAGTAGTAACAGTTATACCTCTTCTTTTACAATCTTATTTCTTTCTCTTGTCTAATTTTAGTAGCTGATATCTCCAGGATAATGGCTTAAGAGAGCATGACAGTGACATACTGGGATGTATTTGATCTATTCACATTTTATTATGAGCTTTAGTCAAGAAAGTAATTTGAATTTTATCCGATAACTCTTTCAGTTGATCAAATAATTTTTCTCTTAAGATATATTAACAAAGCAAATGACCTTAATAGATTTTCTAATTGAATCATTCTTAAAATGGTGAAAATCTTTATAATACTTTCTGTATTATTCATGTGAATGAGCTCTTATTTATAATTAATACGGGCTCATTATATCACTTACAAAAAAGCCGTCATACTGTGAAATAAATAAGCTAGAAACAAACATCTTTTCTGCTGCCTGTCCTTCCCAAATTCCAACAATAAAAACAAAATGATAATTTTTTGGTTATGCTCTAAAGCTTATTCCATGATAACATTTTATATGGAATTAGATGGATCCAAAATAGTTCTAGTCATTCCTATCCAATTAAATAATAAAAACTAAACCTTTAAACAGTCCAATAAAATTTCAACTCACCTGTTGTGCCTCAAAAGAATCATGTGGTTCAGTACTGGCTTCTTGATGTGTTGTATTCCAAGGCACCTTTGGGGTAAAATACATGAATTCAATCTATCACAAATGCTCTAGTGAAATAAATCCACTATGTAATATCACTTAAAAACATGCTCATAATTTTTACAAGGTTTTTTTTTTTTGACAATTTAGATAATGTTCTACGTTTTCTACAAATATCTATACTAGGAAAGTACTATCATTTACAATTAGTAAAAATGAAAATGACTTTGGTTTATTACTCTTAACATGTTTTTTCAAAGCTTTCTGGAAAGCAGAAAACTTAGTGAGTAGGAGGATAATCCAATAAGGGTTTAATGAATTCCTGCCCTACAAAGTCAACTGCAGAGGAACCTTAATTTATTCTCATGCTTGTTAGGGAGGAAGTTTTATTCACCTCCTTCTGGTCCCTCTCCATCGGGTTGTCTCTTGACTTCCCTGCTCCTCCCCAGTTTTGGTTGGAAAAATGGGCATTTGTAGCCCAGACTCTCTCTTCTTTATCTTGTAAGCTGTGCAGAAAGCATATGCCCCCTCCTCCTCCATGCAGGAAATCTTATGGGGCAGGCACCCCAGGCTGGGAGGCCTCTTGGCCCAGCACTGCTGTAACTGGTGAGGACGCTGGTCTGTAGCCAGTTCACCACCAGGATACTCTTTAGTGAAATGGCTACACCTTCCTACTGTGCCTGTAGTAATAACTAAGGTGATGTTCTGGCTCCATCTACTGATTTCTCTATCTTATTTCTCAGCTGATGCGAAACCTGGGTAGGGAAGGATAATATTTACTAGGCCCAAAAGTTCTTCCTGACGATATTACCTGCCATGCCCTATGAAAGGGACCATATTTTTAAAACATTTCCAAGTGCAAGCTTTAGTAACCATTTTGGAATCAATCGTTTTAAAGAATTTTAATATATATAATGGCAATGAAATATGAAAAAAAAATTTAACTTCAGTATTAAGGTGATTTTTTCTATTTAAGTCTTACCTGCATGGCAACAGCTTGTGTATGTGCAATATTTGTTGCTTCATCAGTACTTTCTGCATTTACTTCTGACTTGCTGGCAGAATTCCTACGGTGACCATAGCATCCACTAGGCTCACTGTGGGCTGTATCAGCGCCACCCGTGCTGCACTGTGACTTTACTGATATTCCCACAGAGTCCTGAAGGGTCTGTGTTCCAGAGGTTACCTGGTGACCAAGGGCACGCTCGACATTTGAACGATGACCCTCGAAATACACAGTAGCATTTTTATTTGGTCTGTCACTGACTACAAAAGATGGCATCAATGGCAGTGACCTTTGCAGCTGATATTCAGAAGGGATGCTGGCCAGAGGGGTGTAAATGCTAGTGAACTGGGGCAAAGTCGGTAACACGCTGATGTACGTTGGTGGTGTCTGGGTGATGTCGAATCCAGTGAAGGGAAGATACGTGCAGTATCCTGTGACCAAGTGGGCTTGAGTCCAGTAGGCTGGTTTCATGTCCTCAGGAACTGGTTTGGGAGAATTCGAGGGGACTCGCAGGTGACAGGCACCATCACAGACTGTTTTGGGAGAATCAAGAAACACCTGTCTGGGCTTCTCATCTCTAAAAACTGATCTGGGAGAATTTTCAGATACTGGTTTCAGCTTCTCGGCTTCACAGGCTGCTTTAAGAGAATCAGCAGATACAGATTTGGGTTTTACATCTTCAGAAGCTGGTGCTGAAGATAAACTGGACACTGGTTTGGACTTTACGTCTGGTTTAAATTCTCTAGCAGTTGGATTCAGTGGGAGCTTGACTCGTAAATACTCTCCTGTCCTTGACATTTCTTCCACTTTTGTCTTAATGTTTTTCTTCTTTCTCTTCTTCTTGAGCCGTGACGCAACTTTCTTCAATGCAATACAGTTGTCAATCACAACAAAACGAGGACATCCCAAGAGGAAGGATTTCAAACCTCCGGCTTTTTCTAGAATCTGTCGAGTTTCTTCTGGGAAGAATTCATATTCTTCAGAGAACATCTTGTTATTCATATCCAAGGGACCTTGCTCCTCCAACAACTGAGAGAAGTAACTTGGAAAAAATGTGCATTTACGTAAGCTATTATAAGTACTTGTTCATTTGAAAAAATTCATTTCTCAAAAAATTCTCCCAAAGCAGATACTATTTTACTTCCAGCTGATCTCAACACCTCCCCCAAAAACATTAATACTCATATTAAATCTGAGAAAGGATAACTACAATCAATGATACTATGAATAAAATTTTGTTTACCCTCAGAAAATCCTATAAACATTTTTTAGGAAAAAATAAAAGGAGATTCAAAAGTTATTTTATAAATTTCCATTATATAATCTATTTAAAGAGCAATGAAAACTAAATTTATTCAAGAAAAATAATAATACAATAACAAAAATGTCAAAGGAGAAAATAAAATTCAAAAAAAATCCTATTGGAATGTGCATTTAGTACATCCATTAAAATTTTTGTTTAGGAATACGCAATGCTTCAGAGGTACTGAAACTGATCACATCTGACCAATAAACCAATAAAGTACAGGATCAAATCCACAGTAACGGGGCTGGGGATCCCTTCGTCTGCCTCCAGCTCTGAACTGGGTTTGTTCACTCCAGCTCTGGGCAATTTTCCTTCCCCATTAGTGTCTCAGGCTCACAGAGGCCTCCTCTGTCATTTCAATTTGGTGTTCACTATATAACAGTGACTTAACTAGCAAAAAAGACATACCACATACCACTTAGAAGGTTTTTCAAGAGCAAAAATCTTCAAAGAAACTTTCTCAGTGAAATTAACGCTAACTAGGAAGACAAGTTATTTAGGAGGAAGATAAAAAAACTTCGTTGAAGCAAAAGAACACCACTTTCTGTGCAGACGCTGCTACAGATAAACGCAGAGGACAACTACAAATGCTTAACCTCTATTCGAAGCAACGGATGATACTCTGAAGCATAAAGACCAAACACCACTTCTGTCAGCACTGCTACTCAGAATACTTAAAAGTCACCAAGCCATCTCTTTTTAAATGTTTTTTTTTCATGAATATTTTCCCTTTAGAAAAACTTTTACAACTGAAACTCCCCTACAAACGTTTTGCAAGGTAACAGGTTAAACGTTTCTTTAAGATTGCCATCAAACTTCATTTTTAATGCGAATACTCTAAAAGCAAAGGGGTTGAAGAGGGTGACCCATAAAGAACTCCTTGTGGTCTTAGGAATAGCAGTCCTTGCTGGGATTTCTGGCTGACTGGTATAAATGACACCGACCCCACTATCTATCTGAAGACAGACCTTCCCAACTGGTGTGTTCAGCTGCCATTTAGTCACAGCGGCACAATTCCTGAATGGTGTGTGTGCACTTACTTTTTCTCTCCATGAGGAATACTCAAAAGAATCACTGAAAAATAAAGTCTCTCCACCTAGATGAAAATATGTAAATGTGAAACAGGAGAACTAAAGAACAGAGACCATGTGAAAGGAAGCTGGTCTCTAACTCAGCACTGAGCTTCGCAACAGCTGGAAACATGAGTGAGGATGCTGGCCTGGTGATGCCCACCAAGTGGCTAATAATTCGTGTTCCCTGAAGACTAGTAGAGGATGTAGAAAAATGCTCCCCATGCATTTTTAGGTGAAAAAGAAAATGACAAAGCTAAGTGCAGAGTAAAATCACAGTTTGTAGGATTATAATTAAGGTTTAATTAATAATTATCAAGATTCAAAATTTAATAATTAAAAATCCTTAATTATATTTGTATAATATTGGACAAAAGCTGGAAAAATACTTTTCTTTCCCAGAGTTTGGGAGCCAATAAATGCTTCCTTTATTAAAGGAAACAAGTTAAACAACATAAGATCTTTAACTGGCAGCTTCGGTGTGAAATAGTTGCAGAAACGTTAAGCTACTTACTCATACAAACTCGAACACTTTTGTTTTGGGTTAATGTCCCACAGCTTCTTATTGCGGACGACGTACTCATGAGTATGCTGTTCGTAGAGAGCTTCGAATTCTTCCACATCTTGCCGAAGGTGGTCAGGCACCACAAATGGGCCTGCGGAACTGGAATTGCGTCTGCTGATAAAAAAACAATTTTGTGAATAAGTTTTTGTGAATAACAAGCTAAAGTAAACATAAAGAGCATAACATATTACTCGGCATCACAATACTACCAGAGAATTTAATGCAGAAAAGTTATCCGTCCACAATCACAATCAAGAGATATGCACCTGGATACTGAATGAGCACTTTTAAATAAGTAACTACTCTTGTCACCAAGTGCAAAGTTTTTCAAACTCATGGTTTAAAAAAAAACAATGCTATCTTCATTTTAACTTGTTAAAGAGAAAAATATTTTATTATAACTGCTATTAAACTGAAATTGACAAAAAGTTCATAATAAAAAATTTTTAAAAAGAAGGTATAAAAGTTTACAGCACTCTAAAAAGATGTAGAAGTTTGAGTGTGAGCTTTCTACCAGATTGCTGGGTTTAAATTCTGGCTATGCTACGTACAAGCTTTGTGTCTTGGGCATGTCGCTTGCTCCACTGTGCCTGAGTTTCCTTACCTGTGAAATGGGCATAATAATGACATTTATCTCTTAGGGTGAAAGAATGTATTAAATGAGTTTATATATGTAAAGCTCTTAGAATAGTGCTTGGTATGTAAGTGCTATCCAAGTATAGGCTATTGTTATTTTAACTTAAAAAAATTCCTCCATTTAAAGAATCTGTGAAAATGACTGTGCAATACAACTGTTATTACAACACCTTTAAGAAATATGAGAGAAAATACTAAACTTTTTTTTTATTTTAGCCCATAAAGGAATATGATATAAAAAGGTCACTGCTACTCACTAGTTTTATTTCTTCTACGTCTATTTGCTTCTTGAAAACTCAGCTTCGACAACCAGATGCTATTAAAAATCACTAATATCTAAGTTTAAACCATAACATGACATATAGCTTGCAAAACATCTTCCTCTATAGCAAATGTGCTAGTAATGATCAACAGGACATTCTCTTCATTGAATATTTTAAAGACTATTACCTAGGATTTTCCCACAGTTTCTTGCACATAGTAGATTCTCAAATCTATCAAATTAATGTCATTGGCCCTATGACTGTAATGCAGTATGTATGAATTCTTAATGTGGACAAGCCATGCTATACATTCAAACATGTTATAAAGTCACATCGCGTTGCCATTAACAGATGCACATCTTTAAACAGAAAATTAAGGAAACAAAATATAAGTTTAAAGTACATTAAAATAACACTACTAAGTTAAAATACTTGAGTTAAAAGGAAGTAAAAATTTTTAATTGTACTTACTCATGCTCTTCTCCTGGAGTGACAGTCTCATTACCAGGTGTTACTGAGGTTGTTCCAGACCCAACTAACATAGGCTGGTTTAAAAGACGGAAGAATGAAAATGATTTTTTATCTTAAAATTACCATTAAAACTGATGAACACTGATATAAATGCACACACAAACTGCCAATATATGACACTTAGTTAAAATTTCTTGTAACTAGAAACACATAATAATAAAAGTTTCAACAGCCAAACATAGGCCCGAATTAACATTTAGGTAGCTTCCAACATCTGCCAAATTTTAAATGTCACATCATTTAAGCTCCCATTTTAAATAAACTGAAAACATATAGTCAAAGGTAAAATGAAAAGTTTTATTGTAATTTATAAGCTGCTCTCATCCTCCCCTAATATTTGTTCATTCTCTTCACCCTACTTGACCCTCTAAACACATGAGAGTCACGAAGAACCCACTGCAGGACTTAAAAAGAATGCCTTATGACCTTGCAGAGCACAGCCTTGGGTGGGAGGGAAGAAGGGAGCCTATCAGTCCTGAGACTCTCTTACGATGATCAATATTCACCACCTTTAGTTTGAATATTTTAGATAAAAACTCCATTACTTATTGATAATAGGTATCATGTCTTATATAGAAGACGACACTAGGGCACAGAGAAGTCAAATAACTTGCCCGAAGTCATATAGATAATAAAAATTGTAACAAATAATAAAATTTGGCAGAGAACCGAGATATAAATAAACTCGAATCTATCTGCCCGCAAGTTGCCTTGGTCACTCAGCTCTATGACCACCCAGAGTCCTACATTATGACAACGTTTTCACTCAGAAATATTTAGAAAATAAAAGTGGCAATATAGGTAAAAGTGTAGAAGACTGCCAAATATCTTTACATTAACACTCAGAAAGTCTTCTCTACAAAATGCTTCAAAATACCCCAAGATTTACTTAATTCTAATTTACATTATCCAATTATTTTAGGTAAGAATTAATACAGAAAATACTCCTTACCTTTGAATCTTTTGGCTTCTTTTTCTTCCCTTTGTTTTTTATCTTGGTAGAATTAAACTAAAAAATGGGCGGGGGGAAATCATTGGATACTGAAATAACAGCATTATGGAAGCTACTATACATTATAAAGATACCATGATGATTTTCATAGACCAATCATAAGTTGAAGTACATAAAATGCTTTACAAAAATAACACTACAGTGTTAGCCCACATGTTATGATTTGATAGAAATTAAGAAAAAGTTTAATGATGTCTAATGTTATAACTAAAATTACATTATTCCAACATTTTAAACTCATTTTTAATAGGGTTTATAACATTCCAAGTAATTAATCAGCCTTTTAAAGTAATTCCAGTTATGTGCTAACAGTATTTCGATGATTTTCCTTTTACTAAGGCAAACCAGACATTCTGCACATGGCCAGACACCGGGGCACAAATAGTAACTGTGGAAGCACTTAACTTCCATAGTTAGCCAGGCAGTATTTGATAGAATGGATTAAGACAAAATTCCAAGTATAGATGACTTAATCTTAAAAATCGGCAAACGGTGTCTTTCTGTTTGAAAACTGCCACAACCTACAAAGGAAGACGACTCTGGAATTATTTAACTTAAACTCAATTTGAAACTACTCAAAACAAAGTCCCTTTGTTTTCCTTACTGCACAAAACATTAGAATTTTCCTGACGATAACTTTTCATTTTTATGCCAGGAGATGACTTAAGAATTCCTTTCGAATTTCACGACTAACATTTACGGCCATTGTCTAACGTAAGCCTCTGAGCTTGCTGACTGCTGCTCCAGCTCCAGGAAGATGGGTATGAACTTCCTAATGAAACAGCAAACTTTACCTGAGGTCCTCCAGATTTGGTTCTGGAGTGCCACCTAGATGTAACTGCACACTGGCCTGGGTCTTCTCCCTTTGGCTAACCCAATGAGAACATAACACTGACAGTGACCAAATCACTCACCGGCACATCTCCACTGTCTTGTTTCCTTAATATAGTACAGCGGCTGTCTGTAGGGAGATACAGATGGTTTGGTGAGGAAACGAAATACAATACCATTCGGTGCACTAAAGCCTTAAGGAAAACCACCTCGGGCACTACCAACCCAGACCATGTTCTATGCCTTATTTGGCTTTGATACAAGTCTAGTTTAGAAACCAAGAGCGTCTACGGCCATGCCACCCTGACTACGCCTGATCCCATCTGATCTCAGAAGCTAAGCAGGGTCGGGCCTAGTTAGTATTTGGAAGGGAGACCACCTAGGAAGACCAGGTGCTACAGGCATTTAAAAAAAAAAAAAGAAAGAAAGAAACCAAGGGCAAAACAGCTAACTAAATGGGGAACCAACTATAAAGAACCGCAAAATTTCAATCCACTTCAGCATAATCTGAGTGCCTTCTAGGTACCAAACTCTAAAGGCGCTGGGAATACAGAGATGCATGGAATAGCCTCTGCCATCCAACAAGCCCCCCTCTGCATAGAAGACCGACAGGCCAATAGCTGTAACCCAGTGAGCTATGAGCTAAGGGCCACAATGGATACGATGGAAACTGAGCTGATGGAGCAATGGTCTTCAAGGGGAGAGGCCCAAGGAGGGATCAGGAAAGGCTTTGGGGAAGAGGGCACTTGAACAAGCAAAGCAAAGGAGTGGGACGTGGCTGGCGGAACTGCACAAGTGAAGGAGGCGGGCAAGAAAGCACAAGGCAGGTTTGGATGCAGGAAGAAGCAGGTGCTCATTCAGAGGCAGATGGCAAGAGTGATGACGAACGTGGACACACGATGAGAATTTAACCTGCAGGTAAAATCAAGCGTTTCCCAAACCAAATAATTAGAGGATCAGACAGATGTTCTAAGAGTCACTAGTGGTAATACAAGAGGAACATTTAGAGTGGGAGGGTCCAGAGGCCTGGAGACCAGTTTAGACTACTGTCACAGTCTAATCATGGGAGGATTACTGAGGTCCTGGCCTAGGGAAGTGGAAATAGAAAATCACAGGTCCAAGATAAAGCTTATTTGGACTGCTAACAAGCTAGATATGGGGAAATAGGGAAAAGGAAGAATTGAGGGTAATTCCAGAGTTTCCTGTTTAAAAATACGATATATGACAGTGTTATTAAATGAGATAAATTTGGAAAATAAGTGGGATATAAGTGGGTTCAGCCACATTGCTCTCGAGGCGCCTCTCAGCTGTCTACAGAGAAATCACAAATGGCAACGCGCACCCAGAGTTCAGGGGTTTGGGCTCCTTATTTATAAGATAGAGGACTTTCTTAAGTTTTAAAAAATACAATCATTTCTTTCAATGAAAGGAGATAAAATTGAAAATGTCTAGGGTGAAGGTGAGAGGCAGAACTATGGAACTTAAAAGTCTGTTGGTCAGTCATTTGGCTGGTGACTTCTAACTCTACGACTGAGAGCAGAGAAATAGTCACAACTGGATGGACTGTGCATTTTAGGTTTAGAACACAAGGATCAGGGAAAATGCACAGTGGGAGGGAACTGTGTCCTTTTAAGTTGTCTTGCTGTGTGACCCAAACATGGTTTCGTAAGCTCAGTCCCAGGACAGCATTTCACTACCAGCAACAGAAAACTGATGGCAATAAATTCAGGCTACAAAGTAGCATGCCATGTCACCTCCAGTCATGAAGCACTGTCCTAGAAAAATAAAGCCATCTATATTTGAGTGTGCTCTTTCCTAAGAACTACGACAAAAGAAAAGCTTTTCAGTTCCTTATACTGCATTTGAACTTTGTGACCAGCTACAATTTTCTAAGGGGCCAGACCTTTTAATGTACACTCTAAACAAACAACGTAAAATTTAAAAGTCTAGTTCCCAACAATATATAAAATAGCTTCTGATGCTGAGGAAAAGTGGGGAGCATTATCATAAGACACACATGTAGTACCACAGATAAATGTGAATTAATCAAAATCTAAAATATTAGAATTTTGAAGTAAAATGGGACCACACAGATCACTGGCTCCAAATCCTCTCATTTTCATGACGAAGAAAGTAAGACTGCGGAGAAGCTGAGGAATGAATTACTAGCTACCTACTGTGCCACACTGGACTCTGGACTTTTACCTAAACAGGTCCCCCAATTCCCTGCAACCTGCCTCTCCAAGCCCGATGCCAACCTGTCCAACCCCACCTCCATCATAGCCCGGCTCGGAGGCCACCTCGCACCAGACCCTCCCCTTCCTCCGTCTGAACCCACGTTTCTGGTACTCTCTTACTGAGCCCACTCCCACATTACAATCACATTTATCTTGTGCCCTTTTGTAGAGCAGAAGGTCTCTGAGGTCAGCAACTAGCATGAGCATTTCTGAATTCCTTGTTAACACCTAGCATGGGCCTTGAAGCAGGAGAAACGAGGTTTTTAATGAAACGAATCGGAAAAGAAGATGGGCCACAGCCTATCTTTCCTGACTCCTGGCTCTAGGCTCTTCCCACTACCACAGATGTGCTCTCTGTTCTAGATTCCACAAACATCACCTATATCTGCAGGCCAATGTTTTGACTGCTATAAAGCAAACGATTTCTTTAAACAATTATCAATTTAATGTGCAATCTTTGCCACGACGCTGACAAAATATCATGAAAACAGTAATGGTATATAGTCAGTGTAACATACCCATCTGAGTATCTCTCCAACACTTAGCTCAATAGAGTAAAAAGGTTTAATGATGACATGAAAAAAAAATCACTATTCTTAATCATTAACCTCCCCAAATATGCCAGTTGCACCATGATAATTTTCACAATTTTCTTTGTTTTTAAATGAACTAGGTCCTTCAGATATTTTTTCCCTACGATTAGATATAAACTGAAACTTGGCCCACATACCCATTATATCGAAGAATTCATCTAAAGCATTATGCAATGCTGGGAACTTGTCCCTGTGTTCTTCTAGCAGCCATATTAAACATCGCGCTTCCTTCAATGACGTTGGCTCGTAGAAATAATCAAGTTGCTTTCCTTCTATTGAGTTTAGTTTATGACCATATTTCTCATTCCAAAGAAAAGTCATGATGCTAAAATCAAGCTCTTTAAGAGATGCTCCATAACGCGAAAAAAAAGATCCTGTAGCATCTAAGCCTGTAATAAAAATAAAGTCCAAATCAGAATCATATTCAGTTTCACATCTTTGAAAGCGGTTCCCGCCCCCCACCTAAGGCTCACATCAGAGCATGTGCAGGCGAGGGGAAGGCAGCAATCACGCCCAGCACTGAAAGGTTCATTTCCCCTTTCTCTTCCTCTTTCTGCATATAAACTGATCTCTCATGTTAAATATGAGCATGATATGACTCCACTGTATAGACTTTTTGTGAAAAATAAAATTCCAGGAATTGAAAATTACTTGTTTTTAATAAGCAAACATGAGCTTTCCACCAGGGCTTGAACTCATTTTACAACTTTAAATAGAAACTACAACTTTATATAATACGCATATGTACCTAAGCAGTTCTATCCACTCTTCCCTCCATTTCTCGTCAAGGAATCTGAGTGCTGAGCTGCGCACAATCCCAGAAGGCACAGACAGCTGGCCCCAGGGGTGCTCCGTGCCATGGCTGTGCCTAGCACTCACAGTTTACACGCTGACAACCAGCTCAGCATAACGCAGGATCTCCTAACCAACTGAACTTTCTTTTCCAAAAGTATATTGTAATCTACCTGTAAAATAACCTAATAATTTTGAGTGGGGGAGAAATAGTGTGTTTAACCATACAAATCTACAGTCTTACATTTTAAAAAATCACAAACAATAGGAAAATGAAAAATGTAGGTCCACTCGGAGACCCACATTCACCCTTCCTACTAAACTGAGCCTCTGGAATTCAATGACATACCAAAGCTGTCAAGTTTCTGGATCCAGGTGGCCAACTTTGGCTCCATTTCTTTGAGCTCACTCAATACATGCAGAAATATCCGTGTTTTCACTCTATTCTTTTCCTGAATCAAGTAACGAATGACATAGTCCACTGCTTCATTTAGAAAATTTCTGCTGGAAAAACAGGTTGTATAGTCTTCTGTGCTTAAAACCTTCCAGGAAAGCAATTCTTTGAGAAGCTTGGAAGTATTCAGTACCCCAGACTTAATCTTGTCGGCATACTGCTTTATGCACTGCAGAATTCTGTCGTTCAGGAACTGGCAACTCTGAGCACTGGCTACAGTTTCTAAGGATAAATAACAGTGGTTCGTTAAAGTGAGAAACAGGACTAATTTGCAAACACAAACGCAGAAAGAAATAATGTAACGTTACATAACATAAAACATGACTCGTAGATTCTTTGTTTTTATGTTCATTAAACTTGTTAAGGCATTAAGAATACAAAAGGGTTTTTTTTGGAGTTGAAGGGATCATTTATTCAGTTATGAATTCAACTACTTTGTGGTTTATTGTTATATTATTCATCATATCGTTGGATCCTGAATTGCAGACCTGTGGACTCGGACTCACCGGCTGCAAGCTGGAAAACATCTCAGCTCATCTTCCCACCCAGACTTCTCCCTAATGGATGCCCATTTAGCCCCCTGAAGCATGCAAAATTAAAAGACAAACATTCGCTGAAAACTTTTTCAGTGGGAAAGATCGTTTTGACTGATTTGTGAACCATTCACGGAATACTAGATGAAAAATCAAGACAGCAGGTGAAAATACCTCATTTTAGAGACAGCCACCCTAGTAGAAAATGAGAATAACTTATTTCAAGTCAAAACTGAAAGTAAACATAGGACCAACATGGCCACAGAAACAGCGACATCACCAGCAAGACGGTCCCATGTGGATCAGGGAGTGATGACAAGTTGATCATAAAACAAAAGGCTGGACTGGGAAACCTCCCTGGTGCCTTTTATGAACCGTTTCTTTATCTGAACTATGCATTATTTCACATAATTAACAGCTAATTTACAGTTTACCATTTTAGAAGTTAAATCCATTTAGTGGAGTTGACAGAGCACTGTCAAACATAATATGCTGGATCTTATTCTCACCTTCTGTTAGAGGTGAGGCTGCGTACAGAGTCGACCCCAGGTCAGCAGCTGGTGGTGTTCTGAATCCACCCCTCCTCTCTGCACTACTTCCTAAATCAGTGCTCTTTACACCACCCCTCCCCATTTCAGAGTAATAGAAGCCGGTGGTAGTATTAAGTATCAACTGATATCTAAATTTCAATTCGGTTACAACTAACATAAGGCCCAATAGCGCACATCATTCTTATCGTGCCATGGACTCTGGCATACCTTTCTGCTCTTCGATTTTGGGTGGATTACTTTCCCTTAAATCCTCCTCCATTCTTTCTTGTGCTAATTTTTTTGCTTCTTTCTTTTGGATCTTTCTCTTCAATTTTTTGTCTTCTTTCAGTTTCAGCTTCTCTAGACTGATAAACATTTATAGTTAGTGATAATTCACTTCTGTCATAAATTCAACTATTTTCCTTGGCTTGCTAGAGAAACTATTCTCCTAACAATAAGTTAGAAGTATTCCCTTTCAGTTAGAACTTAGCCTGCATCTTCTGTTCAATAAAACTGTTGATACATGTGATCAATTTAGTCAAACGAAGGATATTTGTTTCATGAAAACACAAACCTCAATGACTAAATGACTTTAAGTATAAAGATGGCATATATAGATTGTATAGATGTTATTTCCATGTTAATAAGTTACTGCTCAGGGAAAATATAAATAATAAAAATTACTCTGCAAGATAATACATGTAAACACTCATTTCAAATACAGGATTCCACAGTAAAATATTATTTTCACATCCCAATGATGGCCCACAACACTGCAGTTTGGTTGATATGACTACAGTAAATTCTCTTCCACAAATAATTCTGTTCATCTTTTCTTTTGCTTTTTCTTGGTCACCAATGATGAAAAAAATCAATTCTTAGAAAACAAGTGGCAAGACCAAAGAGAAAAGAAAATAGAACTAAAATTATTTGTTCTAAACAAGAAGATACAAAGAAGTAAATAATTTTGACAGTACATTATTTCAGTGAGAAATGTCACTGGTTCAAAATGTCCGCTGAAGAGAGATAAAAAGTAAATACGTTTTTTGAAATTGAACAGCTAAGAAGTAAGTATACAATTTTTAATTTAACTGCCACATGTATTAATCAAATGTCATTTCACAGCATCAAATGTCATAATTCTACATACAAATTCAACCACTAAATAATGCTTCCGATTCACGTTTTCAGTACTTAACCACTCCAGGCTAGCTCTCCTTACATTTTATATATCCATAAAAATAATTTAAAAACCACTTATTTGGATAGATGTGCACAGCCCATTTAAAAAACAGCGTAATTTAGAAATTTGCATTTAATTATATTCTGAGACATCATTAAGCTACTGACTGTTAAAAATCTTACCTAGAACATTTCTGTTTCAGAATAGGTCTTGGAGGAAGAACCTTTTCTTTTGTGATCTTGTGTTCAAACTTTAAATAAAACAAAGACATCCAAAATTTGTCTCATACTCCAATGACATAAAGCACAAAACAAGTAACAAGCATTTCAGAAGCACAATGTTCAATTTAATATGGAAAAGTAATGTTCTGAGCCAGAAAAAAGAGCCTGGAAAACTTTAGCAAACAATTTACTGGAAAGAGGAATGAGTAGACACACTTTAGCAAGAAATTTTTTTAAAAACTAAGAGTAAGTGGAGATCAAAATAAACTATATCATTACAGAAACTCTCTCCTGCCACTTCCACATAATGAAGTTACAGGTGACCCCTAAGACAGCCTTCCCCCTCTCCCTAAGGACTCCCACCTTCAGTACTCAAAAAGTTTACCAGAGTTTAAGAAAAGAGGTTATCAAAAAGAGTGACAACAGTAAAACTAAAATGTAAAAAGCCTCCTATTCTCGTTAAGAAATAAAATAATGCGAAACTCTTTTGTTGCAAAGAAGCATTCTCATATCCTAGTATTTCCTCTATTTTCTTAAAAAGTAACTATTTCCTGGAAAAGATCCAAATTGCACAACTTTCATAAATTTTAATTGTGTTTTAATAGGTGTAAGCATTCTGGTCATCAGTTTAGTAAGATTTCCCCTGAATTAGATACTTACTTCACATTTAACTTGACCACCACTGCTGAAGATGATAATCTTAGAAATGATACCTTCACAGTCTGGGGTAAGACAAATTCCTTGTAGAAAATCCTATTCAATTAAAAAAAAAAGTGCTATATCGCAGAATAAATCTGTACATGTATACCATTTTAACCATCAGAAACAGTCAAAATATGGTTAAACACCTCCTTCAGGAGGCAATGAAAGTTCTGTCCTTTGCCATGTGACTCTCAGGGCCTCCCTGCAAGACTACACCGCTGACCACATGACTTGCTCTGGTCAAAGCAAGGAGGGCCGACACGACATACATCGTGTCCAAGAAAAAGCGTTCAGAAACACTGACTGGACTGGCCACTGATCTTCACCCTCTGCCACAAGAACACATCCCAGGCACTCTTGACTCAGACACAAAGAACGTTGCCACACGGACCAGAGCTGCTAAAGCCCCACACTGGCCAGCAGGACTTCAGCACGAACAATGTAAGCAAGATGAACGTTTGTTATTTTGAGTCATGAGATATTTGGGTTTTGTGTTACTTCAGTATATCCCTGTGAAAGCTAATGTACAGAGGGTATGTCAATCCAGGAAATGGCTAAGACCACTCAGGGAGCATGTGCAGCAGGAGATAACGCCATCATGGTAAGACGAAGACACAGCAGAAGTGGCCCGACAGCAATAGTTATTTGCTCATATCCTGTATCTCTAGTTAACTATATAATGTCTAAAATGTGAAGATTTATTTCTACCAAACTTGAATAACTCCTATTGCTAACACTCATCTAGCACAAGCATCTTCATTTTTTCCCCAATAAACAGGGGTTTACATGAGGTCATGCAGTGTAGAAAAAGGTTTTTGTTTTTTAAGTACATAGCTTACATGAATCAGAAACAAATTCTATGAATACAAATAAGATTTTCAAACTGTGCCTTTTCTCAAAGTATACCTAGCTAATGATAATTAACATCATTACCCTGCTAATTAAGAGAAACCCTAATGGGAAGTGGTAGCATAAAATTTAAGTTGATTCTCCTTAGTACAAATTATCTCATCAAATTTTGGTAGGAAATAAAAAATATGAAACCTCAATTTTACATCATAACTTTAAATGAAAGATCCTTGAAGGACTAAAATCATCAGTACATAATATAAGACCTATATTTTAAAATGAAACATTAAAATTTTTATGCTCGAGCCTAACATTCCCAGTGTGAAGGCTGGGTAAACAATTTGCTGAAGATCTTCGTGGTTATTTATACATCTATTAAAAACAAAACTATTTTCTGCTTTATCACTAAAGTTTTAATTAAAACTTTCTGATTACGTCTACAATGCAAAGGAAGGAATTTATATTCGACATTCTCTTAAGATTCTCAAGGGAAAAAATCAATGTACAATAAACCAATTAAAAAATCCAGATAATCTTATTAGTCTTACCTTGTCAATTTTATCGTTAAAGGTTGTTGTTTTTAACTTCTTCCAACAGTTCATGTGAAACTCTATCCTGCAGTACTGGCAACAGCTGATTCGTATAAAACCCTGAGGGTTTAAAATTTTCTTTAATTCACATTTTAAAGGTTTCTTCTGTCTCTGTCTCTCACTCAATCACTCACAATGCACATCAAGATAAAAAGAGCCGTTTACATTCACCTTGCAGACATAACTAGACACCACATTCCTCATGGGGGATCCAAACTTCCGTACCCCAGAATGCCTAGTGCCAGAGATACAGAGCTTGACTGACCTGTTTATAAAATGTTTGATACATTGTAAAGGATAGTGCAGCTTGCAGCTTACAGCTGCACTATCCTTTACAATGTATCAAACATTTTATAAACACTATTTCATCTGTTTACTAACCAAGGATAGTGCCACAGTGGGCAGCTCTCAGCTTCCTGAATTAACTTATTCACTCAATTAAGTGCCAGACTTGGTCTCAAACTTAGGTCTCTGGGTGCTAATTTAGTGATCCTGTGGCCTTTAGATTCCTGGACTCAAATTTCATGAGATTAGAATTATAATAAATCTGAGGTAACAATCTCATTTTGTCTCCTGTGCTTCTAAGGAAGAGGCAGTTAGATAACACAGTGACTAGAAAGAGAAAATGGATTAGCCAGTCTGCCTTGCCAGGCCACCACCCTGCCCATAGTGCTGATTTCAGTGGCCCTGGGTGCCCATGTGAGATGGTGCAGACCTAAAAAGAGGTCCAAGATAAGGGGTGGACAACAAGACATAAACCTGCTAGTAAGCCAAAGAACTTGGGTGCCTCCAGTTACAAAATTTGTTCTGAATTCATTTTAATGCACAATCATACAAGTTAACGTCCTAGTGTATGTTTGTCATTTACCTTAAAGTCTGGATCCGTTATGTAGATCTGGATTTTGGAATATCCATGGCACTTCTGATAGCAACAAATGGCATCTGGCACTGGAGGGAACCGGCATTCTTCAATAAATTTCTCTAACAGCATCTAAAACAAAAATAAAAATGATACTGCTACAACACTAATTCATCAACAAAAATCACCTCTTGCCATCGAAATATTTTTGGCATAGGAATAACCTAAATTTTTTCATCCAAGAACTACATGCCACTTTAAAATTTTTTACTTTTAGAAGGAGTCTGATATAGAGACATGTCAGAAGAGAATGATGGGGGGAAAAAAGAATGGAAGAAAAAAATTCAGAATTTCAAAGTTAGAATCAAAATCTTATCCTAAATCGTCAAACCTCATACAACACATAGCTCTTAGAAATCTCCTTTAAGCATTCAGAGGGAGTCAAATATGGTAGAATAACGCTTAGGTCTTCTATTCCCCTTCCTGAAGTCATTTCACCTAGGATCCTACCCCTCTAGTTCATCTACCTCCCTGAATCCCCGCCACCTGTGCTTGTTCATTCCCTGAAGAATTATCCCACTGCCACTGAAGCCAAGAGACTCAAGCCATGCTTCCAGTGTGGCTTTCATTACCAATAGTTCCTATGTCACCATCTCAATCTAGTATAAAGAGAGACAAATCCAATGATCCCTGTGTTTTGTGCTTTATTTTATGCCAGCTTTGAGTAAGATGTAATTCACATACCATACAATTCACATTTAAAGTGTACAGTTCAATAGTTTCACATTCACAAGGTTGTACAACCACTACAATTTAAATTTAAAATATTTTCATCACCCAACAAGAAAACACACCCATCAGCATTCCCATTTTCCCCCTAAGCCCTTAAGACCACAAACCCACTTTCTGTCTCTATACATAGATTTGCCTATTCTGAACATTTCATCTAAATGCAATCATACAGCATGTGCTTTTTGTGTCTGGCTTTACTTAGCATGTTTTCAAGGTTCATCCATGTTGTAACACCTATCAGTACTTCATTCCTTTTTATGGCTAATGATATTCAATTATATAAATTGTATTTAGCCATTCATCAGCCGACGGACACTTTTTGTCTATTTGATGCTGCTATGTACATTCATGTACAGGTTTTTTGAGAACATGTGTTTTCTTCTCTCTCTCCCCCCCACCCCATATATATATATCCACGAGTGGAACTGCTGGTCATCTCATTCTTTAACCTACTTTGCAACTGCCAGACTGTTTTCCAAAGCAGCTGCACCACTTCACATGCCCACCACCGGTGTTCACGAGTTCAGATCTCCCCACAGCCTTGTCAACACCTCTTAAAATTATATAACCATTCTAATGGGTATAAAGTACTATCTCATTATGGTTTTAACCTGCATTTCTCTGACACCTAATGGTGTTTAACACCTTTCACATGCTCAGTGGCTAGCTGTGTAACTTCTTGGCTATAGCCTTTGGCCACTTTTTAATTAGATTAGCTGTCTTATTGAGTTGTAAGAGTTGACCCCTGTGCTTTCTAAAGCTTTGGTCAAAAAAGCAAGTTGAGCACATGTCAGGGTTCACCACAAGTAAAAGCACCTCACACATAATTTAGCCTTTCCAACACTAGCAAAGCATCCTACACTTCTGGATATAAGACTAAGTTTAAACTTTCTTAGTTTTCAAGTACCATTCCAATAACTGCAGTAAGTCTGACGAAACAACAATGCTATCTATACCCTTCTCTAAGCCCGACCAGTAGAGCATACTGCTCAATAATACACACTTTGACATCAGAATGCCTAGATTCAAGTCCTAGTTCCACTGTCTCCTAGCTGTTTAACCCTGAGCTCATCACTTATTCTCTCTAAACTTAATTTTCCTCATCTGTAAAATGGAAGAATCATAGTACTCATCCTGCAGGGCTGCTGTAAGTATTAAAGGTAATGAAATATGGAAGGTGTGTGACCGGCACATAAGAACCATTTAAGAGATGTTAGTGATTCTCACTCGCCTTTAAAGGGAAAGTGCATGTGGGGAGCTAAACATAGAAAAGGGCTTTTATAGTTAGCAAGAAGCGCTCTGCAGAAATAAATGGGTACCTTTATTTTCCCTGGCTGAGTCTCGTCAATAACCACATTACTTGTGGGCCAAGTTAACACTCCAGGAAGACGACAGATCAAGGTTCTTGCTTTCTCAAAGTGATTAAGAGCTTCTAGAAATCTAGTCAAAATTATTAAGAAATAAGGTATTAAAGATGTAACATGAATTTTCATTCCCCACAACAGAAGTCAGAGATTTTAAACTTACTAGCACAAATATTTGATAAATCACTGCATAAAAATAGTCACTGTAACCTATATTTTCTTTAAAAAACCATAACATTTTTGTTTGTTTATTAAAAGTAACATATATTAAACACAAATCTGCTTGAACAGTGGCTGTAGTCCTTTTAAAGTTGTAATTTATTTTTTAAAGTTTCCAACAATTAAAACGGAAAATCGAACAACTCAGCTGTTCCATTTTTATTTGTTTCATTTACTAAGCTAATTAGCTTCTTGTAGAGAAATGGCAACCCTCCACTTCAACTAATTAACCATAAATAGGGAAATTCTTTTATTTTAAACTTGATTCTATTAGGATATCTATAGTAAAAATCACCCTGCTGAAAAAATTTTAAAGAGATCGTGGATTCTGGTTATCTTTAACCATAAAGCTAGTGAATTATTTTGACAGAATGAATGTGTATGTAAATTGTTTTAACTATAAATATAAAATGTTTTAACCTAATTTATGGGTTTTTTAAAATTTATGGTTGTAAAAAAATGCCAATATATTCCCACAGTCCATTCAACAAAAGAATACTGAAATACTAGATTATAAAGTTCACTATGTCCTTATTCTCTTCAGACTAAAGAAAAGGGTTTTTCCTGCTTTCTCCAATCTTGAAATGATTTCCCAATTTAAGAACATATTTTTGCCTGTGGTGCTACACTACCATCCTCCAGATAGTTAGTTATAAGAAGGCTTTTAAACTTGAAACTGTACATTACAATGGCAAAAAAACAGAACATTAGACATTGAACCTCACACCCTAATATACTGAAATTAAAATTTAAATGCCTTTCAATATGGCAAAGATTTTTTCATTTACCACAATCACAATGGTTTTACACATCTATGTTATTTTTCTAGACCTTGTGCATACCTGCATGTGACCATGGCATTAAAAGGTATGCTCTGGACAATTTATGCTAAACTATGAAGTTAATTTCATTTGCTATTGCTATACAGATGACTGCTCAATCCTTACTCCTAGCTCTACCTGATTCATATTATAGTTTAGCCTGGCCTGACTGTAACTCCAGGAAGTAAAAGAACTTTTTTAATCTTTAAAAATCTATAAAGAAAGTTCCAGGCACACTCTAAGATTGGGATCTCAAGAGTACCAACCATTTGATAAAATTTCCCCTAAAAAGTCAGATGAAAACTTAAGGATAATTAAAAGTTATGAATGATATTCAACCATTCGACAATTATTTCTCTATAAAGCAATCAAACACACCTACCATCATATTGGGTACAAGTGACAGGAATAGAGAGGTCTTTTTCTTTTAGAAGCTCAAGGCATAATCCTGTCCCCTAAGGATCATATAGCAATTCAGGGAGAAGACATGAAATACTTAGGGAACAGGTACATAGTAAACTTTGAATAAGGATTCCAACTATAATTCAAATTCAGAGAAGATTTTTATTCCTAACTCATGACATCTTTGAACACATACATACCTTGTATTAAAACTATCTTCATACAGGTATTTTGGGGAAATAGGCATTTAACCAAAAAAATTATATAATCAAACTTGTAAAAGCATTAACTTATATCGATTCAGCCACCACTTATAAATGATATATACAAAAATATAAAATAGAACATCTCGTGTCAAATTACTCTATTACTGAATTTCTTATTAGATTCAAAATTAGAAAGCATTAGGAACTGAAGTGATTGCCCTTACTTTAGTATTATAAAGGCCAGTCCTCAAAGTAAACACAACTATAAGAGTATGCCACAGAAGATATCAAAATAATTCCAGAAAATGGATCATCATGAAATTAGACTCTGGATGAGTCACTAGCCTGGAGCATAAAGTAGTGTGGTTTCTACCAACCTGTTTTTTTTCAAGTACACTTTTCCAATTCCGCAGTAGGCCAAGCAATCGAGCCCCTCATTGGGGTAGTATTCAATCATCCTCTTAAACTGGTTTTCGGCTTCCGATAATTCCTTCAACAACAGTAAGAACAATGATCACTTACACGCAAAAGAAATACTAGAAGAGATTTTACCTGAAGGTTCTTTTTGTGTCATGTTAAAAACAACTATTTGTCCAAAATTTCTATGGCAAAATTACACCTATTGCATTTCATTTTCTTAGCAATTGTGTATTTTTCTTTTTTACCATGTGGATACTCACCACCAAAGTGATCCAGTTCCAGAATGAAAAGCTGACCCTGAACACTTCATCCAACTAACCAAATGAGCATTTACTAACACACGCAGAGGGCCCAGGGTGCTGGCTAGCATTAAACGGTGTGACTTCATGGTAGAAAAACTGACTTGGATGCAAACATGCCATAACAGATATCCTAGTGAGGGCTGCCCCACTGGGAGCATAGGCACACTGCAGTAATGCTGCCATATGTTCCTTGGCATAAAACAAATGTTCTATCTTAAAAATAGCTCATTAGTAATAGCTTCACAGAGCTTAGCGTACATTCTTTTGAATATTCTCAACTGTGGAAACCTCTGTGCTTTCAATGAATTTTGTTTTGGAAAAAATTACTAAGGACACCTAGCTCTCCACAACACTGGTAACTCCACTGTGGGTGAAAACAGAGATGTCAGTATAAAATGGAGGAGCTCTGCGGCTGGCTCCGAAGACGGCCTTCCAAAACTATTTGAAGCAAGCACTGTACTGGAGTGAACACATCGCTTCCCGCTGGGGAGGTACTCTGAATGACAAAATTCTCTCAAAGGCCCAAGTGCTATCATACTGGTTTGTTTTTTAATCAGTCTCACTACTTCAAAGTAAACCACAAATGTAATAAACTATCTTTTCAATTCCGATAAAACAAAAGATATTTATCATTACTCTACTGAGAATAAAAGAATTGAGATCACGAAGTCCTGTCTCCAACAATCTATTAGCAAACAGACAGGCCTTCATGGGAGACATGCACCTGCCACATCATGAACAAGGAAAGCAGCATGTCACAAGGAAAATGAGCCTTAGGCACTGGGCCACTGGGCAAGTGAGCAGGAAAGATGACTCGATCCTTATTAGGTAGCAATGAGGATCCGTAAGGATTAACCCTAAGGCTTAATCCTTAGGGTTAAGCCTTCACCTAGGCTAGAACGCTTGGAGCCCAAGTTGGTAGAAAGAATATATTATACCTGAGGTGATTCTACTGCCATTTCAACCTTTATCGAAAACACAAACCCATGGGAAGCAAAGTATAACTATGTGGTTATAGGAAGCCTACACTCTAGGAAATAATAAAATACCCAAGTCCTCACCACCCAGAACTAAGAAATATTAACGTTATCATTTTCACTTTTGTGCTTTAAAATTAAACAGCATAAAACAAAGCTGAACTCCTTTTCTCAACCACCCAGGCATATTCCTTCCTTCATTAAGTGCAACCATTATCTTAAATGTGATGTGGGGCTAGTCCATGTTTTTTTAACTTTTACGAGATACACAAGATGCACTGATACCCAGAAACGATATATACTACTGTTCTGTATGTTTTCTAAATAGTACCTAAGTGGTATCACAGTGTTTCCTATGTTCTCCAACTTGCCTTTTCTCAACATGTTTCTGCAAACTATTATGATACCTTAGGTCCTTTCCTTTTTTATCCAAATAAAAAGTATGTGCCACTGGTTGTCAGACATAGCTTTTTTTCTAATGGAAATTCAAAACTAAATTTTCTTTTCAAAAAAATACAAACTAAACTTTGGTATTTCAGAAAAAAATTATCAGGAAAGTATGCAAAAGGAAATCAGCCCAAATGGGAAAACTGTTTTCATATACCTTCTAAAACCCATGGCCCATTTTAATTGTTTCATTACTTTGGTTACAAATCTTACCTCGGGCTGTCCTATTCCAAGGAGAGAAATGGCAAGTCCGTAGACGACTAAGACATAGTTGATCATGGCCAGGTTTAATTGCTGCCAATGAAAACATTCCAGTTAAAAATACCAACATAATTCTGCTCAATTATATCAATGTTACATCATCAGCACAATAGAAAAAAATGTAACAAAATCTCGCTCATCACTATGGCTGGGATGAAGACCAAAAGAATTAGAAAGTATATTTGGCAAAGATATGTTGCTATCAAGTATTTAAAACAGAGAATAACTGCCTCCTAGTTCCTTGAAGGCATGGATCATGGATAAGAGTAACTGAAGTCACGTCCCTTCACACAGAATTGGGTACTAATGACGGATGAAGACATCTGCTCTCTTATACCCTTGCATGAAGTATCTGTTCACTTAGCTAATTCTTTCTGGATGAAATGATGTGACTAAAGGGAGCCCAGATCCTTGAGTTAGTACTTTAACAGAGAATAAGCCAGGAGTCCTAATGAACACTGACTTGAGAGCAAGGAGAGTCTAAACCCGGTCGTGTCCTGAGTCCCGAGTACAGCCCGAGTGCGGGGTGGGAGCCCAGCCTGCCTCTCACGGCCCCGAGGACCCAGCCCACCTCGGCGCATGTGCGGCACAGTCACAGTGCAGCCGAAGGCCCGTGCGCGCTGCCGCGTCTCACCTGTATCTTCTGGGGCTCCAGGCCGTTGAGCAGCTCCGTGAAGGCCTGCGCGGCACTGCGGCAGCGCTGCTCGCACAAGGCCATGTAGCCATCCTGGATCAAGCTCCTCAGCATCTTCATTATGTTGGCGAAGTCCTGCCAAAAAAGTTCTTCCTGTTACAAGGTAGGGGGCAAACGATTCCGCAGTGTTAACCGTTAGTTAAATCTCTGGTTAACATGATTAAAAAGTTGATATTTAAATTACTGACAGTTTGGTCTCTTAGCAATCATATTTAAGTTATATGTCCATAACTTAAATTGTAAAAAAAAAAATACATCTTAAGAGATGTACATGATTAGAATTAATTCATATGAAAAATGTTCTATTTGAAGAGTTTGCTTTATCCATGCAAACAGCCTTTTCCTTTACCTGGTGTGCAGCTCTCGAAGATTTTGAAAACTGTTTCTCCAAGATGTTTTTTAAATCCACTGGTAAACTACCTTGTGAACTAGAACTGAAAGAAAAAAACACTGTTTTGAATTATTTTAAAAGTCCTGTTTATATAAAGAAAAAAACGTATTTACAGAAGGTTATTTTACACACTGAGTAAATGGAGTCACAGGTTCCTGAATAGAAATATTAACCATGATGCTGATTCTCCCCCAATGAATCTCTAAAGCCAATGAATGCTCAATAAAAATTCCTATAAATTAGAGGTGGAGGGGGACCAAATGAGTTCATTATAAAGATGATACAGAAGAACAGCTTTTGAAAAAATAGTAAATTAAGGAGGATTTTTGTTGATCATCAAAAGTTATCATCCATCTACAGTCATGAGTAACAACATGGTCCTGAAACAAGAAATGTGCCCAATAAATATCACAGAGATGCTCCATCCCATGGGAAAAACTAATAAGAAGATAGAACTGTTTCAGAAAGTCTGACACCTGATGCTGGTAAAGGTAAGAGTCAGGTCCTCTGGTGTTTTCTGACACCATTTCTGGCACCAAATGTATGGGGGTTTTTGACACCAAATATCTGTCACTTTTCCACACCAATTCTCCAACACCAACTGAGCATCTACTAATTCAATTCAATTTTGATACCAACTCTGGAGTCAATCAATGCAGGACCCACAGGTTAAAGGCTCAGTCCCACAAGATTGCCCTCACCTCAGACCAGCCACAATGGGGCACCTAGGCCAGCTACATTTTGTGCAATCAACTACAAATTCAGGGGTTCCCGTGAACCCCCTTCAAGTTCAACAATTCCCTAGAAGTCACAGAATTCATGAAAGCATTTTACTCAGGATTACTGGTTTATTATAAATGATATAACTCAGGAAAAGCCGAATGGAAGAGATACATGGGAAGGTACAGGGGAGGTGGGGTGATGCACAGCTTTCATGCTCTCCCAGAAAGGGCCACCTTCCCAGCATCTCAATGTATTCACCCACCGGAAGCTCCCTGATGTCTAAAGGTTTTTACTGAGGGTTCATTACATAGGCATAAAGGATTAAACTACTGGCCACTGGTGACTGAGCTCAATTTCCAGCTCTTTTCCCAAACTCCTCTGAGATCAGGGGCTGAAAGTTCCAACCTCCACTCACATACTTGATCTTTCTGGCAGCCGGCCCCAATCCTGAAGGTAGGGCCCAGCCCTGAGTCACTTCTTTAGTATAAACTCAGTTAAAGTGGAAAGGGACTCAAAAACAACAAAGGCACTCTTATCAATCAAAAAATTCTAAGGGTTTTAGGAGCTCTGTGCTGGGAACTGGGGACAAAGACCAAATACTTATCTATGTATTTTATTATACTGCATCCTCTCAAAGCTTAGTAAGAGTGTGAACAGTGCTCATTTTCTGGGAGGATAATTTGGCAGTATCTATCAGAGTTAAAATTACACATCCCCTTTGACAGAGCAATTCCACTCTAGAAATTTCTTCAAATATACATCTATACTATGAAATATTCTGCAACCATGAAAATGGAGGATGTAGATTCCCCATGGTCTGATGTAGGAAGATAACACAAGATATTCTGAAAGAGATCAAAGCAACCTGCAGGCCAGAATGTTCTAACAACGGAAATGACAGTGACAACAGTAATGATTTCTACCATGTTGCAGGGCGTTGTTTTAAGTGGCTGTCCCATTTAACATTACATAATCCCACGAGGTAGACACAATCAAATAAGACTTCAGTTTGAAAACAGAAACAAAATGTCAGAAAAATAAATCTATCTTTAACAAAACAGGTAAAAATTATAACTACGCATTTTAAAAATGATCATATATTTGGTTTTGGTTTCTTAGTGGGGCAGGGCAGGATGAGAAAGATTCAGGATTTTTCTGCCAAATAACAGAATAACAGTATTCTATGCCCTTGCTTTGTATTTAATTTTTGTAGCACCATCAAAAAAAATGGACCTTTTTGCAAAAAGGGGAGCTTTACTAACTTCTCTTAGTGCTTTGATAGTCAAACAGTTTTCCCTGAAGCACCTATGAAGGAGTCAGCCTTAAGGAGGGAAGATAACACTGACACTAGTGTAACTGGCGGACATGGCTTTGCAGTTTCTCCAGCGTCACTTTCATGAACTTCATGAACGTCTGTATCTATTGTAAGATTGACAAGTTCACTTTGCAGTCCGTCTAGATCTTTGTAGGTAAGGGGGCGCGGCAGAAGGGGAGTAACTATAAAGATAGGTGGCAGAGTTTGTCGTTAATTCTGGGGGGATATGTTTGGGAGAACTAATTTTATTTGTGGTTGGTGCATTAGTAAATACTTCCCTCTAATGATAATTACTCGACAGGGCCTCTGACTATCCTGACACCCAGGCCTGACATGCAGAGGAAGTTTCGGGATGGCCAAAAGACCGTTAACGATGAGTTCCTCCGGGAAAGCATGAGAAACAGTGGCAGAGGTGAATTGAGGTGAACAGGGAAGGAGACCAATTTTTACTTTATACATCTGAATACTTTTCCCACTTATAAGCGTGTATTCTGGAATTTTAAAAAATTAATACTAACATATACCATGTTACATGACTTTTAAAATCACTATTGACATTCAGGATTCATAATCCTCTAGCCAAAAATGACCCTCTCCTAAAGACGTGCCTTTGATATTTGAAAGAAATTTCAGTACTCGTCACAATACACATATGTAAAAGATGGCTACTACTGGAAAGGGATATTTTCTTTTCCCCCCTTGGGAAGAAGACAAGGGGAAAAAACAAAAATACCAGAGATAAACGTACCTGAATTTCTCCAATTCATTGTTTCGGGATTTTTGTTTTCCTTTATATTTTGGAGGCTGACCTGTGAATACAAAGTATTTGTTCCTGAAATCTGTACCAAAATATCTACAAGCTTGAAAGTTAAATTTTAAAAACTATGTAAACTGAATTAGAAGCAAAGGAAGCAATATTGTATGTGAGTATAACTGTAAGCAGGTTAAGCCAAGAAAGAAGATACTGAATATATTTTCCTACGTATGCTATAAAATTATTATAAAGATAAGTTATAATGGTTATTATTATATAGGCATATAGCAGACACAGAGAGATACAAGTCATAGTTCCTACTGTCAGGTAGTTTACAATCAAATGGGAAGAAAGGACAGGGCCACAGTAATTAAAGAACAATAACCTTTAAGAAGATCTCAGATTAGAAAAAGCTAAAAGAGTTCATCACCATGAAATTGGTATTCTAAGAAATGTCAGAGTTCCTTAAGAAGAAAAAAAATCGAATATGAATGATAAAGTGACAATAACTACATACCTACCAATAATGACTTTAAATGTAAATGGACTAAATGCTTCAATCGAAAGACACAAGGTAGCTGAATGGATGAGAAAACAAGACCCATGCATACTATGCCTACAAGAAACCCACTTCAGATAGACACAGAGACTAAAAGTGATGAAAAAAGATATTTCATGAAAATAGGGGGGGAAAAAAAGCTGGGGTAGCAATATTCATACCAGAAAAGATACACTTTAAACAAAGTCTATAACAAGAGACAAAGAAGAACTCAACAATTGCATTTTGGGGTATTTATCCAAAGAAACCCAAAATATTAATTTGATGACACATACACATCCATATGTTCACTGCAGCATTATTTACAACAGCGAAGACATGGAAGCAACGTAAGTGTCCATCAACAGACAAATAGATGAAGAAGTGGTATATATATATACACAATGGAATATTACTCGGCTATAAGAGAATGAAACCTTACCATTTGTGACAACATGGATGGACCTAGAGGGTATTATGCTACGTGAAATAAATCAGACAAAGACAAATACCATATAATTTCACTTACATGTGAAATCTAAAAAACAAAACAAGCCAACAAACAGAGAAACAAATTCATAGAGACAGAGGACATTCTGATGGTTGCGAGGGGTTTGGGGAATGGGTGAAAAAGGGGAAGGGATTAAAATATGCAAATTGCTAGTTATAAAAACAGTCATGTGGATGTAAAGTACATGGTAAGGAACATAGTCAAAAATATTTCAATGACTACGTTTGGTGTCAGATGGGCACCAGATTTATTGGGGTGATCACTTCCTAAAATATATAAATGTCTGATCACTATGCTGTACACCTGAAACTAATATAACATTGTATGTCAACTGTAACTGAAAAATAAAAAAATATTTTTAAAAAAGATGCTGTGTTGTTATCAACAAATTAATTCCACATTTACTGCTCTTAAAACTCAAAGGAGGGAGAAATCGCTTGGGCTGGGGTGGCTGGGCAAAGCGTTAGTGAGGATGCAGCATTTGTGTTTAGTTTTAAGGAATAAGTAGGATCAGAACTTTAAGAGTGAAGTTCATTTTAAGAAACATTAAGTAAACCTGGGTGCCTTGGCAAGTTTGGTAAGGACAGAGGTTGGAAGGGGGCTGCAAAGACAGGTTGGGGTGAGTGTGTATAGGGCCTGTGCTTCTGTTTGTCCAGCTGTGAGCTCGGCCTTTATCCCACTGGAGGAGCAGGGAGCCACTGCATACTTCTAGGCAGGGTAATGACATGCACCAGGTTGTACAGAAGAGAGACCAACAACAGGGACACAGTGAATCTGATGGAATCTCTGGGGAGAGACGGAAGCAGAGGTAACAGGAGGGGAAAAGAGCCTGAGCTGGTTTTGGTGGCCTCAGAAAACAAGAGGCTTCGAGAAAGGCAGAAGAACTCTACTTTGATTTCTGCTGTGTGACCTAAGGTAAAACTATTTGAACCTAGCCCTGGGACCTCAATTTTTTCGACTGAATGTAGATGCTTAAGTGTGGACAGTATTTAAATTATTGTTTATTATTTATTTACTTACATGTACTGTCTAGTAATTATGGCCTAAGAAATATCGATAAATTAAAAGCTGTTTTTAGAAAAAAAGTTTTATCCTCAAAAGGTTTTTCACATGCTATTAGAATTACATCAGGTAAGATAATCACCTGAGTTTCCCCTCTTTATGATTCTGCTAACATGCTAAACAAATAGAAATGCCCAGAGTACTTAGTTAAATATGCAGCATGGAGCCTAAGAGAAGACAGACCTGCAGGAAGCAAAAGACAGAAATGGTTGCCAGAAATATAAACACTGGAAAGAAAATAAAAGAACCAAAAATAACAGAAAGGAAAAGAAGGCAACAGGATTACTAACTAGAAGACCAACAACCTCACTTATAACCCTGGAAGTTAACACATGAAAGCCCAAGATTAACAACTGTATTAACAACAACCTTGAGCCATCAAGAATATCTGTATTTTCTTAAACTCTGTTTAGAGGGCAGGGAAGCATGGAATCCACTTTAGAACGGTTTCTATCAAAGTCTAGTCGTATAAAGGGAGACTGAGAAATACATGAAGTAAGAGGATCTGCTTCTCTGGGACTCTTCATTTCCCTAAGATGCCAAGTCAGTGAGGGTCTGCTGTCTGCATGTTTACCGGATGTATAAACAAACATACAGACTAAGCACACACAGTTGAAAATAAACCGGTATTGGCCTAAAGCATCCAATCTCAACTGGGGGTGACATCACCCCCAACAGGGCCAAAATGTTATTGGGAGATGAAAAAAAAAATCTACCTCTTTTTTATATACAAAGCAGAGGTATACATACAGTATATAAACAGATAAACAGTATCTGTGGTATTAAATTTCAGGAAGGAAGGCAATTAGGGAAAACCTCTAAAAAGGCTCCCTGGCTGGGAGGAGATAATGACATAAAAGTTGAACAGCACTGGCCTAATGGAAATTCGGTAGCAGACCAGAAGGGCTTCATCTTTCCTTTGCATTAGTTTTTATTTGGAATTCCAAAATTAAGTTTATTAAAAAATATGAAAAGAATGAGCATAGATTTCAAATAAACATTTAATGTTTTCTTAATACCAAAGTATTGTAAAGTAAAAGGAGAACATGGAAATATGTACAAATTTGCAGGCACAGAAGTTTATGCAACACTACATTAACTCAGCAATTTACATAAGAAACTCACCTGACGGTGGCAGAAATTCAGGATGACAGTCACAGTCGTCTATCTTCAAAGCTTCATCTACCACCTACTCATGAAAATAAAATCAGTGAGACTTTCAAAAAAATTACAGCCATGAAGAATTCAACAGCTAAATAATAGAATTTATCCAAGCACCTAAAATACCTAGTTGGTTATTAAGCCTAAATGAACAAACAAAATAAATGATAAAGATTATAATAACATTTTACTCACTAAATAGATGTCTAACCAATGTACGGTATACTTGAAACTAATTAAAATTTTAAAAATAAAAAAATAATTTAAAAAAGATTATAGTAAGATATGACAAATTCTCAAATGACAATTCTGACACCTAGCATGATGCTTGACAGGACAGCTGTTCAGTAACTGTCTGTACTGAATTAGTACCATCGCATCTTTCCTTATTCCCCTCTAACTGAATACAAAAGAACTATACAGTAGGCTGAAAAAGTTCCCTTCTATGCCTACAACCCATCTAACCCCAAAACACCATTTTTCTTTTTCCCTGCAAATCCTGGAGAAAAATATAAATGTGGACTTGGTGACATCTCAGAGAAAACCTCCAACACAGACTATCTGGAACACGTTGCCTAAGAAACCATCGGATTGAGGTTCACTGGGCACAGTGATGAATCGGGGTGGGGACCACTGTTAAGAGCCACAGAGGCTGTGGAAATAAATACCTTTGGGCAGAGATGGGGTACACAGCACAAACTAGGTGGGTAGGCTGGTGCAATACCAGGAAACTAAGTAGATTGCAAAGAAGGAAAAGAAAAATCCAAAGCATTGTGACGAGTGGGGTGACTAGGCTACCACATCCCACATGACTGAGATACATGTAAAGAGGATGCACATAAAGAAAACTAAGCGTAAAATAAAATTTAGAAAAAAGTATTTTGAAAACACAGGAATGTGATTTCAAAAGAAATTCTGTGATGAAATATGATCTTTATGTAGTTGTAGGAGGTAGCTGAATTATTTATTAAACAGACAAAAATTCTCTCGATATTGATAGGCAAAAAAAGTTATCGATCAATTATTTAGTTTCCATTATCACCGAAGTATTATTGTAAAAATATGAGACTATCTATATTTGGAATAACTTTTATTTTAGTTTTTAATCGAACTTACCTTCAGGTTCTGATTACCACCGTTTGCCATTTCGTGATTAGTTTTTCTGGAATCTTTTTCGGTCTCCACAAAGTTAAGTGAAGTACTGAATGCAGGTGCTGGTAAACTAGGTGTGTAGGCCCTAAGTGGAGATAAAAGGAACGATCATTTTATTTCTATTAATTCGTATACATTTTTAAAAAATCAACCTTTAAAGAAACAGGTTTCAGCAATTGTAGCCTTTTTTGAAAGCAAGATTATTTTAAAAAGAATCTCTACCTCTGAGAGTGAGCTTTATACATAAATATTATTTTAAATTTGGTATTAAAAACCAAATATAGTTCAAGAAATGTATTCTGGTTTCTAATATTAAAATAAGTCTCCCTGTTTAAAATTTAACAGCTTCAATTTCTTAGGCATCCAAAGCACGCAGGGAGAAGCTTAATCTATCTGAATTGCCAACAAATGCAGAACCCCGGCTGCCATTTGTTTCACTGTGGGCACACTCAAGTCTCTCTGCTGTCTATTTCTAACAGAAGTGTCTTAGCCTTTGAAAAGACATCAGGAGGCCAGAGGCAGATGTTTCCAGGACAGAGGTGAAGGGTAAAGGCACAAACTGTGCCCTTGCTCTCTGCTGCTAGGACCCTGACAGCAAACACCAGTCTCATTTAAATACAGTAACACTCCATTAACATTTCACCCCTCTTTTCACCCCACAGACTTAGGCTACCGATCTCCAATATGTACATATGCAAATGCTTCAGTAAAACAGCAAAATAAAGCTGGCAATTTACAGGTCTTCTGATCATACCCAAGGACACTTTAAAAACCACCTTCCATCCCCAACTCAATGAGGTTACTATTAGCTACTAACACATCAAACTCACAGAAAAGCCATCCCAAGTAACAGCTACTGATCAGATTGATATTAACTCACCTGCTTGAGTAAAGGGCTTTAATTGGATTCCTAGTTGGTGTCCGGCCTATAAAAATCAATCACGCACAGTAATTAGTGCACTGGCAACACATACTTTAAAAGATTTTCAAATTTCCTTTAAGCTGACAGCGAGAACATCAAATTTAGAGAACTGATAAACAAACCTAAGCAATTTTACACTTCTAAATGTTTTTAGTTTTATGACCATGTCGACATGTTACATAGACCTTATCTGACATTCCATTAAATGCAATCAGTGACTAGATGCAGTAATACATAAATGTGAATCAGAGATGGTACCTGTCCTCAAGGAGCTCACAACCTTTACTTGTCATTCTGGGTGACACTATCTGCTAGTGAAACAGAACTGCTCAGCTCAGCTTCCTGAGACACTAAACACCCAAAGAAGAAACAGCAAAGACCTATACACTGAAAGTGTGGAGTAGGGAATCTCAGGTATTGGACAAAGCAAAGAGACTTAAAGAAAACAAGGGCAGAATATAAATCTAGAATGCCTAGATTCCTAATAGTTAATTTCTAATTGATAGATAGAAAAAATTAGCCACAAAAGGTGCAAAAACATCAAAAACTCTTATTCAAGAGCCTTTTCTTTAGGAAATAACTATAACGAAGGGAAAATTTTAAAACAATTTTGTTTAAAAAAAACTTACTTTATTCAAAATTTCAAGAAGGCATATTTTTCTACAGAAGAATAATTTGTTGCTAAATGTTTCAAATAAAAATACAAATCATTTACAATTACCTAATGGAATATAACACTAATGTACACTCCATGTAGAAAGAAATGAAAAACTTCAGTGACTTGACCAAGATAACAAAACAAATACAAATCATCTGAGGATTGATTTATGGTCCTCCATTATTCCAAGAAACCCACCTTCAAAAGTTTTAAAGGGAATTCGACTGTAACCAAAAGAATCTTAGGTGAAATACCTTGCAGGTCTTCTATTTGTTTTTGTAACTTTACATGCTGCTGAATTAGATCCTTGATTCCCTCAGGGTCATTTTTACAGAGTTTTTGAGCTTTTATGTTTGCTTGCAGGGCCCAGTCATGTTCCCCCAGCATACAAAGAGCAGCACAATAACGATAGTGACCCTGTTCCGAAAAGATAAATTTAATTTTTCTCAAAAATAAGCTTAAGTTAAAGAAACTAGATACGGAAAAATATTTTGCTTGAAAGTTGATTAGTTATTTAAGATGTTAGATTAGAACCCTATCAATGAAAAATAAATAAAAATGTGAATACCTCTCAGGAAATAAAATTACCTAAATGAGCTAAGTGGAAAGTTATGAATAGTATTCATAATTTTTAACAACTGACTAGAGATCAGGATTTTTACTTGAGATTTTTGAACCCCTCAAAAAAAAAATTCGAACTTTGTATTTTACTAGTAAAGAATGAAATACATTTTTATGCCAAATAAGGTATAAAAATCATTCATTATATATAACTTAAATTTTTGCCACAATACTTAATGCAGTAATAGGCTCTAAGTAATGAATTCCATACACTTTGAACATCGGAAGAATTTTAGAGCTAGAAGAAACGGCTTTGTTGTGGTAGTTTTCCAACCCCCCTGAAGAGCATGGGTAAATCTGGGTTAGATCGTCCATCCATCTCTCTTAACCAGCTTTTAATTATTTTATCTCTACGCCGTAGTTCTTGGTTTTAAGAAAAGGTCTGAAAATCACTGATTCTTAATTCCAATAATCAGGGAGGTTTTCTTTGTTCTGTTTTTGCAACTGAACCACAGTCGTGGCTGGCCTCATTTCTGCAAACTTTAGGAAATCTTCAATATCAAGCATGAACACATTAATCTAAAAAGCTAACACTACCATGCCTGGGCTGACTCGAAAACCTCTCTTCTAGCTACTCACAAATCAAACTCCATTTTAAGCGCAGCATCTCCACTTGAGAAGGGACTTCCAAGTGAAATATGCTAGAAGCTGGCCTGTCACATTTACTGAGAGGCAAACCAAAGAACCATGATATGACTGGGTCCACAGCTCCTTCCTCTTTACTACCCACTTCACAAAGAACATTCTGATTCTATGAGAAAATAGGAAATCAGAAATCAGTGACCCTTTAAAGAAAGATGAGCTGTTCAGTAACGGAAGCCAGCAAGAACCACAAAGACCTCTGGTTATACAAACGTGGTGCATGTACAACTCTGCTCTGGTGCACCAACCAACCCAACTGATGAGTTCCGGAGCATTTTTCAGCCAGACTACTTAGGCTCTGATCAATGATACAACTGATCAACGATACTGCATCTGGTTAAATTCTGCTTTTCCTCAAAAGGCATAAGGTAAAGAGATCTTTCAGATGTGCTACAAGACCCAGAAATATGTTAACTTCATAGTTCAGATAACTGCATTTAAAAAAAAATCACAGCACAGGAAATTACTATAGATTATAAACTACTACAGATTAATTACTATAGATTACACCTGCTTAAATTTGTAAAAATACTTTTTCTCTTTTCCCTCCATGTTTCTCACCTTTCACTGGGTCCTTTTCCCTAAACTCTATTAAACCCAGTACAATGTCTATTGGTTGAGAAAAGTCTTTATTCAGATCTCTTTGCTGAAGTTGTTTGAATGAAGCTTAAATTAAAGGTATTTCAGAGTTTCTTGAACCCAATCGCAATAGAAAAGTGTGGTCTTCTTTGACACTACCTCATTCTCTACCACACACATAAAAATTCCCTATTGTTCATCTACCTGGTATCCCCTTCTTTTGGGTGCCACCATGTCCCTTCTCCACTTAGTAGTGGCAAGACTGTCAACTCTAGCGCTCCATCTCAACGACACTAGGGCAGAAGCACAGCTGTGACCCAGGAGAAGGGCCAATCGAAGTACACTATTTTCCAAGTCACAATGATCAATCCACAGATGGGCACATGGCTTAATCGGAACAAGTCTGAGAAATCCTTCAGACATACTATGTAGATACCAGAAGAGGTTATCTTTCCATTAGAATTAACAGTTATTAAGCATACTGGTTTGGGGCTCCCACTTAGATAGAAAGCGTTTTTCAAAATGAAGCCAAGAGAGCCTGCACTCTAATTACACTTCTGGTCAAGGTAGAGTAATGGAGATTGGATCTACCCTCTTGCCTAAAACAATTCAACAAGGACAAAACATATGAAACAAAGGTTGGCAAGACACTGGATATCAGGCAACATGAGAGTGATCCCTGGCAGATGAGAAATGCACAAAGAAAGCCTGCCATATGCTTGTTCCAGTAAGCCATGGCACAGGGAGAAGAACCCAGGCAGAGGCCAAAGTCTTCGTTAAGAAGACAGAGCAAGAGTCCAGGAAAACCAAGGCAGCTCCAGCTCTCAGGGCCAAGGACCAGAGAGGAGATAGCTGCACAGAGAACTCTAGAGATCTTCAGAGGGTCCCCCCTTGGGTCGTCAGCTGAGTACGAGTCAGTACCTACATGTGGGGCACCTACCCAAGCCAGGAAAAGAGTACTTGAAAAGCTACAAGAACAGCATCCGACACTCACACAGGACCAGGAATAATTCTTGTTTCCACTCGCCAGAGTGGAAAACACCATCATTCATGGAGTATCAAGTAGAGTGCTCAGAAGAGTTTTGCATCATTTGAGGAGAAAAAATTAGCCCTACACCAAACACTATGGTCTCACCTAACAAAGCTTAAAACGAGACTCCAAAGAATTAAACTGTTTGCAAGTAGCTTCACTGCATCCCAAAACAAAGCTCAAAAATGTTTACAGAAATACGAAAATATCGGGTAAAATTCACAATGTCTGGCATCCATTCAAAAATTATTAAGTATGCAAAAAAAGGAATATGTGATTTATAACAAAGATAAAAATCAATCAATTGAAAATAATCCAGAAAAGACACAGATGACAGAATTAGTAGACAAGAACATTAAAACACTTATTATAAATATATTCCATATGTTCAAGAAGCTAAAAAAAAAAGTGAACATGTTAAGAAATAAAATCTATAAGTTCTCAAATTGAAATTCTAGAGATGAAAGCTAGACCACTTAAGATGAAAAATACATTGGATAGCAATAAAGGCAGATTAAACATTACAGAAAAAAAGAATAGTGAACTTGAGGACACAACAATAGAACTTAGGTAAAATGAAACCCAGAGAGAAAAGATGGAAAATGAAGCTAAGAAGGAAGTACAACTGAGAAAAACACAGAAAAGTGTATACAGACCCAAACATTCTTGAAGCTAACACCAGAATTTTCAATTACATAAAGCCAACAAATTCCTTTTTCTACTTGAGCCAAACCTGAGTTAAGTTTTTTCACTCACGAAGAGTCCAAATATACCCCTAAAAATTAAAAGGCTCTTGAAGACATTTGTGAGGATATTGATTTGTATTCTGTATAACAACATCAAAAGGTAATACACACAGAAACATCAAAAAATATCTGTTAACTCTATCATAAAAGTTCTCACTCTTGTCTATGGCCCTGCCACCCTGAACAAGCCCGATCCCGTCTGATCTCGGAAGCTAAGCAGGGTCGGGCCTGGTTAGTACTTGGATGGGAGACCACCTAGGAAGATCAGGTACTGTAGGCATAAAAAATAAAAAAAAATTTAAAAAAGGGATTGTAAACTGACAAGGTCCTGGCAATCTGTAAGGTCAACCAAGGGTTGCTTTGCCTTAAAAAAAAAAAAAATTCTCACTCTTTACAATACAATGACTCATCCTCTCTTACGCCTGAAAGCATGTTTAGGACAACTAACATTGTACCAGTTCTTTGTCTGGAAAGAAAGAAGAAAAAAATGGCCTGCCCTCACACAAAAATCTATAGAACCTTCCTATATAGGCTTAAATCCTAGAGGCGAGACTCAATAGACTCAGCTCATGATTAATTCCAAAATAAAAGGATTCTTATGAAAATAAAGAATGCACCTTGCACAGTCTACTTTTGCTTTTGAAATTTAAACCATCCTTCAATGAGTATTCCTTTCTCGTAAATTAAAATGAAAAAAGACCTGGATATATAGTTACCAAATTTTTTGAATACTTACTAGGAGTTGTGTTTTTCACATAAACGAATATTTTTGCAACCATTATAAAATATTCCAATAAAAAAAAGTGAACCACATAAATACAGTCAACTGATCTTTGACAAAGGAGCAAAGGCAAATACAATGGAGCAGAGTCTTTTCAACCAATGATGCTGGAACAAATGGACATCTGCATGCAAAAAAAAAAAAATCTAGATTTTACACCTTCCATAAAAATTAACTCATATGAATAACAAACCTAAATGTAAAATGCAAAACTATAAAACTTGTAGAAGATGACACAGGGGAAAAGCTAGATGACTCTGGGTATGGTGATGACTTCTTAGATGCAACACTAAAGACATGATCCATGAAAGGAAGAACTGGTAAGCTGGACTTGATTAAATTTAACAACTTCTGCTCTGTGAAAGACAATGTCAAGAAAATGAAAAGCAAGTCACAGTCCAGGATAAAGCACTGTTACCAAAACAGACAAAGAATTATTAATTTTAACAATAAGAAAACAAACAACTGATTAAAAAATAGGGCAAAGACCTGAACAGAGACCTCAGAGAAGATATATAGATGGTAAACGAGAATCTGAAGATGCTCATCACATGTTGTCAGGGAAGCAAAAATTAAAACGATGAGATACCATTACATGCCTATTAGAATGGCCCAAACCAAGGACACTGACGACACCAAATGCTGGGGAGGATGTGGAGCAACAGGAACTCTCAGTAACCACTGGTGGGAACACAACATGGTGCAGCCACTCTGAAAGGCGGTTTGGCAGTTTCTTAAAAAACTAAACATATTCTTATAGCAATTGCACTCCCCGTTATTTACCTAAAGGAGGTGAAAGACATAGCCACACAAAAGCCTGTACATGAATATTTATAGCAGCTTTTTGGAAGCAACCAAGATGCCCTTCGGGGGGTGACAGCCAAATAAGCTGTTAATACAGACTCACCAATACTCAGGGCTATTGGTCTCTTCACATTTTTGCCAATCTGCAGGACTCAAACAACATCACAGTGTTTTATTTACTCATGTACACGGGGGTTTGTTTGGAGGCTCTTTGCTCTGTGGGTTTCGTTTTCTACCTCTGTACAATTTTAATTACTATGAAATACAGTTTATTTCTATTGCCCATTCAGAATTCCTCTTCTGTGAAATGCTTGTTTACTGGTCCATTTCTACTGGGTTTCTTATTTTAGTTCTTTGTGTATTCTGGATATAAATCCTATTAGTTACATGTGTTATATAAATGAGAGAGTACCTCCTCCCAGACTACAATTTCACTCATGGTTTGTTCTGACATACAGTTTTTAAGCTTGATATAATAAAATTTATCAGGTATTTTTCCCCCACTAATCTGTGCATTTTGTCATTTTAGACACCCTTTACCCTTCCCGAGGTTATAAAGACAGTCTCCTATAGTTCCTTCTGAGTTTTAAGTTTCATTTTTCTGAGTCAGGTTTTTGATCCATCCAGAATGCGCAGATGGATGATGCTGTCTCCATCACTAACACACCCTCAGGATCCACCACACTCCTCTGGGCTACCTGTCCCCTCAGACACACGCCGCTTCTCACTGCTGTCCTACGTGTCCTTTTGATTATGGAACTGAAGACTCCCTGTCACATTCTTCACCTCTGCGTATTTATCCTGCATTTTTACATACAAATGTGCATCCTGTAAACAAATTTTTCCCAGTTGTATGGCATAACTTAACAATGTATAACACAAAAGAAACCTACCTTTGTCCAATTGTTCTTCAGAATAATGGCTCTCTTTCCATCACCAAGTGCATTTCTAAAAAGAAAAAAATAAAATATCCACATTTTATTTTAATAAGATTATATATTGCATTTCAATTTGTACTTTTTGAATTTTCCATATATAACCTAGTTAAAAATATTTTTTTCATTTTTAAAAATCTACAACAAAATATGTCCATTATAGGAAATTTGGAAAATACAGAAAATTAAAACAAAGGAGAAAAGTCATCCAGAGTCACAATCACAACTACCCAGGAATAATTAATCACTTTTAATACTTCTGGAGTACTTCCTGCACGCATCTAACCTACATCTTAATCTACACCTAACTTCCTATTATTATTTGTATGGAGTTTTTTTGGTACTATTTTTACAGGTCAGCAAGACTTCTGGTCCTCAAAAATATACCTCCCAGCTCTTTTGCACAAGACATCCGCTAAGCTATAGCAGACAGAGCATGGAAGTTGGGATAGGACAAAGGAGTTAGTCCAACTCAATCACTAACTCCACCTGGGGCTGCAAAGAAGTTATTAACCTCTCTGGGCCTGCTTTCTCATTTGTAAAATGGGGATAAAAATTTTGTTCTGTTCTGAGGTAGATATGATGATAAAACAGTACTTTGTAAACAGTCAAGTGCTAACAGATCCGACACCTAATCTCTCGGTCTCCTGGCCTGCCTTCCATGACAGCCTCCGCTACCCCAGATCAGACACCTGCCGCCACCCTCCTCCCACCCCGAAAGTGACCACTCAAAACTGTTCCAACTACAAAATCACTCATTCAGGCCTCCCACTCTCCCCTGAGAGCCTAGTACCTTCCATCGTCCTTGTTCGACTATTCCTATTTTCTCAGTGGCTGAACTCACTGACATGTCTAATCATTTTTTACTTCCTTGTTTATTGAGCTTGAGATTTGCTGGCTCTTCATTTCATAGTCACATGTGTACTAATTCTTTATACTCTTCTGTCCCTACCTTTACATCTGGCTCTATGGCAAAACCCCAACTCTGGATCAATCCTACTTTCTGCTTTCTCCATGCCTCTGTCTAGGGAGCCAAGTATTGCTGGAGAAAATTACACAGCAGAGGATACGGGTAGCACTGTTATCATGATTACAACAACCCAAAAGAGCCTTTGGCATTGTTAAGCCACTGTTCTAGATCAAATCTTTCTTCAACTTTGTAAAATGATCATTTCAAATCTTGTGTCCTTTCCTTAAACGTCCAACTCCCTTCTCTTAGCAGATGACCTCTGCTCCTAGTCCAACGAGTACACTGGAGACACCAAAGAGAACGCTCTCAATATCCTACTAACAAACACATGCCTGGCCCTACCTTTTCCCATCACTGTTACAATAAAAGCATTCCTTCTCCTCTTGTGGCCATTTCTCCACCTGTGCCACGTAATTCCTCCGTTCTCCCAGTGTCAATTATCCCTCCTCTCACCTGTACAGTAACATCCCCTCTCAAGAATCCATCTCATCAATTTTTTATTATGGTGAAATACACATAACTATTTTCCATTTGAACCATTTCAAATGTACACCTGAGTGGCATTAAGTACATTCACACCGTTGTACAACCTCCCATAAACTTTTAATATGCTCAGCTCTCGCCTTTAAAAAAGCAAATAAATAAAAATGTCTTAAGCCCAAAGCAAACAGTGCTGGTAGCCTGCCCAACAGCTACCATCCTCCTCTACCTGGTTACTGGACTTTCGTGGTGAGGGTCTACCTGCTACTGCAAGATTCAGAGATAATTCCTAATTAGTTTAAGTCAATCCTGGCAACAGCCCCTCTCCTTTCCACTGACTGGCTTAGGGGTAGTCAGGTGACCTGAGGGGACTCATCACTCTTCAAAAGAGATTACGAAGAACAAAACGAGATAACATACTACAAGATAACAATACCTAACTAAAAGACTATATATATACATACATATATATATACATATATATATATTTTTTTAAAGCTATCTAAGGATAGACGACCTGACCAACAGAATAGTGAAGATTCTTTTTTTTTTAGTAAACAGAAACCAGAAACAGATCCTCATGTACAGTCGCCTGATCAAGATGACAAAGGTGACACTGCAGTGCACGGAGAAAGCATGAGTAAGAAATGTGCTGTGTCAACTGGACATTCATAAGAATCTTAAGCTCTGCCTCACACTAAATACAGAAACCAGTTCCAGATGGACTATAGATCGAAGTACCAAAGTTAAACAATCAAGCTTTCAGAAGAAACAGAACATTTTGGTGACATTTGAGCCAGCAGAGATTATAAACAAAACACAAGAAGTGCTTACCCTAAAGGAAACAATAAACTGTACGATATTAAAATCAGTAACTTGTTTGTGAAAATAAAACATTAAGAGTGAAAAAGCAAGCCAGAGTGTTAAGAAGATATTTGAAATTCATAGATCTGACAATGACTCATATCCAGAGTTAAAAAAAAAAAAATAGTAATGAATTAAGACATTCGACTTGAAAATTTTTTAAAAATAGCAAAAGATTCAAATAGGCACTCCACAAAGAGAAAACCCAAGCATATGAAGATGTTCAACTTAAAAATTCTTAACCGACATAATGCAAATTAAAATCACAGTGCTGCATCACTACACGCCCACTGGAACGTCTAAATGAAATGACACAAAATAGTAAGTGTTAGTGAAGATGTGGAACTGAAATTCTCATATGCTGCTGGCAGGAGTATAAACTCACACAACCACATTGGAAATTATGTCCAAAAGCTAAACATAAGCATGACCTCCATCTCAGCAACTCCACTCCTTGATTATATGCTCAACAAAAAATGAATACATGTGGTCACGATGACGCCATCTGAAAGCCAAATACTGGAAAGTACCCAAATGCCCATCGACAAAAGAATGGATAAAATGTGGTATATTCATGCAATAGATGAACAGTTTACAACTACATGCAACACTATGGATCTCAAAAATAATGCTGAAAGCCAAACGTGAAAGAGCACATACTATATGATTGTTTAAATTGCACAAAAACAGGCAAAACCAACCTACGATGTCAGAAGTCAGGATAGTAGTTATCCTGGCGGAGGAGGTGGGCAGTGACTAGGAGGAACAAGGGGACTTCGGGGGTACTGGGGCTGTGGTCTGGGTGCTGCTGGTTACAGTTGTTGGGATTCTGAAAATCCAACATATATATTTATGAATTGTACACCTTTCAGGATGTGTAGTTTTTGTTTGGGTGATTTTTTTTTTTTTGAAGATTACAAGTCATCCTTTGGCTGGAGATTGTAATATCCGGTCTGATGTCTGAATTACAGGAGCCATCCTGACATCCTGAGGCAGCAGCCAGAAGTCCAAGTCACACAGCGTGGCTGGAAAAAAAACCTAGGTCTTCGATGACAATCCTGGAGCCATCTCCCTCTGGAGCTTCTGAAGGAGGTACATTTTCTTCACCATTAAAACCAGTTAAGTCAGTTTTGTTACTTGCAGCCATAACATCCTCATATGATGGCATACCTTTTGTGTTCCTCACTACCTCTCCCCTCAAACTCCTTTATCCGCTGCCCACCAACAGCTGTCCCATTTCCTCACTCTCACTTCTGAAGCCACTCCAACCTGGCTTCTGTGCCAAGCTTCCCGCTAATACCTCCCCCTACGGTAACTGATGTCCACACCGCTAAATCCGAATTCCATATGGCTTCTCAGCAGCAACCGGTACTGCTAGCCACTCTTTCACTCACGTCCATAAACCATACTTAGACTTTCCTCCCATCTCTGGCAACCTCTTAATAGTTTCCTGTGCAGGTTCACCCTTGCCTAATTGGCCACGACTTGTGTCCCTCAAGGCTCAGTCCTACTTGCTTATCTAATCTCAGCTCAGGCTCTCTAGACCAGTGGGTCTCAACCTTGGTTGCACATCAGCACTAAAAGCTCGATGCCCAATTAATTAAATCAGAATCTTGCACCGGGGTGGGGGACAGGGGGAGTTCTTCAACGCTCAAGTGATGCCAACGTGTGGTGATTCCTGAAGCAATCACCCCCACATCTGCAACTTAATCTGGATTAACTATCCCAAATATTTGTCTCCTGCCTAAACCTCTCCTTTAGACCAGACCCATATAATTCACTGCCTACACAACAATCCAATTTGCATCCTCCAAGAGCACTTCAACTTAGCATGTCCAATGATCACGTTCTACTCCCTTAAAATGTACCTATTCCAGGGATCCCAGTGTCAGAGAGCGGGCTGAGAACCCATGAAGCTGCAAAAGGCAGGAACCTCAGAACAGTTCCAAACACTGCCTTCGCCCTCGCTTCCCAACATCAAACCATAAGTGATTTGTCAATTTTATCTCCAAAGTATTTCAAATCCTTCCACTTCTCCATGTCCACTGCTACTGTTCCCGCTCCAAGCCACCATCATCTCTGGCCTAGATTACGCCTCCCAACTCACATTCATGCTGCATCCCCTCCAAACCCACTCTCCCCACTGCAGCTAGACTGTCTTCTAAGGTACTAACCATGCTGTCTCCTCAGTTTAAAGCCTTTACTCTCTTCTTGATCCTGTTAAAGGCCAACAGCTGAGACCCTCCTTGTTCTAGCCTCTGACCACCTTGTCCCCCTTCTGTGTTCATGCCACTTGGCACAGTTAATTCCAAGAATGCAACGTGTCCTGCCCACCACAGGCCTGCACATGGCTGGCCCACTGTCTAGAATCAGCACGATGTCTGGTCTTGTTCATTTCTCACCTATCCATAAACAGAACCCAATAATACCTGCTGAGTCAATGTTGAATGTTTATTATGCGATTTACATTTATTATATCTATAACCATAGTATTGTCATAATAATCGCATGTATTATAAATGTCACAGTACTTAATATAAATGTACATTATTACTAACATTTTCATACTTATTAGCACATGACCACATTCTGTGACTGAAGCAAAGTGGGCGTACTGAATTATATGGCGTTACTGACACTACAGCCGGGATCAGCAGTGCAGGTGTGACTTTAGTGGCAGCAATACCTGGCATAACATACCTATGAAAATGGGAAAACTCACAAGATGCAAGTAGTTGTTAACTCTTGAAGACTGTGTGTGACCTAGTGGTGACAGGATTGAGTGGAGGGTAAGAAACAGTTCTAGCCTAATTGCTCCAATTTATTAAATGTCGCATGGGCAAGTGTTTTTACTCCTCCAGCCCTGGCACCTATTTCTTCATACACGGTATGCTACCATCTGCCCTAAAAGGTTAGGAAAGAACCCTATTTCCCCCTCCTCTGAATTCCATGTGGATTTGCTAGATTAATCTCTCTTAAGCTCTCTCCTCGCCCCACCCTAACTTTTCCTGGGGGATACATGGAGGGGGAGGGGCATAATCGTATGTGGCCTGGCCTCTCATTTTTCTCACTCTGGGAATCTTATCTTAAAGACCCACCTAACATGGCATTCCCTTTTCATCCAAGCTTAAAGTTCACACAGGTCCCTGTTGCCTGGTTCAGTCTGTGGCCACAGGGGAACTAATAACAAGTCACTTGGCTCTCAGACTTAAGGCCCCGTTCTCCAACAACTGTACCAGTAACGGAGGTGAGACTGGACCACAGCGTGCCTGTCTTCAGCTTCCCTCTCTTAACTGATTCCGATCTTGGGAGGGGAAGGAAATGCTATTAATTGACTCTCTCAAACCACAATATACAAGTACATAAGAACTTTGCAAGCCATAAAAGCGTTATCACTGCCTGCCCACCTGTCAGTCATCACTTTCAGGGCCTGACAAGACCAACAAAGAAATAACAATACCACTCCCCAAGTTTCTAGATCTTACAATGCAACGAAAGCAGGATTCAGATGTGATGGCTGGTCACTCACTACCAAACACACAGTGACTAAAAAAACACCGACTGAATAAACATAAACATTTAAAATCAAAAGTTAGTGTCAGAAATTTAAATTATATATGCTCTCTCAATCCAAGTTAAAAAAATTCATCAGGAATTTATCCTACAGATATACTTGCACCTGAGTATACAACATAAGTAAAAGGATAATCATTACAGAGCTACACATAATTTTTTAATCTGGAAATTATCTACATTCTAATACAAACTAAAGCACACGTAATCCACTGAGTAAAAGACTGCAGCCTTGAATAAGGGTAGGTCTTCACTTACACTGATATGCAACATGCTCCAATATTTAAACGTAAAAAAGCAGCATGTACAATGATGTGTATAGTATGCTCCTACCCATGTTAAGAAACATACATACATACATTACCTCGAACCACACGAAGCTCCCTAAATTGATTTATAAACACAGCAACTGCATTTGGTTTGACACACCAAGTGCCTGCACAGGCATGAAATATTAGAGAAATACGCAAGCATCTGAAGACAGAATCAAGGTAGGGGTCTCGGCTGGGCAACAGTTTTCAGTTTATCCTTTTTCACTCAACTTTTTCCAATGTGCGTTTTTAAGGGGGTGCACGCCAAGGAAGACTGAAAAAAACAAATGTTTTCTTCAAAAGCAAAATCAGTGAAAATGAAGACACTGCAGGAGTGAAGTGAGCAGACTGAATAAATAACTCATCAAACCACTACACTCACACTAATGCGCCCACACACACGAGGATTTTTAAATTCTCACAGAACATACAACTGAGTTGATTCATACCTCTAGCCTCAGAGAAACTCAGAAAAAAATAGACAGGGGTTTTAAACTCTATCTGCCCACTATTAATCACAAGATGGATCTAACAGAAGGGACTATTATATGATGGATAATTAAATACTAAAAGGTCAAAGCAAATACCAAGTTTAAAAATTCCATAATTTTCCAAAGTAAATTCAAAAAACATCCAAGGGTAAGCTTTCCCTTTCTCCAATTACACCCTCTCCACCAGTTTATCACATCCCACCAAAGAATTCGGTTTTTCTGCATGTGAGTCCCACAAGAATGAATTAAATAAGCAAGCAGAGCCTAATCATATAACTTCTAGAGAAGCTATAGATATGCCTAATTCCTTTTTCTAGATTTTCCTCTAACATCGAAGTTTCGAATAACTTCTATTACAATTATCACTCAAAATGCCCTTAACCACCAAACAGTATTTGAAAAGTGAACTTCTAGCAGACGAGAGTACGAGCACATCTCATCTGAGCCAGGTTCCGGAACGCACTGGACGTTCCTCAGCTGCAGGACATGGCAGGGAGAAGCTGCCGCAGACAGTGGCACATTTCCACCCGCCTGCTCGCTCCAAACCCGCTCCCGTGTTTCCCATTATTTCCCAAATGTAAGGTTGGCAGACTGCTGGCGCACGATAAGGGTTCTGATTGGCTCATGAACTCACCTATATTCACCCAAAGGTGGACTGATTTACAAACTGTGTGACTTTGACATTTAAAACTTCCACCACCGTGACCATTTCTGAATGAAGCATTTTCCACACACATACATCACCTCAGGTACCCCACCATTGGACTTAAGTACTTATGTTTCTCTCCTTTCAAGATTATTTTTCACTCACTTTATCCCTGATACTTAGTGATCACTGGTTTTTTTCCCATCTTATCATATGTAGTTTTAATTATAGTGTTGCTTTTTAGCAAATATTCTGAGTGTGCATAAAAGTACAGAGAATAATATCAACATAATGAACACCCATGTACCAGCTTATCAAAAGCTTAACATTTTGCCACATTTACTTCAGACCTTTTTGCAGAAGTTTGTTACAGTTGACATCTACTGGGTACCACTTTCCCATCTCCTTCCCTCCCCAGAGACAGCCACTCATCTGGTTTTAACACGCCCATGTATTTTATAACATTTTTTAACACATATTAATTATGGATATGCATATCATTTTGCATATTTTTAATTATATGAATGGCAACAAATTCCGCAACTTGCTTTTTCATTCGACACTGCATTCACTTTAACTGCTGCACAGAATTCCACTGTATGAATATACCATGATTTATTTATCCATTCCCTTACTGATGGACATTTAGGTTGTTTCAGTTCTGTACCCTTATGAGCGACGCTACAGAGAAGCCTGGCACGCATCTTCTCGGGTACACGTTTGAGTTGGGCGGGGGCTGTAGAGCACGCATCTTCACCTTGCCAATTGCTCTCCAGAGTGATGGCACCAATTTACACTTCTCCAGCTGAGTATGAAAGTTTCCTTTGTCCCGCATCCTCTCAAACACTTGAATAATGAGTTTATTTAAATTTTTGCCAATGTGATAGGTATGAAAGAGACTTGTAATTTTTAACCTGCATGTCCCGTAAAGATGATCATATTTATTGACTATTTAGACCATTAATTTTTTTTCCAGCTTTCGCACTGCCCTTTGATTCTACCACCATCTTCCCACAGTGATTAACAGTAGAAACTCTACATCCGGGCCGCCTGGGTTTGAATTCTGGCTTTATCACACCCACCTACTGTTCGATGACACTTTGCTTGACCTCCCCATTCCTACTTCCTCAGCAATGGAGAGCAGCACCTACCTCACAAGGTTATGAGGTTTTTGTGAGTTAATATGCATGAAGTGCCAGGAAACTGGGATGCTTTAGCCCCGTCTGTTCCAGAGATGCTCAGCCAGAGTCCCATGACAGCTCTACCAACCCTCAGATGTAAGAGCACCAAAAGACCTCAACCCTGGTGACTCAGCTAAAGGACATGTGTCCTCCTGTGTCAGTGGCACTCCTGAATTACAGGCAACGTGTTATTTTCTGAAGCCACATCATTTACTCTCTTGGTCGGGAGTTATATGTGCTGTGGTCTCAGAAAACATTATCCCTATGATACTAAGAAAGTCATATAAACCATGTGTGAGAAGGTGGGAAACACCAGAAAAACCAGGGTGACATAAGGCTTCTGACAGTGATAGGCATCCTAAACATCCTGGTGACTGCCTCCGAAGGAAATGCTGCTGACCTGCTTCTACTGAAAACCTCAGTGGTGCTGAACCACAAGCCAGACCGTCAAGAAGGAAGTACAAGGATAGATGCACAACGCTGCCCTTGACCTTCATTTCACCGGGCTAGCTGGCTTCTGTATTTCTACCTGGATACATATCCTTTGCAGCAGAGTTTTAGAAGGATCCTCCTTCAGTGTCTAGCATTCAACACTCACGAGAGCGCAGAAACACCCTGGTTTGCCTTAGCTCTTGGAGCGCCCCTATGCAGAATGAATGACCTTCTGCCCACTCGAGGTTTCAGACAGGCGCCTCGACTTTTGCAAGCGGCCAACCTACTCAGGTTGAAAGCACAGATTCACCTTCAAACAGCATAAGATATATCTGCAATTCTGGACCTAGCGAGGCAATAACCTAAAGACATTTGCAGCTCATTCCTTGCGAGAACCAGGCGAGGATAGTGGTACTGGTGGGAGACTGTCAAGCCCATCCATTCCTCTAGTCTAGACAGCCTCGGTTATCCACGGCTTAAGCCATCTAAAAGCTGCATAACGTTAATACAGCGGTATTCTCCGAGGTGTTGGATTACTGGTGGTTTTTATTTTCTTCTCTTTTAAACTCTTGTATTTTCCAAATTTTCTACCATGGGAATGCTTTCTGTTTATGATAAAAGAAAAACATAAAAAATGTTACTTTTCAAAGCTACAAACTTGGAACATACCATCTTCCCCATCCCCACCCTCCCATATCCCAACACTGTTTTCAACGAAAAACAACTGACATTAGACTATCTACTATCATGACATGTCACGAAAAAAATTATTTGTGAAACTCTGTCAGGGAGATTTTTGCTACGAACAGGAGTGCTGCTGAGGTTCTCCTCTACTCCCTCCAGCCCTCAAATCTTATCACTTGAAAGCCATTTAAGAAATTTCTTCCAGAACTAAACACCAGGAAAAGTTTTACCTGAGCAACTGGTGTCCTCTTTCTTCATGGACAGAATCATGTAATTTCTCAGGTTTTCTCTTTTTATTTTGGGCAACAGAAAGGTCAGACGCAAATATGGATTATAATTAATAACTAAGCAGGACCTCAGGCCTCTGCTCCTTTCTTCTGAGAATCTCAGGCTCTACCCTGGTTCTTTTAGTTGTTTTGTTTTGACTATTCTATAACTGAGTGGATGTATGCTTGAAGCCACCCTAAACCCTTCTTACAGTAAGGCAGGACATAAATTAGGTATGATAGCCTATGCCGCTCAACATTAATGCTTATAATTTATGCCTAAGGATTTTAAACTGAGGGACAAAATCATGGTACAGTGGCAACAATCTTTCTCAACTAATAAGTAAAAACTCAGTTCAACATAAGGAACTAAGAATTATGATTTCACTCATAATTAAACCATTAAATCTTTCTTTCATTTATGAAGGACATTTACTTAATACATTCATACCAGGATAAACAGATGTAACAAATACAGCAAAAATTCTTCTTCCAGAACTACATAATTGAGCAAAAGGAGGTAATATATTATAGGTGTTAGAAACACAGACTTTAATATCATCAGATAAGACTCTGTGTTCAAAATGCTGGTATCACTACTCACTACTGGTACGGGTCTGTCCAAATGTAAACGTGGAGAATAACATGTATCTATTAAAGGTGCTGGGAGAATTACACGGCATATGTAAAGTACTTAAAATACTGCTCCACTCAATCAGAATAGCTGCTGCTGTCACTGTTGTTATTACACACATAGCTTAGAGCTCTCTTTTAACCATTAAACTATTTCTGCCAAAGAACTACTTAAGGATTTTCTTGCATACCTGCAAAACAGAAATATTTCTCAAAAATAGGTAGTTAGCATAATAGTTCAATGATGAGGGGACTCTAACCAACTGACCTGAACTGTCCAGTGCGAAGAAAACAAAGAGCTCGGTTACCATAAAGAAGATGATTTTCAGGACTTTAAAAGAAATAATGTTTAGTCAGTAAAGCACATTACATATGAAACTAACAAAAAGTATATAGAAAAGACATAAGGCATGAAAATTTTTCAAAACCTTTACATTTCTGTGGCAGAGCAGAAAGAATGTAGGATTTGAAGTCCTAGCTGGCTAAGTCCTAGTTCCTTCACTTTTTACCTGAGTATTTTTTTTGCAATCCTCCTCAACTTCCCTGTATTCAAAATGAACATGGTTCCACTTTTTCAGACTAGCTCACAGAGCTGGGGTGAGAATCAAATGAGACATATTAAAAAGCTAGCAAACTACGAGTTCGCCCTAATTGTAGGGGACAGGATTGCTCACATAGTCAGCACTGCGCCACCTACACAAAGAACCTGGAAGTCTGTAGACTGCAACAGTAATTTTACAGCTTCATTTCACGTTTTGCTCTCATTTTGTCTGACTATGTGTGGTGGAACTTACTTCTCCTTTCTTCCATCTCCTCCTCAGAAGAACAGGCTGCAGCCTTTCAAATGTGTCATGCTACCTTGATTCACTCATTCCCTGCGGAGACTGCAAAGGAGTAGCTGTCTACAGCACCCCCAATAAGGCTGCTACCATATTGGAGGTCCAGCTAAGATGTCGCAGGAGCCAAGTGTGAGGCAC
>NW_006439713.1:4448498-4450923 GCF_000325575.1 Pteropus alecto
CAAATTCTAGGCCGAGCAAATAGGAGGTAGAGAGAACATGTGCATTCTCAATAATTCCAACTGTTACTCTCTTAGAAAGTAAAAACCCCTGAATGGATGACGTCTTCAGTATTAGTAACTAACCCTTTCTGATCAGTTAATAACGTGGAAGAAACTTGTTGAAGGCAAAATGAAAACAAGAAAGAACAGAGGAATCTGTACTAGAAAGCTTGAAAGAAAACAGAGCAGGGCAGAACTATATATTCACAATCTGGCCTGACTTGCTTCAGTTATACTATTCGATTGAGTTCATATACTCAGACCATCTCTAATGTTTCTAATGCCTAACAGTAAGAAAATCTGTCTGCATAGCAAGTAAAGATGCTCTTCAATTCCTCATCTTGCTTTTATGTCTCCTGACTACATTCTAACTTGATCTGCCACATAAAAAGGATCTCATTGTTCTGTTTAGCTCTTACCTATATTCAATGGCTCTGGTGTAATAGATAATAGCTACATCAAATCTTTCTTTGGAAAACTCTTCATTTCCTTTTATTTTCATTAGTTCTCCTTGCTGAGAAACCAAGGTGAAAGAAGACCCATCAATTAACTGCAAAGACAATCAAGAACCCCTATACCTAGGAAAAATAAACCTGGGTTTCTATCTTTGATATCAGAAATAACCCAGGGGATTATTTATGTAAAAAATGAGAATATAATACTTAATATTTTGGTATATGTAAAGTGTCTCTAATAACTCAATGTTAACTTTGTTAAAGGAACATTAAAAACTAAACAAAATCATCACATTATAAATAACTGCTAACAGCTGACCCCCTGCCTACAGTTCTTGGCAGGCCCACTTTTATATATACCTTATTAGGTCTGCTCTGCCATATGGTAGGGAGAAAAATGCAAGATAGAATTTTAATTTTAGTTTAGAAAATACTATATTATTCAATACACCTGAATGCTTACAATATATCAATCAATAACACGAATAGGCAAGTTTAGATTAATTGCCAAAAAGAACAAGGCCAGTTAACAAGAAAATCAAAAGGAAATCAAAGATGCTCCAGATATAACTGAAACTTTTCACTTCAAACACTCAAAGTTTCAAAATGAATAAATTAAATAAAATAAACTGGATCATCTGAATGGCTTTAGAGAACATTAAATAGAACATTCAATGTTTTCCTAAATCCTTTGTTAAAAATTTAGTTACAATCATATTTCTTATGAGTGAATTGTATGGCATGTGAATTACATCTCAATAAAGCTGTTACCAAAGAAAATATTTACTCAACTAATTAAAAGCCTTTTAGTTTAAAAAAAAAAACAAAGTTTAATTTTTTATTAACTCTTTAAAACCTATAACATTAGAAAATTCTCATCAAGATGCTATTTCCTTTCCAAAAAAATTCAATCAGAATTTATTAAACTTTTCCCTCAAACACATTATTGAACTTTACAGTTATTCCTTGTGTGTTGTCAGTTTTACTGAACTTTCTTTGAGTGTTAATAAAAGTTCTAACACATAAATCTTAAAATATATTTACAAGTAAATATTTATTCTCACCTCTATACACTCCGCACAACTTTGACTTTTAAATTCTTCAAGCATATTGCAGTTTTCTGTTACAACTTTAGTTATGTGATATTTGTCTAAATTTTATTTTTAGGAGAGAGTGAGAGAACATTTATTTAAAAAAAACTTGTGGTGTTAATGTTCTAATTCTTAGGTTAGGTGAGTCCATAAAGTTCATTATAGTATACTTTCTAAATAACATGTTTTTGTAATCTTTTACATGTATCAATATATTTAAAAATAAACAACTGATAACATTAGATTCATCGCTTGCCATGAATCTAATCAGTTTTATTTCTAGCATTAATAAACGAGTGTTTTTTAACATTAGTTCTAACTGTCGTTACAACAAATGCTCTATCACAACACATTCCAAATGGACTTCATAATGACTCAAGTCAATTCAACAAACATATCTGAGCACCTATGGTGTGTACCTGGCACAATGTTCATAAAAATGCCTGAAAAAAAAAAACCTGTCCTATAAAACTACTTTCTAAAATGTATTTAATATAACAAATGAAGAATTCAAAATGTCTTAATTCAACAATAGACTCTCATGAATGAAATGTTAAAATGAGACTTTATTTGAAACACAATGCTTATGTGAATTTAATACGCTAATTAAAATGCTGTAGATAATAATCAAAACTTATGTTAAAAGTTTACCAGACTTCATCTTCTGTATTTAGGCTATACTATAATAAATATTTTTCTAAAGTGGTAAATAATAACAATTTTATTGCAATAAAAACATAGTTATGCCTCTAGACAAACACATTCATTTCAAGGGTGAAAGGAGTGCCTAAAATTTATGATTCAAGGACAGACTTGGGAAAGTAACCAAATAAAGTAATA
>NW_006439713.1:4450993-4462569 GCF_000325575.1 Pteropus alecto
GAACCTGACTTCCCATCTAGGTTCTATTACTTGCTAGACTGCAGAAATAACCCCTCAAAGCCTCAGCTTGCTCATTTCCAAAATAGAAAACAATAGCCACCTTGCAGGGTTATTATAAAGGAGAACAGAGAGGGGCAAAAACGAGCCCACCTGGGTGCCTGATACATGATATTGCTCCTCTACTTCTACCACAAAATCTTGCCTATAATTAAAGGCCTCCAGAACAGAGAACCACCTTAATACAGCCCAGTGTCTAATAAACCTATCAGAAGAACCCGTCTTCATGTTTAAGCTTAATTTCTCTCTAACGCTTGGGTCAATATAGTACAAAATCTGCCCTCTTCTCACTGGAGATGGCAAATTATCAGTCATCATCTACTAAAAAGCCAAATATGCCATTTCAAGATTCCTATAACAATACCATAAGAACATCACTGACATTCAAATACTTTACCAAAAAGTATTCCACAAAAATATATATATAAGGCAGTTTCAACATACATAAAAATAAGAGTCATTTGGAAAATTATAACCTTAACTCTATTACTTATTTCTTCTATGACTGAGAATACATGAGCCCCAGTCGTGGTTGCTTTCTCTGGTAAAATTTTTAAAAGTATGTCACAGAAATCATTAAGACAGGAAATACAGAATATAAAACTAACTACGAGGTTAAAGTTCTCTTATGCGAGCATTTCTTTTACAAGAGAAAAACATTTTTTTTAATCCTAAGATAAATAAGAAATCACATAATTACATATTCCATTTTCCCAAATAATACCTTTAAAAACTGAGTCAAGTATTTAAAGCATTTATACTTACATTCAGTAAAAAAAATACTTAACAATGACCAACAATTGTCGACTGCTCCTAACTTAGGGAGAATTGTTACATCGCCTGTGTATTTCACCCAATTCAAAGCTTCTTCCATTGCCAAGATTTTCTGTTTCAAAAAGAGAGATGCAGAATATGATTTGGGCATTAATTATAAAAGTACATGTAGCATTATCGATTTATACAGTATTTCAGATTTTTAATACAAATCTTATACAACCACCTATTTTTATTACTTTAGCACAGAATCCAGAATAGCTGGATCCCAACATACAAGTTAACAGATACCATGGACTCGTGTATGTTGCATCTTCAGGTCACCCTGGGCTACCCTCAGAGCTCAATAAGCTTCTACATGTTATAGACCTGGAAGCTGAGGTCTACAACCTGGCCAGAGGCAGCCCTAGACAGCAGAAGACTACAATAATACTAGGTGAACATGGGGTCTCAGATCTCATCTAAACTAGGACTTCTCTCCTGACCCCCAGATTAAAGGTATAGGTTAAGGTTCACTAAAGGGACTATGTATTTTAAATGGTCTGTGGCACACAGAAAAATAAAGAGATAACAAGTGGAGGGCGTGGCTAGGCAGATAAGTGAGCACGTGATGCAAAGATCTTCACGAAGGGTCGAGAGTTTACAGAAACTTTATTTGTACTTCTAGTGTCCGAAATGACTTCAGAAATTAAATAGTAGAGTTAACAATGCTGGTGCTAGGCTTAAGGGAAACATGCAGAAATTTATGTTACCAATAGCATTAAAAATTGGTTTATCATTGTATCTGGAGATTGTTTAGTAATTATATATCAAAACATGTTCATACTAGGGACTTAATAATTTCATTTGGGAGAACATACGTCAGGTAAGTAAATAATCTAAAATTGAAAAAAGAATCAACTTGTAAAAGAGGCTCAAACTACATTACATATATGGAGGAAAAATGAAAATGATACAAACTCCCTAAACAAGGAGAGTGCTTAAGCAAAATACAGAAATCGATACTACCGAAGACTGCATGTAAAGTACTGACAACGTGGACCCGGCACGTGAGCAATGAGCAGTGAGAAGCCTGCCATTCACTCATAGTGGCTGTGCTGGGCTCCTGAGTTTAACACTTACATTTTCTATTTTATAACCAATTCTCAGCAAGCCTCCGATAAAGAATGAATCATTCTGCAAAACAAAACAAAACAAGAACACATTTTTCTCCTTATTCAGTCAATTATATTTGAATTTTCCAGTGCACATGAAAATCCCACATTTTAGGAATACATATATACATAGCAGTCCACTTCCTACAGGCACTTTCATGCCAAATTTACCTCTTACTGACCCTAAAACAAGAATCTAGAAATACTTACATTGGATTCTAATGACAAAATGACTTAGTGTAACTTCCAGATGTATGAATTTTAAACTTAATTATACCTAGATTTTTTTATAAAAATATATTGGCTAATACAAGTTACTGGCCAAGGATTACCACTAGGAAATAAACATCAGAATGCCCTTTCTAAATTTAAGTTTGCAATGAGAATAATACCAAGAAAAACACTTGGCTCCATAATCAACTGAAATAAGAAAAAGTATCAAATAACTTTCAAGGAAAATAAAAACCTTCAGTGTAGTGAAGGGTGCCTCCTCAAATACGACATGATAAAGATTACCCCACAGAAAAAATATTTGTTGTAGCGCTGGGGACAGCGACATGATTTTATGTTCCGAGATAGAACCCATCACTTTCAGAACCTGTGACAAAAGCTTCTGCGAACCAGGAGCACACTTTCGTTTGTGACAAATCCTAACTTCTATCTTTTAATGACAATAAGCAGTGCTGGTTCTCATCATATCATATCAGAACCAAGAAAACAGTCATCTACCTGATCTCTCAAATACAGAGCACAAAATCATGGACAGCGGAATAATCTTACATTACCCCAAACTAAAACCATTACCTGTTAATCGTCACAACTTAGTAACATAGGCCTGACACCATGTACTTATTTATAATCTTTAAATAAGAGGGGGGGCAGCCATATTCTATCACTTACCACAACTTTCTTTGCCAAATCCACAATATCTTCCATTAGCTCAAGATGTTGTAACTTCTTCAAACTTATCTCACAAGAATGAGAATTGCTTAAAGACAAATTTATTTTTTAAAAGATTAGGTTCTCATATGTAAAAATTCATTGAACTTCATACTTAACATGTTACACCTCAATTTATAACTATTTGAAAAATAAGTTTTCTGTTTCTGTACTCCACGTAACAGTAAGTTGTTTAAGTGGATAAAAATACTATACCTTTTCCTTTCTTCTGTACTACAATGCTGACATTTATGAACATTCATTTTGCCTTTCTCAGTTTCAAATTTACTATCTAATTCTCTTCAGAAATTCATTTGTTATATATAATATTACCATAATGATTCATTCCTCTCTGAATCCCAAGTATTAACTTTTTCTGCTCATTCAACAGCCAAGGAGAGCAAGCCTTTCGGTGTACCTGGGATCCCTCAGTATGGGCTTACCACTGTCCATACAAAATGAGAAACACGTAACAACTTACGTGGCCTCCACGCAGGGATGCAACCGTGATATCATCGAACTATGCTGATGTTGAAACAGAAGTGGCCAGAAGATGTATATTTTAATGGCATCACAGTAATCTCGCAGGACAGAAATTGGCTTACTACACCACATATTGCAAATGTCAAATTCTTAATTGAAAAAAAAGTTTTAAATTAATATTTTGTGCCTCATTTTGGAACAAATCAACAGTTAATACGAAAAAAAGCAAAAATGGATACAAAAAGGTAAGAAATGAATAGATGAAATATTTTAACCTGTTAGATATTAAGAATATTTCAGAGTTAGCTAAAATGTTATTTTAACAAAGAAAGGTTTTGGTTTCTAGTGAAAAAGAATAGGAAGAATAAACTTTTAAGAGGTATATAAGTTGTTATGTTGATGTGAATAAATGAACTTCTCCTGATACAGTCTTTCAACAAATTAAAATTAAAATACCAATGTACTCACCTAAATTCCTCTCACTTCGGGCATAATCTTTATATTCCCGACCCTAAAAACAAAAAAATATATATTTGATTCGTCTGGTAAGATGCAAAAGTACAGTTCTTGATTCTTAATGTAAGGATTATTAGTGTCTCGGGATCTCCCTGAGAGCTTTTCTAATCGTCTGTCATCGGTCATTCTGTGACACTGCATTCTTGTGGTTGAGGGACTGCTCACTTTCCCTCCTGAAATCACCTCTGCAGCAGCATGAATACCTCCCTACAAAATCTCACACAACACTAAACATCTTTACTCGGAGAGCTCTAAGTTAAACACCTTTAAGAAATCTTAGGGTGAAAACATGAAGAGATTAAGAAATACAAACTGGCAGTTACAAAGAGTCCCATGGGTGTGAAATACAGCACAGAAATTACAGTGGACGATATTGCAATAACTACGTATGGTGTCAGGTGGGTACTAGACTAATCCGGGGGCTCACTTCGTAAGATACATAAACGTGTAACTACTATGCTAGACACCTGAAACAAATATAAAAGAAAACTGAATTTCAACTGTAACTGAAAAATAATTTTCTTTAGACGTAAATCTTAAAAATTCTCATCACAAGAAAAAAACAGCAACTGTATGATAATGGATATTAATTAGTAATGGATGTTATCTAGACTTTTTATGGTGATTTCACAATATACATATATTGAATTATGTTGTACACCTGAAACTATATGTTATATGTTAATTATACCTCAATTTAAAAAAACCTTTAAAAAGACAGATACAATATACAAACCAAAAAGTTAACAAATCTACTTACCACCCCATCACAATAAAGTTGAGTCACACGAACATAATCATCGGATACAAATTCAGGAGCAAAGACACAATCGTCCACATACGGGTAATCTTCCAACAAGGCATAATCGTCTACAATGAAATCTCCCAGGGCAAAGTCGTCCATGGTACACCATGCTAAAGAAACAGCACAAACCCGAATCGGTAATCAAATCACCTAAGATTCTCTGAGAAGCAGCTTTCCTGGCTTCTCTAGCATTTTAGAAAAACACTTAGAATTTATGCCCCAAGGAAATAATTCCAAAAGGAACACTGAGCTCTGAAAGATTCTCACTCACTCTGCAACTCTTTCCACCTGACTCTCTTCAAATACCAGTTTACTCTATTTCTTCTTTCCTCAGGTCCAGAGTCCCCATATCTACTCTGAATTTATCGGTTTACACGTCTCCTTTAGATGGAGGATAATTAAAGGAATCTCATTCATCTCTGAATATACCTAGCACATGGTAAGCCTCAAGTGTTTGCTGAATGATCAGAAAACATCTTTCCACTGCTGCCCTTTTACGCATCTGCTTTCACTGTATCCTGTGAAATACTTTTCCCCCATACCTACATCCTGCTGCATTCTCAATCTCCTGGCAGGAACTAAATCCTGACTGCACTGAGGAAAGTTTCCTATCAGCCGCTCACATTCTCCTGTCCATCCCTCAGTGTGTGTCTGTCCTGGGCCAAGGGGCAGAGCTGAAGTGGTACAGCACGAGTCTGTCAATCTCTTAATTCCCCACGGCCGCATCCAGGTCTTCCGTCTTCCTAACAGTCGCTGCTCCTAATGCAGTCAGCACTGCGAGACTGCAAAGTGGGCAAAAACCCCCACGTTACCAAAGCGTTTGAAAAGTAATTACTTCCATGGGGGAAAAGAGGAATTAGGGCTGGAGTTTCAGACTAAGGTATTTTTCCCTGAAGAAAGTTAAATGATAAAGATTTATAGCTATCAGAGAAAAGCTAGACAACCTAAATATCACTGAAAAATGCATTTTCTTACTAATTCTTGCCCAAGGAATGGCTTTTCCTGTCATCACAGCACTGTCATTAACATCATTTTTTACAGTTTCACCAATGTTGTCCTACTATCGTTAGGACAAACCAACTTTTTTTCCTAAGCAAGACCACCATCAGTTTTTGAAACACAAATCTGTTTCTTTAATCCTTCTCATTCTGTCCAATTTGTATGAAAACCTCACAACATCAGTGAAGAACAGACTTCCTAGCCAACTAGTTGTACTACTTATCACACACTGTACCAAGTGTTTTACATGCATCTTATTTATCCTCACAGCAAATCTTCTCAGGCCCAAGTACCATCATCACCATACAAATGGGAAACATTTTTGGTAAAATTAAGTAATTTGCTTAAAGTCACCAAGTTAGGAAGGATTCAAACCTAGGTCCTCTGATTCCAGTCTGTCCTCTAAAACACTGTACTATATCTACTTTTCCTTGTCACTGCCACCTAGTTACCTGTTGGTTGTTGTTATGTTTAAGAGCACTGGCAACTAGTTCACACTGCTCCCCTCTCTTCTCTAAAATCTATCATCATCCTAGGAACTCCAAAGCCCAGTAGACGACGCCCTCAAGACGCTAGCCTTGCAGTTTACCGACCTCCTCAACTAACACGAACATCACTGCCCACCTCACCAAGGCTATTCCTTCCCAAGGACACACCTCGGATCACTGCCCAGGCCTAACCTAGTTTTCAAATCTTTAACTCTGATTAGCTCTTCGACCACAACGGAAGAGTCCTTACAGCTCCTGTCTCCCTATCTCCTGCCACAGACATCCCTCAAAGTAAAAAAAAATTTTCTTCCCTTTTCTCTCATTCAAATCCTCCATTCCCATTTACTTTCGGTTTCCTACAATTGGATTTCCACTTCAGTATGGTCATCGGTGACCTTCCGCAACAGACTGGTTACGGGTAACTTCTGGAACCTGACCTGGCCTGGATGAACAACATTTCCACAGTTTAGAATTTAACTCCAAAAGTGAACAATGACTGGAAAAAGACAAACACATTTTAGCACCCAAAGTATGGCATCTGATATGGAGCATATGCTATCCTGGGAAATACATGCTTTTAAACACATTTGTCTTACAAACATTTTTTGTACAGAAATACATAAGAGCCAGGAATTGCCTGTCACAGCCCACATGTCACCATCATGGCATCGATTACAACATCACAATACAGTTACCATGCCCAAGACCGGCAGACTGGGCCTCGGTGATGTAACAGCCTGGCAGATCTCGCCAATGTCACACCTTCACCAACTACAGTGTGATTACAACACTGGTATAATTCTCATTTCCTATTTTGTTTTAAGCAGAGATGTGCCGTGGCACAGTGATTGAGAGCACGGGCTCTGGAACCAGACTACCTGGGCCTAACCCTGGGGTCCCTACTCCCTGAGTGTGTGATCTCGGGCAAGTAAGTTAACCTATCTGTGCTTCAATTTCCTCACGTATCAAATGAAGAGAGCAGTACTACCTACCTGATTAATCAGTTAACATATTTAAAGTGCTTAGAACCGTACGTGGCATATAGATAATGCTGTAAACATCAGCTAACGTTAACATTAATATCAGATAAGTATTTTTTAAAATCCACTGCTTGGATGCTTCCAGCTAAATGGTCTACCTTAATTGCTAAGTCCAAAGAGCACTTTTCAGCTTACAACTTACTTGACGCTGTCGACCACTTCCTCCTCCTCAGAACTCTTCATCTGGACTCCAAAGACCATCTTCTCCTGGTCCTCCTATTCTTCTGGCTGCTCTTCCTCAGTCTCCACGGGCTCTTCATCTCCATTCCCCGCCACCCAAATGTCAACTCTTTTCTTTTCACACTTACTCTCTCCTTGGGTGACCTTATCCACACACCGATGGCTTTTAAAAGAGCACTTTCTGAACCTCCATCATTTGCAGTGCTTCACCATGATTTTTGCCATTTCCACATATCACATGTATTTTTATTTACTTGATATTTCTCTTTTATTGGCTTCACTTGGCATAAGTGATAACGGCCACAATATCATAGGTTTGATGTACAATTTATGTTTTTCATACACATTAAATTCCTAACTATTCAAAATTTTTTAAGTGTTTACCTATGTACCTCTATAGATTATAATACTGCACTATAGCACACAACAGCTAAAATGTCAAATGCTGAAGACTCCCAATTTCTCCAGGCTGGGTTCCATCTCATGACTTCTGGACCCTCCCAGCCAACTGCTACTGGATCTTGACCAAGATGTCCTACAAGCCTCTCAAATTCAATTAAGTTCAAAAACAAACAAATCTTTTTCCTCAAAAACAAAGGAAACTAAGTTCTTTCCTCTTTCTGTACGTAATCAGTTAACTACTCTGTAATGTCACCTGGTTACCCAAACTAGAAACTGGGGGTCAATCTAGGCGCCCCAGTCTCTTTCAACATTTCTACACAACTCTCCACAAAATCCTGTCATTTCTACTCCCCTAAGAAATCTCAAATTAGCACGCGCACACCCTTTCATGCCCGCTGCCACTGCCTTAGTTGTAGCTTCATCTCTTCTCCTCTGAACTAAATGAACGAGCAGTCTCCTAACTGGTGACTTGTCTTCAATCTTGGCATCCTCTAAAACACTGATCATAACATTTTACTGCTTAAAATCATTCCATAGCTTCTCTTCATCTTCAGAATAAAGTCCAAACTCCATACTACACCATAGAAGACCTCTATGATCCTTTTCCTGCTTTTGTCTCCAGTCACTCTGACACTCAACTTACAAGCCAGTCATTCAACTGCTTGCATTCTTAAACCTTATTCTCCAGCAGCCTAATGCCTACCAGCCCTTAATACTGGATTCTAGGAAGTGTTTCCTGATCTTCTTGCTACCACCAAGTCTATTTCTGCATCCCTTCTCTGTAAGCCCAGAGCACCCTGCCCATATCTTTTGACAGCAGTGTTCACACTATTTGGTCTTCACAGGTTTATCTCCGTAGGTTCACTATGGGTCCAGAGGTTAGGTTGTGCCCTACTCATCCAGGTTGCCTAGCTCAGTGTTTCCTCAATTTTTTAATGACATTCCCCCAGGCAGAAAACTGCCAAATCCACTTGTCACCTGTACTGTTATTTAATATTTTTCTTTAGAATAACTCAACTTTTAACTTAGATGTAAACTTGTTTTAATAGAAAATTTGATATCACCAAGAAATCTTATGTTTGATAGGACAGGACTTTTTTTCTAATACAAACTAAAACATATTACTAAAATTAAATTGTTAAAGTAAATGACTTCTAATCTCATCAGTTATGATGAACTAATGAGGGGTTCTCTGCAAAACAAAGTGGGTCTTCAACTTAAAAATTTTTTCATTTTGCTGAGTTCACAGAAATAGAGAACATTTAAAGCCATCCTTCCTACCCCGCCAAAAGAAACAAACCTCTAGCTAGAACTAAACTTATAAGTAACGTAGTAATGCCAAGAACAATGAGATCAGGACATTGAGCCCTGGACCAGAAGCAAAATGAGGGAACTGAAGAGCAGTCCCATGAAGCTCCTTGAGCCCAGCCAAAGCTGACACAAATCCTATGAGAAGGAAAGGACCCCCAGTCAGACTCTCGAGATTACCAAAGAGAAAGATCAATCAAACAGAAGTTCATAAGAGATCACCAAGCACAAGAGGTGACAACTCACCATGACGGAGAGACAACAGAAAAAAACAAGCAATAGCTTTAGACCCCAAAGGACATCAGACATTGGGATGGCCATAGTCTAAAGAATACCCACAGTTTGAAAAAAAATAAGCAAATCAGACTATAAAAAATGACTGGGCATATCTAAAAAAGAACCAAGTGAAACTTTAGAAATTTAAAATATAGTTGTTAAAAGTAAAAGAAAAAAAAAAGGTTTGAAGAGAAAATTGATGAACTAGAAGATGTGCCTGAAGAAATTACCCAACATCAAAAATTCTGACAAAGAGTCAAGGAAATGAAATGAATGAAAGATAAAAAGTGACGTGGAAATAGTTTAAAACATATAGATCCAGTTAAATGTCAGAAAAGATAAAATCAAAGAGAGACAATATTTAAAGAACAGAGAATCTTCTAGATCTCATGAAAAACAAAATTCAAAATCAGGAAATACGTGTAACCAAAAGAAGATAAATAAAAAGTAATCTCCAGCTAGACTTAGAAGTGAAATGTCATAATATCAAAGACAGAAAATCCAGTGTAGCCAAAGGAAAAAGAATATTTTCTTCAAAGAAGCATAAATAAAACTGGCAGCAAAGAAGCATAAATAAAACTGGCAGCAGACTTTGCATGTAAAATAATATATTCACTATGCAATCAGAAAATAAACTATCAATCTAGAATTGTATACCCCTCAAAATAATCTCTCAAGAAGGATAAAATAAAAATAATTTTAGATAAAAACTGTTGATCACCAAGAGACTTGAACTAACTTCTTAAAAATACCAAATAAAAAGCATAAATTGTCTGACTGGATTAAAAGAAAAATCCAGCATCGTGTTCTTTATGAGAGACACCTAAAATGTAGATTTAAAAAAAAAAAAAAGTAACAGTAAAAAGAAAAAGAATATTTCAAGTAAATTATCTCCAAAAGAAAGGTGGGGCAGACAAAACAAATCCTAAGGGCAACAAGCGAAATTAGACATGGAAAGGGTCACAACATAGTGAAAAAGAGAACATATTCTCTAACTGGGATAAGGCATGTGTAACCTTAATACCAAAATCAGACTAGATGGTTAAGAAAGAAAAATGACAGGTGATTTCGTTTATGAACAGATACAAAAATCCTGAGCAAAATATTAGCAAACTCAACCCTGTAACTCACAAAAAAGACAATTCACCAAGCTCTATTTGGGTTTATCTCAGGAAAGAATGTAAGAATTAAGAATTTTAAAATGTAGTAATTGGAATCCATTACATTCAACAGACTAAAGGAGAAAAACCACAAGATCTTCTCAATAGATGCAGAAAAGCGTGTGACAAAATACAAAAATTTCTCTAATTTAATAATCTACATAAACTCATAACAAACATTTGTAATGGGGACACTCCCTTTAAACTCAGGAACAAGACACATATACCCAATATAATCACTTCTAATGATAAACCATGATCACTTCCATTTAACATAGATCTAAAACCATTCCAGCATATTAAGACAAAAAAAAAAATGTAAGAGAAAATAGAACCGAATTATAAAAAAAAAGAAAAGATACCAATAAACTAAAAAACAAAAATATAACAGAAAGAACTAGTTAGACCAAAATTTAATCCAATTTTATCACTATTTGCAAATGATATAATTATCCACATAGAAACCCAGAAGAATTACAAAAAAGATATAGAAGTTTATCAAGTGGATCACTAAAGATCAATATAAAAAAATCCATTAAATGTCTATTTACTAACAATAAACAGAAAACAGAATCTTAAACAACACTATTTACAACAGCAACAAAACTAAATACATCGGGATCAACATTTAAAAGTGTTAGGTCTATATGGAGAAAATTACAAAACTATATTAAAAGACATTAAAACCTAAATATATGGAAATACATACCACATTCTCAGGAAGGTTAAAAAATTTTAAAAGATTTCAATTCTCCCCCAAATCGATTCAATCTATTCCAATTAATTTTCAGAGATTTCATGTCACGTGACCAGTTGATTCTTAAAACAAGAACGAAGGTCCAAGAACAGCTCAGACTCAAGTCCTGATATCAAGATTTCTGGTAAAGCTATAGCATTAATAATTATGATGGTGGTATCAACGCAGAGATGGACAAGTGGCAGAGAAAGGTGAGCCAGGAACACACCCATGCATATAGAAACTACACACATAAAGT
>NW_006439713.1:4462618-4465526 GCF_000325575.1 Pteropus alecto
ACTGCAGCCTTGTTGGGGGCAGGGGAGTGAATGTGCCTCACTGCCTCACGCCATACACAAAATTCAATACCAAATAGATTATGAACTTAAATCTGAAAAGCACTTTAAAACTTAAAAAAACAAAAACAAAAACAATATAATCCGGGGGCTAGAGGAAATTTCCAATTAGATTACATTAAAAATAAGAATTTCTGTTCACCAGAACACACCATAAAGAGTGAAAGACAGGCCACGAACTAGAAGAAGATATTTACAGTGCATATAATAAAGAGTCAGTGTTACCAGTTTATTAGTTTTAAAAGATAATCCAATAGAAAAATGGGTGTAAGATATGACCAGGTATTTCAGAAAAGAAAAGCAGACGCTTCATAAATATATGAAAGATGCTCAAACTGTTTAACAATCAAAGAAATGAAAATTAAAACCACAATGAGGCATCATTTCTAACCCATTTGGCAAATATTAAGAAGTCTGTAGATAACGAGAGTTGGTGAGGATATAGGTCAATTGTAACTTTTATACACTGCTCATCAAAGCATATAAATTGACAAAACTACTGACCTAAATACAAGCTGATACGACCACTTCAGAAAACAATTTGGTATCATTTTATAAAGTTGAACATTTATACTTCATACTCCAGCAATTCTACTTCTAGCAAATAGCTTACCACAGTGGTATTTCAAAGCTTTTTTTTTTTACTGCAAATCACCAAAATGCTTTTAAAAATTACATATTCTTTACACTTTAATATGACACCTAAAAATTTCAGCCTAAGTTTAAATAATTGCAAAAGATGAATTTCTAGAGTATCACAGTGACATTTTAAAATAAAACTGACATATCATTGGTTTAAATTGTTATAATTATTATAGCATCGAGCTAATAAAAAAATAACTATACATGCTGATAATTAAACATAAGTAAAAATTTTTGGAAAAGTGGCTCTTAAGATGGAAAGTGCTTAGATTAAAAGAGGCTTTCTATAACACTATATGCTGTATTTTAAATTATCCCTTTGTTTTCTGTGGAGTATTTCTACCTGGGGCAATGCCCTAGTAAGATTCCATGTGGGTGAGAGGTATGCCTTCCTTATATAACATAGAAGTGCCACTGTGAAAGAGAAGGTGGGAAAGTAGAAGCAGAAGGACTCAGGCATTACCAATTTTAGAAGTACACTCAGAATTTAAGGATCTATAAATTGATTTACTAGTATCCCTTGTGCTCAAGTACTCCCTAAAAAATTCATTGTTCTTCTGGAGATCATATATCCGGTGTTAAAATTAGAGAAATTCTCGCAACTGTGTACCAAGGATATGTACAAGAATCTTAATAGCAAAACATAGAAAGAACCAAAATGTCCGTCAACAAAAGAATGCATACACTGTGTTATATTCGCCTGTGGAATATTACACAGCAGAGAAAACTAATGACACATCTATACTCAATTATCAGTGACTCTTAGAAACATAACATTGAATGAAATAAGTAAGTCTCAGAAAACTGTATCCAGTACTTCCTTTTTAACTCAAAAACAAGAGAAATCATATAATACATTGTTGAGGGATGTAAACATATCTGATAAAATTATTTTTAAAAAGCAAGGAATGACACAAGTCAGGACAGTAGTAACTCTGGAAGTGAGCACATTCAATATGGGTCATTTTTATTCTTAGATTGAGTGGTGAATTGACAGGTGTTTGTTTAATTGCTTTGTTTCACAACTTGCATATAGATTACATATACATTGACTGTATTAAATATTACATTAAAGAGAAAAAAGATTTCAAAAAACCATTTATATGAAAAACGTATTTAATTAAAATCACCTCACCTGCCACTAGAGGCATATGTACTGTGAAAATTACCATCTTTACATCAACCATAGGAACTGACATACATTAAGTACAAAATAAATGGAATTAATCTTATGAGGACCGAATGAGATAGACTGAGCCAATTAGCTGTGACAGATGAACCCATAGGCTGACACACCGGCTAGAGCAAAAGCCAAATTAAGCGGCAAGCTAAAGTTATAAGGAAGCTGGTCAGTAAAGAGAAGGCAAAAATGTAAAAGTCTGATAACATAAACTGTTAGCAAGGATGTGAGGAAATGGGCATCCTCAATACCAGTGGGAGTGAAAATTAGTACAACCACTTTGAGAGCTTCTGTGATATTTGGTTAAGTTGAACATGCACATATCCTACTACCAATCCATTCTACTACTGGGTGTATTTCCTAGACAAAATTCCAAATGTGTGTACAAGCAGACAAGTACAAAGATGTTTATTGCAGGATCGTTTTTAGAGTCAAAAACCAGAAACGACTTCAAAGTTCATCAATAGGGAAATGGATAAATTATGGTATATTCATACAATGGAATTCTATACCAGCAATTAAAATGAATGAACCAAAGATAACACAATTATCCAATTTATTTGTATATAAATCTCAAAATGTAATGCTGATCGAAAAAAGCAAGTTGCAAAAAGGACACATCGTTTCATACCATTAAAGTTTAAGAAACAACACTATATTATTGTTTATGGATTCACCATGATCCAAGTATAAAATATGCACAAACCTGAACACGGTGGCTCTCCAGGAAAGGAGAGAGAGGAACGGAAAACACCACCCATTAACTGCAATTTTTATTTTATTTTTTAAAGGATCTGAAGTAAATTTGGCAAAATATTTACATCTGTAAACCTGAGTCATGGATTAGACGCCCCCCTCTTTACTGTATATATGAAGCATTCCAGAAATTTAAAAATAAAGTAAAATTAAGCAAGAGTAAGAAAATTGAGCAAATGAACAGAGAAACAGGCACCAAATCGCAGCTTGCGCGCAAAGCACGGACCTTTGAGCAAGAAGAGCAGCAGCTGAGTCCCTAATGGGTTAGCAGTT
>NW_006439713.1:4465619-4466845 GCF_000325575.1 Pteropus alecto
CAACTATGAGGAAACTGCTCCCAGGAGAGGAGTAAAATCTGGAAAAAAGTCTACTTTCCCTTGTCAGGATGCTGGGCAAATCAAAAGATAATTTTGGTGAACTCCATAAAACACTACATGAACCGTTAAGTATGACCAGGAACGCCAGGGTCGGCTAGAACCTACTGCGCAGTTGGCAAGTGCATATATTTTGGAAGGAGTCTCTGGGTGTCTAGGGTGCCTCTAGGGCGCCACACTGGTACCACCCCAAATTCATCTACGTCTCGGCTCGATTTTTGGTCCTTGCCCCCCACCCCTTATGAACAATCTGGCTCGAAAGGCCACGCCTGACGTAGTGAACACTACGCAGCAGCTGGCCAGACGCGCTGCGGTCCCCCGTCCCCATTAGCCTCAGGAGAGCGAGGATGCTCCGAAGAGGCGCGGGGGAGGGGCGAGCGCTGGGGGAATTTCGCCTCCCGTTTTCCTCCTCAGGGATCCGAGGCGCCGCCTCTGGACGCGGCTGCCATTCCCACGAAAACAGGTGGCGCACACATAGGACACAAAACACGAGACGACGTTCGCGAACGAAAACCCGCACACAGCAGATTACGTCCTCGACAGGACCCAGACCGGGCGCACGCGCGCGGAGACACCCGAGAACGCCCACCCGGGCGGGCGACGCTCCAGGCGAAGGTCACGACTGCAGGAGGCGCGGCCACGCGCGCTGGGGACGCGCACACCTCGGAGAGGGGTAGTGACAAGACGTGGGGGCCACCCACGTGGGCCGGGGACGCCCATACTGTCTCCAGGAAGAACCCGCACGGATACAAAGAAGCCAGGAGACGACACACGGGCGCGTGCCCGTGCGCTCGGGCCGGGAGACCCCTCGCCTAGCAGGGGTGTCAGCCACAAGACCAGAATGTGCGAGCGGCTAGGGAAGCCGCACACAAAGGGGCTATCCCCCCACCGTCGCACAGACACCCCGAGGGGCCCACGCTTGCAGAAGGGGGACACCGGACAAAGGGGACACACCCACTGAGGCCGACAAAGGCGGCCACACCCCCCCAGCGCGCCGGCATCCCGACCCACGCTGACACACCGCGGGCACCACAGGAGACGCACACACATCCACACTCACCACACACCCACGGAGGGGGTGTGGAGGGCCCCTCTCCCCGGGCATCTCGGCTGCAGCGCGACAAGGTGACACATCCAGGAGCCCTGCCGCGCGCCAGCTGTGCACTCAC
>NW_006439713.1:4467096-4503763 GCF_000325575.1 Pteropus alecto
GGGCGTCGTCCACTCGGCTGTTCGCTGGGCTTTTCCTCTCTCGCCCCCCTGCGGCTCCAGGGTCGGCGCTTGCGCAGGGGACTCAGCGCTGAGGTAGTCGAGCTGTTGGGAGGGGCTCAAATGGGCGCTTGAAGGACCCCGGGTCGAGGGTCACCCCCTTCATCCTCGAATGAAACAAAGAAGCGCTCCCGCACCCCCGAGAAGGCAGAGGCTGGTCCTGGGCGACGCGGCCCAGGCCTGAAGAGGCCGCCCGGGCCTAGTCCGCCGACCTGCCCTGCCTTTCCCGCAGGGAGGCGAAGCCTGCAGAGATGGAGGCGCCTCTGTCCCTTCTCAGCCATCCCCTCCCCTCCGCGGCAGGGTGTGCGCGTGCACGCGAGGTTTGGGGGCTGGAGTGCGCGCGTGCAAGCGGGCGTGTGTTTGGAGGTGTGTGCGCTGGATGGCAGTTCGCAGTGCTTTAGGCTGGGAAAAACACCGCAGAGGCTGTGCCCGTAGCCAAGCGATGAGATTGTCACAGGCCCGTGATGAGGGGGAGTACATCACTGACGGGTGATTGTGTTTCTTCCCCACAGATTGTCTAAAGCCACAGGGAAAATGGTGGAAAATTCACCGTCGCCATTGCCAGAAAGAGCGATTTATGGCTTTGTTCTTTTCTTAAGCTCCCAATTTGGCTTCAGTAAGTACTTTCCTGATGGATGGCCACGGCCTTTTGCTTGTGTTCAAGGACAAGGAAATTATTGCGTTCGTTCTTAAAATATACCCACATGAACTGTGATGCCTTCTACCTATGTTTCTTTCTAAGAAAACCTAAAGGGAACTCATGTTTGTTCAGGGTGTTCTATATGCAGATACTAGCCTAAAAGATTTAATCTTAAATATTTATACAGCACCAGACGGGATTGCAAAGTGAATAAAAGCCAGTCTCTGTGGTCTTGGTCTTAATGGACAAGACAGACAAGTAAATCTACAATTAGCAGTGTGATAAGTGTCATAGGAGCCCAGTGGAGAGACATGAAATCAAACTGGGAGATTGGCTTTCTTCCCAGCTAGAAGGAGGAAGGCCTTGAATGAAGGGTTTGGAAGTGAGTGATTTGGCGTGACTCCAGTGCAGCATGTGGGAGCCAGGGAGTGAAGGGAATCTGGCTAGAGTCAGGTGGCTTCACATCCTGGACCTCATTGGGTCCCCATAAGATAGATCTCTTTGTACAGGTGAGGAAACCAGTGCTCACTGGGACAGTAATATCCAGAGTCACACAGTAGGCCCGGGTCTCTCCCCAAAAGGATTTGAGAATCACGAGGAAAACAAGGGAGAAAACTGAGTGCCCATGATCCAACTTCTTGGTTTTTTGCAGAAACCAGGGAGGTGGGGTTGTGATAGTGCCTCTGAACCTTAACTACTTCAATGTGGCCTGCCAAGCCATTGAGAGGGAAGCCTGTGGAGTGAAGTCACAAGTTGAGTTCAAATCCTGACTCCTCCTAGATTGGCTGTGTGACCTGGGACTGTTAACCAATCTGAGTCTTCACATTCTTCATCTAATAGTGTTTGTTCAGTGCTTATTCACAAGACGGTCTTATGAGGTAAGTATTGTCCTCATTTTACATATGAGAATACTGAGGCACACGGATTTTAAGTAATGTGCCCAAGGTCACACAGCCAGTAAATGATAGAGCTAGAATTTGAACCCAGGTACTAGATTGGCTTCATTTTGCTCCTTCTTATGGCTGTTGTGAGGATTAATTGCCATAATTTATGCAAAGCACTTAAAACAATGCATAGAAACAGTAATACTTAAATGTTTGCTGCTGTTATTACCAGCAACATCGTCTTTTTTGTAAATCCCTGTTCCATAGTGTATTTGAAGGATTGGAAACTACACAAATAAAAGCAGTAACTTTAAGACCTAAATCCAGTAATACTCAACAAAAATTAATTCAACAAATTTTTGAGTGCTTACTATGTGCCAAGCACTGCTATAGGCAAAGGAGGAGCAAACAGTCAAAAATCTACTGTTTTCATAGAGTGTTCATTCTAGTGGGTCAAGAAAGCCCCACTAGACAAATAACTAAACCATATACAATGTCAGACAATAACATGTACCAGGGGGAGAAATTCAGCAAGAAAGGAGGATAGGAGGAGGTTGCTGTTTTAAATACGGCAGTCCCGAAGTGCCTCACTGAGATGAGGTTTAAGCACAGACATGAAAAGACAGAGCCATGTGACAATCTGGAGCAAGGAGCCTCCCAGACAGGGACTAGCCAGTGTGGAAACCCTTCGGAAGAAGCATGCCTGTGGGTTCAAGGAACAGATGGGGGTCAGTGAGGTTGAAGCCTGAGAAAGTGAGGCAGAAAGTAACTGGATAAAGGAGTTCAGAGGTCAGTTCCCTGCAGTTACAGTAAAGCTAGGTGGCAGGTGCAGGAGGGTTACGTGGTTCCCTACATTGAGATAGTTGCTATTTAAAAATGAGATGATTGTCTTAGTCTGCTCAGGCTGCTATAACGAAACACCATAAACTGGGTGACTTAAACAATAGACATGTTTTTCTCACAGCTTGGAATCTAGGAGGTGCAAGATCAGGGTGCCTGCCTTGTTGGGTTCTTGGTGAAGTCTTTCTTCCTGGCTTGCAGACAGCCACCTTCTTGCTGTGCCCTCACATAGTGCAGAGAGCGTGAGTGAGTTCTCGTCTTCTCCTTTTCTTAAAAAGGGCGTTAATCCCATCATGGGTCTCCACCCTCTTGACCTCATAACCTCCTTCCCTCCCAAAGGCCCACCTTCAGATACCAGCACAGTGGGGATTAGGGCCTCACCATATCAATTCCAGAGGGACACAAACATTCAGTCCATAACAGTAATTACAGAAAATGATAATAGCCTTGAAGGAAATAAGGGGAAATGATAAAAATGAGAGGGTGGTGGGTAGGAAAGAGCTGTAATAGCAAGTTATTGGGGAAAGCTTCTCTTAAAGTGAGATTTGAGCTAAGACATGAAGCAGGAGAAGGAACCATCGGTTTAAAGAGCCGAGGGAAGAGCATTCCAGGCAGACAGTACTCGCTACAAGTGCAGTGGCCTTGAGATGTGGACTGGAGCACAGTGTGCCAGGCCTAGGCTGGAGAGGAGGCAAGAGCCAGATCATTGATGTCCTTCCAAACGCTGGTAAGGAGTTCGGATTTTATCCTAAGGGACTGAAAATTTTGAGCAGCGAAGTGATACGGTCAGATTTATATTTTTGCAAGAGCACTCGTCGCTGTGTGGAGAATGCTCAGGTGTTCTCTTACTTTAGGGCCAGAGTTGCTGGGCACTCGCTCTGGAAACCTGGGGTTGTTCTTACTTGAACTTCCCCTCCCCACAACTCATTCATCCCCACCTGCCACTGAATCCCATGGGCCTCCACCGCCTCTCTGGAGGCAGACACATCTGACACGCACCCATCATGGTGACTCACTTAGATGCAGGCCAGAACTCCCCTACCTAAAACCTCTGGTCGGAGCATTCATGGTTATTTCTCTTTATAGTTTGCTATATCTTTAAAGTTAAAAACAAGTAGAATATCCAGTTGTCCCCATTGCCTAGAGCATAAAGTCCATGTTCCTTTTACAAGATTTTTCATTATCTGGGATCTGTTTTTTCAAACTTTATTTCTCAGCAGTCACAGCCTTGTGCTTCATGTCCCAGCCACTCTAAACTGCTGAGAGTTTCACCTAAATCACGCTTCTCACCTCCATATTTCTGTTAATGCTCTTGCCTCTGCCTGAAAGCATGCTGTGAACACGCTGCATGGGTTCATGTTCCAGCGCAGTCACTTTTAGCTGTGAGATTTGGGACAAGTTACTTAAATTCCCTGAGTCTCCATTTTTTTCTTCTGTGAATTACGAATAACAATAGCACATACCTCTGAAGAGTTTGAGGTGTACTAATTTGTGAGAATAGGGACTGTGTCTTATTTTTCTGTATACTCTTGACCTTCACATAGTGCCTGGCATATAGTAGATGTTCGATAAATGCTTAATCATCTAATTATTTCCATTTATGAATTTACATTTTGTTTCCCCACAATTTGTATTTTATTAACCTTAAAAACTCTCTCAAGTTTCAAGCCAGTTGCTCACAACCCTCTCCCTCTGCCATCTAGCCACACCAGATCTCTCTTGTTCTCTTCATGGATCACGGCAGAGAATACTATTTTCTCTTATTTCCTTCCTTCCTTTCTTCTACAGGCCCACCCATAAACATTTTTAATCCAGCTAACCCCATATTTGTCCTTTAGGCTCCAGTTTTAGTCGCTTCCTCCAGGAAATTTTTCCTGACCATCAACATTAACTTCATCAACACAGTGTGGGCTCAGGTCCTTCCTTGGTGCTCCTGTATCATGCTTTATTACTCGCTCATTAGCACTTAGCACAGTGTAGCAAAAATATTACTCATCTCTATTCCCTGCTAGATTTTAAGCTCATGGAGGGCAGAGGCCATCTCTTGTGGGTTCACTTTTGTATCTCACGTTTCGTACATACAAAATTTTGTAATACGTGTTTACATCAGCATTGCTATAGGTAGTTTGAAATTTGTCCCTGCCACTTACTGTGGGCAAATGATGTAACATTTCTAAGATTCCATTTCCTCCTCTACACAGAATTGTCTTGAGGATTAAGTGAAATAATGCAGGTGAAGAGCCTAGAAATGTGCTTACCCCGCAGTGAATGCTCAGAGATCCACTGTCATTATTACATGGGGACAATGGTAAAGGGTGCCAGGGACTTGGACTGAGGAAATAAGATTATGTTTTGGGAGATAAAGCAGAAGCCCAATGTGTAGTGGATCAGAGCAAGGCTATATAAATTCATCTTTAAGCCTTAAATGTCTATAATTATTTCAACCTTGTGGGATGAAGTGTTGAACACCTACTATGCATAAAGCAAATCGCTAAGTGCTGTAAGGATTACAAGAATTGCTAAGGCATGATTTCTGCCCTTAAATTACTTAAAATATAGTGTGAGAGTTAAGACTTTCTTTTTAAATTGACTAATGAAGAAAAAGAGTTGTTTAATGGGTATTAGTTTTTAGATCTGCAATAGAAAAGTTCTAGAGATCTGTTTCACAGCAGTGCGAATATACTTAACACTACCAAACTAGACACTTAAAAATGGGTAAGTTTTATGGTAAATTTTGTTATTTTTTTTACCACTATAAAAAGATGTCTACTGTAAGGTCATTGTGATAACTGTTATAAGAATGATACAAATAAGGAGCTAGAATAACTGAAGGGAAGGAGAAATCGTTTCTGAGTGGATCAGGGATGCTTCATAGGAGCTTTTTGTTACATCTGGACCTCAACAAGAGCTGCATGCCTTACTGACCTTTTTTTCTCTCTCTTCTACAGTGTTGTATCTCGTGTGGGCTTTTATTCCTGAATCTTGGCTAAACTCCTTAGGCTTGACCTATTGGCCTCAAAAGTAAGCTTAATATATTGCTTAAATAAAATAAGAGTATGTTAATACTATTTTGAAGGATCAGATTTTTCTTTACACTACCCAAATCTTAAATATTTGTTTTTTTTAAGATATATAAATGAAAAGCCATATAGAAATTTAAAGCTTTTTAAAGCTCATTATTGATAAATCTCTAATTAAAGAAGACGGGGTGAACACACATTTATCTCCGTTGTCTCCCATCTTGCTGAAGTAACCCTATAGAAAAAAAATTTCTAAGGTATAAACCCACAGGAACAAATAATGGGATAGCGGGTAAGAAGTATCAATGAAATTTGAGGAAGTAGATTGCAAACAGCTGAGTGTTAACCGACTTGGTTTCCCCATTCTCCATATTGCTGAAGTAGAGCCACCAGCAAGAGTATTGGTGCCCTAGAATGCCAGAAAGGCTTGGCACTTGGAGGTACCAGATACCTCTTTAGCATGGTAATTCTGGATTGGGCTGAAAACAATGTTTAAAGAGCGTTAGACCCTCCAGTCCCCCTCCTCAGCCCTCAAATCAGGGAAACCAACCCTACCCTCCCCTGCAGAAGGCTGGAGTTTATTACAGGCCTTGTGGAATTATTTGACTTTCTTTTATGTACATGGGTTGCTTTAATTAAAATTAAATTTTAAAAGTTATGTTAACTTAGTGATGGACTCTTAGAAATTAAAACTTGTTGAGAAATCTGTTATCTACTCTAAAGTCGTCTTCCGCAGGTACTGGGCAGTCGCATTGCCTGTCTACCTCCTCATTACTGTAGTCATCGGGTATGTGCTCCTGTTTGGAATCAACATGATGAGTACCTCTCCACTCAACTCCATTCATACAATCACAGGTAAATTCACATCAAAGGAGAGTGCTAGGGGACGGAGAGTGGGCATTAGCGCTTTTATGAAGAAAAGCAACCAAGAGTAGCCTGCAATAAGTGACACACATCGGCACAGTAAAAAGATCCTGGGAGAAATAAATGCAAAGGGAATGTTTACATGGGGAAAGTAAGTTCTGATGACTATGCTGTTTATAGCTCTAATAAACAGGTGTATGTCCCATAAACACCACGGGTGTATAATATGTTCTTCAACAACTGCCTGAGAGAAACTTCTTTTATCCTAAATAGGCAGCGTTGATCAAGGGATGGCAGAGGTCCATGCAGACCTTGTCGGGGAGGCAGGATTTGAGGGGCTGTATCCTCAGGATCACTGTGTACACCTGACCCCAATTAAGTGGATAGACGAACCACAGCATGTATTTGCAGTTCTTTTTTTTTAAGTTTTTGTTCAAGTCTAAAGATTAAAATAAGTTAGATTCTTAAGCTTGCTTAGATTCTAGGAAGTATTTTTTACGTTCCCTGGAATGGTTTTTTAACTTTTCAAAAGCCTTTTTTCGTGAGCCTATACAATGCATTTTAAAAATTAATTGTAGTCTTTTTATATTTCTTTTCTGATAACCTGCTGTATTCTCTGCATTCTTGACTGGAACTACAGCAAATAGACAATTTTGCAGAGAAGGGAAAGTGTTGTTTGGATGAATGACTAATCGTACCAAATGATTCAATAGTTTCCAGGTGTCGATTTAAATATATATTTTAAGCTTGGATAGAATTCTGTTCCTATGAGAAATGTGCAAGTGGGACTTTAATTATTGGACAGTTGAATGAAATATTAATTTCTTAACCAAGTTAGAGGTGCATAAAACTACTTTGATTTCTAATTGGGACATTCTTAGAGGCAGAGGGAGATAATTCAAGTCATCTTTTAATTATATTTAAATGTGGTATTTGTCATTATCCAAACATTAGCCTCGTAAGTTATATGGTGGGTCTTTATACACCACAGAGACTATGGACGAAATTGTTTGGGTGAACAAAGCCTTTTGTCCTCTTCTTGCAGATAACTATGCTAAAAATCAACAGCAGAAGAAATACCAAGAAGAGGCCATCCCAGCATTAAGGGATATTTCTATCAGCGAAGTAAACCAAATGTTCTTTCTTGCAGCCAATGAACTTTACACCAACTGAATTGTATGTAGACTAACATCAAACATTTATTATAAGTTTTTGACATAACAGTTTGACCATAATTATCTCTCTTATGAATACTTACTCTTGAAATACTTTAAAAAATGTAAGTTGAACTTGTCTTAGATTAAGTTCTATTTATATTGTAAATGTTCTCAAATATTAGTTATTTATGGACAGAATAAATAAAGCACTGCATTACCATAAAGCAGACTTCGTGAAACATAAGTATCAGTAGAAACGAGAAGTCCCTCCAGAGAGTCATTCATGTTGTCACTTTCAAAGGGCAATCATGTCCTTCTTGCTGTGTATTCTTAGAGGCCCAGAATTTGGACTCTTAGATTTAGGGGAGGGGTACATTGACGTATGGGTTCTTGACATCAGTTTGTGTCTAAGACACGAACGAATATATTGAGTACTTACTGCGTACCAGGTATTTTTCTAGGCACTGGGGGTGAAGCAGTGAGCCTACATCTTAGAGGCAGAGGAAGATAGACCAAGCAAATAAACAAGAAAATATTCTTTGTGATGAATGCAATGCAGAGAATTAAGATAGTAAATGTTCTAGAAAGCAAAGGGATGACGACTCCTTTAGACTGAGTGGTCAGGGTAGGCTGCTCAGTGAGAGGCAGTCGAGGCTGAGATTTAATCAGCAAAAGCAGGAGCCAGTCATATCAAGATTGCAGAAACAGTGAGTTTCGAAGTACGAAGCAGCTAGAGCACAGACCTTCGAGTGGCAAGGAGCTCTGTGTAGCCTAAGGACCGAAGGCCAGCAGGGGGCCTAGAGCAAACTACCAAGGGTTTGTGGCTGGGGTGAGCCCAGAGAGACCCAGCCCTGACTGTGAAGGGCCTGGTAGGCCTGTGTAGCAAGCTGGGTTTAAGTGTCAGTGTGGTGAGTTTGCGGCATTTTGGATACTGAGCAGCTGGTAGGCTTTAAGGACAGGTGTGACATAGCCGATTTGTGATTTTAAAGAGCCACTGGCTCACCCAGTGCACAGATGAAGATCAAACATTCTAAAAAGAAAAAAAGGCCACTGGCTGGTAGATGGAGGACGGATTTGAGAGGAAGAGTTGGGATGGGGCAAACGTGTGGAGGTGACCACACACATACACACACTCACTGCCATTCCACTCTTATCCTCTCTCACTCTCTGCCTCTGAGAGGAGACCACACTCTGTGGAGTGTTGCCCCTTTTCTAGTAAACTTTCCTTTTGTCTCTTAAAAAAAAAAAACGTGTAGCACTGAGACCAGTCAGGAGGCTATCGTGTCAGTCCAGGCAGGGAACGCTTGCCACTTAGAGCAGAGCGGTAGCAGTGGGCAGGGGGTGGACAGCTTCGCAGCATTCCTTGGAGACATAGCTCACTGGGTACGTGGATCTGGGTTTGCAGGGAGGGCAGGCTACTGAAAGAAGTTGTGAGCAAGTGTCGTTCCTAGGTTTTTTAGGATTAAGGAACTGAGTACATGATTATGCCTTTTGCTGAATCAGACAGTATTTGGAGAAGTACAGTTGAGGGAGTTGGAAGGTTTGGTATATGAGTTAATTTGAATGACACTGCCTTATTAACATCTGGCTGTATCTGATGTAAGGTTTAGAAACTTAGATATAAGTTAAAACTTAGAAATAAGTTTTAAAAAAACAAACCATGTATAATTTGCAAGCGAACCAAATCTAAACTCATCTAGCATTCAAGGCCTAACTTTTGACACCCTGTATCTCTACATGGGAGAGGCGTCACACATTTTAACCTATGCAAGTTTGACTATACCTTCTGTAACAAAAAGATAATTAATAATTTTAAATAGTTGGGGAAAATAGGACTTCCATTTCGATAACCATCTCTCTGCCCAGTAAGCATGAGATAGTTGACATGACTCTGCTGCTTCTGTTCCCTAGTGTGTCCCAGTTCCTGTATTATTTTATGGTGAGACTATGTCACCACACTTAAGAGTAGTTCGAGAAGCATGCCAACTCCATCAAGGATAGAATGGTAAATAAATTGTGGTCTGTTTATTCAGTAGAATACCACACAGACATGCAAACGAGAATGAATTACTGCTCTACCTAACAACATGAATGAATATCACAGATATAATGTTGGGGAAAATTAGACAATATGATTCCATTTATATAAAGTTCAAAATCAGGGAAAAATACCCTGGGAACAAACACCGGAATAGTAGTATAACCAGGAGGCTGATGAGAAGCCTGCCAGTGAGTTGGAAATGCCCTACCCTTCCCCCCACCCCCTTTGCTAATCACTTTGGAAGGAAATGCCCTACATCTCCATCTGTATCTGACATATATTTTAAAAAGTATGTTACCTGGGTATAACATGTTTTTAAAAATCATGAAGTTACATCATTAAGATTTGTGCTCTCGATATAAGTTACACATCAATAGAAAGGTAAAGGAGAGTGCCTGTGCCCCAGCCCAGAAATTTCGATTCATTGGTCTGAAGTGAGGCTCAGGCAGGGGTAATTGGTAGCTCAAGACACGCAGCCAGGGCCGAGAACTTCGGCCTTAAATCGATTGGACTTAACAAAGGCTCCTGTCCACCCAGGGGAAGGGGAGGGGGTGGTCGACGTTCATTTTGGAAGAAGAGCAACAGGTGTCAGAGCAGCCGCCCCCCACTGCTGAGGCTCCTGCCCAGGTCTGCGTTATTTCCTCATATTCCCCTGGGCCGGCGATGGGCCTGTGAAGGTCTTGAAATGGGTCTTGGTCACTCCAGACCCGCAGTGCACTTTGAACCTTGAGTGAACTTTCACTCTGCTTCCCAACCACATTGTCCGTGTATCTCAGAGGTGACGCCACTGTTTATCAAACTGGGCTGCACTTCTTTGAAGGGTCGCAACCAGTTTAGTGCAGTGATTCTCACTTTGTTTAATCTCAGGACCTCTTTATACTCTGTAAAGAGTGAGAGCCCAAAAGAGCTTTTGTGTATGTGGGTTATACTTAGAAATTAAAGACAGAAGTTTTAAATATGTTTGTTTCTAGATAATAAACTCATTACATTTTGAAATATTTAACATTTTATGAAAAATATATTTTACAGAACAAATTTAGTTAAATGAGTTGATTTTACATTTTTGCAAATCTCTTTAATGCCTGGCTTAATGGAAGACAGCTGGGTTCTCAGATCTGCTTCTGCACTCGGTCTGTTCCGATACCACCTGTCACAAAGCCTCACGAGAGAACGAAAGTGAAAAAGACAAATAACATCTTAGTATTACTATGAAAATACTTTTTCAAAGACTCAGTAGGACACACAGACGCACTGAAACAAGGTCTCCAGACCATACTTTGAGAACCGCGTGCGTGCGTGCGTGCGTGTGTGCGTGTGTGCGTGCGTGTGCGTCTGTGTGGACTAGAGCAGAATACTAAATGGTGGATGCCTTGCACTTGATAAGGGTAACTGTCATGATCCAACCCCTCTCGTGACCACTTCAGATCCTCCGTTTCTCCTCTTATTCCAGCCACTGATGCTGCTCTGACCAGGTCCACACAGGAGCCGGTCAATAATGCACCCTGGAAGGATGGGGAGTTAATACCCTTGGGACACCCTGGAGCCCAATTCAGGGACAGTCGTTAATCCCCCAAAGAGACAGTTCTGAGTTTCATTTCGTGAGCTCCTCAGGAGGTTGTGTGAGGTCAAGCTGTGGTTGCCATGGCGATGGTGAACCCATTAACACTTGCATTGACTCTTCTGTTTTGCTCCCCTTGCTTCCCACTCTCTAGTGCCACTTTCCAAATAAACTGCCCACGCACAAGCCTGCGCCCCAGGCTCTGCCTTCAGGGGATCCCCACAGAGATATTTGTCTTCTGTATAAATGTTGCTTCAGTTATAGGGCCACAATGTATAATGCATGTCCCTGACGCACATCGTAATTTAAGAATAACGTTTGAAAGACAGTGTTTTGCCCAAATTTTAGCATAAAACACTCCAAATGAAAAGTGTCAGTAATATAAAAGATGTTCTAATTTTAACAAAAACTCCTCCAGTAGATTCTCAGTGAGAATTAAACTAAAAGTCCAAATATGAACTCACCTAAATGAAAAGGCAGCAGAGTCCAAATTCCAAACTCTGCCCTCCCTAATTTCTTGACCTGCTGTGTTTTAGAAGAGGATCTCAATCCTGTTTTTCTTCAAGAAGCTGCTGCCTGGTCTCTCATGGGAACAGATGTCACTCCTGAAGCAAATCGATCCAACCCAAAATTTCCTGGATGCCCCACACACAATATCATATTACCAGCCCTATTCCCACAGAACTTAGAAAACCCAGCAAAATCGACTGCTACCACAGTTGTCTCAGTACTCAGTGCATTGGACAATACAGACACCCCCCAACACACACACTGATCACCGAAGTGCAGACTGGTAAATGTGGGGGAAAGCGAAGCAGAAAAGGAAAGATTCTTCTTGATTTGTCTTCCCAGGATCCAGGTCAGGCTGGGGCAGTTGCCAAGTATCTCAGTCACTCTGTAAAACTCAATTGGGTTAACGTAACTGTGACACTATTTACTACTGTGCAGTGGGCAGGAATTTTCTTATCCCACCTCTTCTAATCGGGATAGTCTCAGTCAAGACGTGACAAAAGTTTGTTGTTTTAAAGAATGGCACTTTGAGATAGCCACGAAATCTGGGGCACAGACAGCTGGTTTCTCAGTGGTCGCCTGTATAGACTCATGACCCAATGCCCTCCACGCTTCATCACCACAGAAGTCTCACTGTGCCAGAGATGTGATGGAAACCTCAGTTAGGGGCCGTAGGAGCCATGGAGCCAGACGGCGTTACAGAGAATACAGTTGTGATTTTTGAACGAGTGCATTTGTGGGCTAAGATTCACATTTGTTTCACATGACACGGGAAAACCCTGTCCAGTAATAAAATACCTGTCTCAGGCTATTTCTGCAAATCCAGAGTGCCCAAGCTCTGCTGGTGCAGGTCACAGTCACAGAGGGTCATATGGCGAAGCCTCACAGTGACTAAAATTCACACTTTAATTGTGCCGTAGTTGGCCAAGATGGCCCACCTGAGTTATAAAGCCTGTTTACGTGGCGCCTGAACGTCAGAAGCAGCTGTGAATCAGCCTGCACCAGCTACTGAGGCTTCTTCGAGAGGCCCCAGCCGGCCCCCTGACTGGTCACTGGCACCACCGCTGTTCTCAGTCTGTGTGCCATGGGTCGGAGTGCGCTGGGAGCCTCAACCAGGGTTTCATCCTAAATCCGATGTGAGGAAGCTGGGCCTGCAGAGGCACACTCGGCCCAACCAGCCGCACGCTCAGGAGATGGTGGTGGGCTGCATCCTGGCAGGTTCAGGCAGACAGCAGACAACTCACGTGCAGTCAGTCACCTTGGCCCGTTTTCACCCATCTGATGAGTCACATGTCTCCCCAGAACGTAAGAAGTATGGGGGAGAGAGAGTGGCAGAAGTGTCTTCCCCAGTGTTTCCCCCAAAAAGGCAGGAGTGTTTCAATCACTGAGGCAGATGCTGGTTCCCTCACACTGGCCACTTGCGTTGTCTCCTGCTTTCCTATATTTTATTTTATATTTATTTATTTTTGTTTTCCCCTATTTTAAATAATCAGTCCAAATAACATCTTTGTAGATAAAAACATCTTTGTGAATTTGTGTCCCTGGGCTAGGTTCCTCACGTTGGAATTTTGACGGAGTCAAAGGGCTTAAATATTTTTAAGACGGTATATGATTCCAGAAGGATCTCTAAAAAGCTTATATTAATTTACATGTTCCCTGTAACTCACTAACACCGGCTACTACCCTTACACCTGCGTGATGGTTAATTTAACGTGTCAATCAGACTGGGCTTTGGGATGCCCAGACAACTGGTAAAACATTTCTGGGCGTGTCTGACGGTGTTAGCATTTGAACCAGGAGAGTGAGGAAGGCAGATCCGCTCTCCCCGTGTGGCTGGACGTCACCCAAAATGCTGAGCCCCAGACAGAACGCAGAGGCAGAGGAAGGGCAAACTTGGTCCCTTCTTGAGCTGGGACATCCACCTTCTGCCTCGGACGTCGGAGCTCCTGGTTCTCGGGCCTTTAGACTGGGATTGAATTAGACCCCTGCTTTCCTAGTTCTCCAGCTTTTAAGCATATCTCGGCCTCCATAATCATGTGAGCCACAGTAAACCCATAACAAATCTCATATATCTGTATAGATCCCGTTGGCTCTGCTTTTCTGGAGAACCCTGACTAAATACAGCTGGGTGTGAAGCGTTCCTCACATTTGGAGTATGTGAGAAGTCACAGTTTCAGTTTTCCAAATCTGACTAAGTATGTTTTGATTTCTCATTGTACATTGTTGACAAGAACTTCAGAATAATTTGAGAGACTTCCTCACCCTCTCTTGGGAAGTTTATGCTTATTCTCCCCCAGAAAGTGGGAGAGAATTCTGGTTTTTAATCCATGGTATTTGCTATCCCTGCCATCATATCAGACCCATACGGCTCATTGCTGCACCCTCTCCTTACCCCCCAAAGACTACCACAGCTCACATGGCTCGTGCTCAGTGCCCACACACCCCCGGCTGACCCCTCCTATTCAAGACCCCCAACGAATGCCACACCAACTCTCCGTCCTCTGTTCCTCTCTCCCTGTCTCGGGACACCTAGACATCACTGCTGGGGTTGGCCGCCCACCCTGTGGCAGAAGTGTCTACATCCCCCAGTGCTCCTTCCCACCGGTGTCCTTTGAAATGGTTCCTATTTTTAATGAGGCACTGGTGACCTAGAGCAAAGCTCCCTCTCCCTCGCAGCAAGGGAGCGTGACCTCGGTTTCTTCTGGGCAGTGCACTGGGTGGAAGGGTAAGGCATGTGTGTCACTTTTGTTGGATGTCTTTCAAAGAAGCATGCCTTTTTCAGCCCTCCTCATTCCTGTTGCCTGGAATGTGGGTTTGATGACTGGAAATCAAGATGCCCCCTGGATCATGACGTGACTTTAGGAATAGAAACCACATAGCAACAGGGCAAAAAGGAAAGAGCCTGAATCTCGACCTCACACCTGCCCTGGATGGCCTACCTCCGGACTTGGACGTGACAGAGAATGTTCCTCTTTCTTGTTTCAGCCACTGTTATTTTGGGTTGTCCAATGACAGCCAAACCCAAGTTTATCAGTGTCCAGATACAAAGACATCCCGTTGGCCCTGCTGGGATAATGTTGCTATTGCTGGAATGGGTTTGGATGTCTATGCTCAACCTTTGAAGTGGCCAAGATCACTGGAGGGGCTGTTAAAATGCAGGTTCGCAGCTCTCATAAGTCTGGAAGGCCCTGGAATCTGCATTTTTAGCAGACGTCCCTGGAGACTGACGGAGATCGGCCATAGAGCACATGTTGAGAGATGGTGGGCCTCCGACACCAAAAGCCTGAGTAGAGATGGCTTCCCGGCTATACGTTCTCCTCCATCTGCATCAAAAGTTCTGTTTACTGTCCCTCCTGCACGCCACCTCCCCTGACACACACTCACAGCCACCCCACCACCTCGCCCCTGTGCTGGTCTGCTCTTCCTTGGGAGCATGGATTTTCTTTAGTTAATCTATAGCAGCAAAAAATAAGCAAGATGCCAGAGGTAGCTCAGGAATCACTGCTTGTCCCACTTTTTCTAATATTGTAAGTAAAGAAAGAATATATAGCTTTAATTTGTAAATTTAAATAGTAATGAGGTTCAATATTTTATACACATAGGGAATAAATATACAATAAGTCTTTGGTTAACATCGTCAGTAAGTTCTTGGAACTGCAGCGCAACAACGGATAATAAACCAATTTACTATAGCCTAATTGATATAGTTCCTATAGCATCTCATCAACGTTATAACAAAACGATGTCGAACAAAACGACATCACCTGAGGACCTGCAGTACCTTAAAATGGCCAATTTCCAAGAAGCAAAGTAAAAAGACATGGGCTTTGGCATCAGCGAGACCTGCATTCCAATCCCAGCTCTACGCCTTCCAGTCAGAGTGATCTTGGACTTGTTACTCGACCTCTCCGAGCCTCAGTTACCTGAGGCCAGCCGCCTTAACAAATCACCTCGAATTCGGTGTGGTAAATCAACCGAAATTTATTCTCTCACAGCCCTGGAGGTCAGAAGTCTAAAATCAGTATTTTTTTCCTGGCCCGAAATCAAGTTGTCAGCAGGGCCACACTCCCCCCACCGGCCCACCCGGGTCTCTGCAGGAGAACCTGGCCCTCACCCCCTCCAGTGGCTGGTGGCTGCCAGCACTCCTTGGCTTGTGGCCACGCCTCTCTAGTCTCTGCCTCAGCGGTCACATGGTGCTATGGACTGACGGTCTGTCCCCACCAAATTCATATGTTGAAGTCCTATCCCCCAATGTGATAGCATTAGGAGGTGGGGCCTTTGGGAGGTGATTAGGTCACAAGTAGGATTAGTGTCCTTGTAAAGGTGACCCACCGTCAGGACACGCAAGAAGACAGCTGTCTATAAATAAGGAAAGGGGGTCTCACCAGGCGCCAAATGTGCCGGCACCTTAATCTGGGCTTTGTAGTCTCGACAACTAAGAAATAAATGTTGCAGAAGCCACCCAGTCTGATATTCTATTATAGCGGCCCTAATGGACTGACATGTGGCCCCCTCTTCTGTGTCTGTCACATGTCTCTCTCTTATAAGGACACTTGTGCTTGGATTTAGGGCCAAGTCAAGATCTTTAATTTGATCACATCTTCAAAGGCCCTTTTCCCTTAGAGGGTGACATTTACAGATTCCAGGGATGAGGATCTGATACCTTCGGGGGCCATTACTCACCTGATTCCAATCATTATATATTAAAGTATGGCTTAATAGTCACTTCAGAAAACAAAAGTGTTCCCTAAGGCTGAAGATGAAAGCCAAAGTGCTAAGAAACCCTGGACAAAGAAGGAAACCCTGTGTCCTAGACAGCAAGGTTGTGCCACTGAACGCCCCAAACCTGGGGGTCCCCAATGCCACAGTCAGACTGTGCTAGGTAATACATTTCTATTGTGAAACAGAAAGAGAGAGAGACCAACATTCTTCCACACGACACACGGCCCTCCCCTCTCTCCCCTGTCCCCGCCCCCACACACCCTTGCTCGCCCTGGTCTCGCCAGCTCCTCTGTCGCCCTGCTTGGCGGAACACCTGCCCCTGCCCCCTCCTCAGGAACAGCGCCTGCGCGGTTGCCCACTTGGGCCTTGGATCAGAGCAGAGGTGCCCAGCAGCTCTTAGATCCTCGCTTCACCTCCTACTCGATGTGGGAGGCCTAGGGAGTTACCCCGTTGGCCTCAGTTCCCCCACCCATTAGATGGATAGACCTACCTCAGGATAATCAGGTGGAATGAGGGAAACCTCTAGAACTCACAGAGCCTGGCCCGCAGTTCTCACTTCCTCTCCCCACCCTCATCCCAGATGTGCCTCCCTCTCTCTGAATGTCCCCTACACTGGCCCGCATGCATACTTTGTTGTTTTCACTTTTCTTCAAGGGCACTTGTCTGATTCATCTTGGGTCCCCAGCTCCTAGCACAGAAGAGCTAAGTAGACAGCTGTTGAATTAAATAAAATAAAAGTTCAGGGCTCTGATGTGGATTCATCAGAAGTGCTACAATTAAATTGTTTTGAACATGAGATGAGAGAGATATAACTTTTTTCATAATTTAAGGACCCAGATCCTTGAAGGAAGACCTAAAAAAATCAGAATGATCACTGTGGAGATCTTGTAACAACTTTAAATTGCTAAAAAGCCGTTATTACTTGTATTCTACTTTCAAATTTTGATGAGTCTTTTAAGTTTTTTCTTCTGAAGTTACTAAAGTTTGTGAAACTAGTCCAATGGCTACTCCAGACCAAATTTCCCATCATCATCTAACGTGAAGATTAAATTTAATGTACGCAAAAGACAGACAGATGGACTGAAGCAGAATGTAAAAGCAATTAGAAATAATGGCCCTGGCCATGAAGGCACGCAAATTAAAGAATTGTCAACTCAGGACAGAGATTCTATCAGTGATGAATCTGTCGTTTCACTTGACTGCTGATCTAGTACAATTATGGGAAAACTAACAGAAACGAGCTCAGTGAACAGACAGACTGGGGCCATTTGTTTCTTAAGTGAAATTTCTCGGCACCCAACTTGGGCCTTTGCTTTTCCATCACCGCTGAGTGACAGTTGGCAGAGAGAAGTGACCTTTACTTAACCTTGAGAATAACTCTACCCCTTCCTGGCCAAAATAAGGAATGTGTGTCAATGCCTATTGACCATCCATTTGCTGCAGGTATTGGATGTGTGGTCTAAGTCGATGATATCTTTGCCTTTTTGAACTTTATTTTACTAAATAAATATCTTTCATAGGTGATCTTAAAACTTAGAGAGGGCCACACACCAGGTACAGATGCATGACAAATTTAAAAGGGAACTTTGATCTGTTTTGTTTTGGTTTGGTTTGGTTTTTTAACTCAAACATTCATCTGAATGAAGGTAGAGAAATAACCAGATTTCACCTGCCATCCTCTTACTGGAGGACAATCCACTTTCATTCCTTTAGGTATTTAAAAAATGTTTATTGCTGTCAGCAACCCAATAGATAAGTGATTCCAAAACAAATGCTAAATCAAGCACGGCTCCTAGACTTAACTCCCTCCCTCCCACTGTGTAATGATTTGTTCAAGGATCCCAGGTAAAGGACATCAGATCAGATATCCAGTCTCTCAGAGAAAATGGTCTCAGTGAAGTTAAATTCCAAAACTTGCCCTCGTTTTCACCTCTCCAACTCATTTTTATCAGGAGCTTCTTGTCACCAGTAAGATCAGTGCATTGGGCTAAATCAGACTTTTATTGTTGGATTAATCATGAAAATGCCATGAGTCAAATAACTTGTATGTTTGAAAGGTACTGATGAGTCCATCAACCGCACATTCTGTGGATCAAAAATAGACTATTTCAGGTATACCCTTGATTAAAAGTCGATAAGATTGTGGCCAAGTTTATTTAATGGTTATAGAATTTCAAATCTACATAAATAATAAATATGGAATAGTATCTAATGACCAATGTTTTAAATATTTCCATTGTTGTATTTAATAAATATCACTTATTTTTTTTTAATTAAGTTTATTGGGGTAACATTGGTTAACACAATTATATAATTTTCAGGTGTACATTATAATTTGACATCTGTATATTCTATTGTGTGTTTACCACCCAAAGTCCAGTTTCCTTTAGCTACCATATATTTGATCCCCTTTAGCCACTTCACCCTCCCTCTACCCCTTCTATATTTGACCCCCTTTACCCCATCTACCTCCCACCTCCTCCCGAACGCTCTACCCTCTGGTAACCACACATCTGCAGTGCAGAGAATTTCAAAACCATAAAAACAACAAAAAAATGAAATTACCCATAATCATCACCCAAAGACAATTAACCCTATAAGTCTTGTAAAGGTTATTCTAAGGATGTGTGCATGTGTTTTAACAATGACCAAAAAGGAACACTGTAAATAATTTTACCTCATTTTTCAAATAATATTATACTGTGAGCATTTAACAACTGCATAATATTGTGTCATATGCATGCACCATAATTTATTTCACGAATTCCCTATTATTGAACTTGTAGGATAATCCTGTTTCCTTTTTTATCAATGTTATTGTAACAAATATCCTATAAAAATATTTGCCCTTATCTCTGATTATATACTTAGGAAATATTTACAAAAGTGTAAGGGATATAAAATTCCTAAAAGCTCTTATTACTGATTGTAAAATTGCCTGAGAAGGTAGACTCGATTTTACATTCCCACCAGCAAAGCATGACTGTTCACTTGTCAACATCATGTGTTGATAACCTATTTATTTAATATGCATATTAAGCTTTATTCAAGAAAGTGATAGTGGGTCTTCCATGATCATTTCCAGAATAATGAAATAAGTTCAAAGAAGTTAAAAAGTGGTTTGGATAGCTAACAGGAGTTCGCTGAGACTTAATTAACATGCAAACTTGTATTAAGAGCTTCCTGGCAGCCCCAGAGGGCAGAAATCACTTACTTGTCTTTAACTTTCAAAGTCACTTACATGACTTTAACTTTCAAACTCATTTAGAAACATCCCTTTATATACAAAGTAATTCTTTTGCAAAAATAAAAATGATTATGGGGCTGGTTCAAAAATTAAACGTGCTTAAGGCATCTTTTGTAAATGATTTATAGCAATATATAAAGACTTTCAGCCTCCATGGAAGTGTCCTAGAGAACTCTTCTTTTGAAATAGAATGCATAGAGAATAGTGTGATCTGATTATAGACATATGAATAGTGTGATCTGATTATAGACATATGAAAGTTATTGAAGACTTATAGATCATCTCGTTACATAGGTCTCAATTACAGCTTACCACATTGTTAAAAAGAATACAGAAAACACAATTTTAAAATTACGCTTAAATTATGTAATTTTCCTTTCAGAAATTTATGAGACACTTCAGATATTTCTAGAGTCTTAGCATCATTGTCCAGGACACCCATCATCACTCAGCTTTTGAAGCACACGAACCGCAATCAATAGGTCAGATCAAGCAACTTCCTTACCCAGTCCCTACCCCTGTTTCTCAGAAAAATTATGAATTCTCTTTCCCATTCTTTAGCTTTTTTCCCCAGTTGCAAATACAGTATCTTTGAGGAAATCCTTCTTTAAGTCAAATTCCATCTCAGTAACATCTTGTCTCAAGCACTTAGCAGTAAGTGCCCAGCACACGGAGGTTTCTTTAAAAGCGTTTGCACACTTCATCTTTACAAGAAAGCTGATCCGAAACCCCCTATCTTGGGAATGGACTTTATTTGAGGTGCTGCTGTCACAATGTATTTCTGGATCTGACAAATAAACCCTCGGACCAAGTCCAGGGTGAGGTTGCCCTTTGCTTTGCTTGCGTCACCAGAAAGAGGCAGTTAGGAAGTGCCGACGCCACACGTGTCCGTGTAAAGCACTTTGGTACCCTCTCCTTGCCCTCAGAACGCACCCACGCGATGGAGCTTCCGCCCGCCGTCACACCCTCCCACCCCGTCCCCCTTGCTCCTGCTCCAACGACGCCGGCTTCCTTCCCGTTTTGGCCCTTCAGCTTCTTGTTCACCTCAGGGCCTTTGCATCCACGGTCCCCATGCCCGAACGCTCCTTCCCCAGCCTTCCGCCTGGTCGGTTCCTCCTCACCCTTCCGGTTGGATCAAACGCCACCCCCCTTAGACCGGGTTTCCCCCCGTTATTCTCCGTCATGTTTTTCATGGCACAAATTGCCATTTGTAGTTCAGAACAATGCTTCTCAAAGTTTCTGGGAGTGTAGGATGGATTTTTCTAAATTCCCGGTCCATTATGATCTATACTTTTATAAAATATGATAAAAATGGGTTACTAGAAAAATGAGATGGAAAAAAGACAACAGCAACCTGATTTTTTTTTTTTTTTCCTATACTCAACAAACATAAAATGATTTGGTCAGATTGCTCTAGAAGTTTAGAAACACTTCTCTCAACTTCTGTGCTAGCTTGTCTCAGCCTGATACACACAGGTTATGGCCCAGCCCTAGTTCACAGACCTCACTGTGATAGTCATTGGTTTGTTCCCACGAGACTGTAAGCTCCATTGGGGGAGGGACCTCACCTGTCTTATTCATCACATGTCCCCGAGGCCTAGAATGGTACCTGAAAGAGAGCAGGCATTATATACGTTTTTACTGAATGACTTGAGTGGGCGGACAATCAAACAGTCGCAAATAAAGGGGAGTGTGTAGCAAAGGGGGTCCACTGGGTGGTTTGGCTGGGTGGAGCAGAGTGGCCCACCATCGGCTGAGTGTCTGGGTGCAGGGGGACCAGCAGGCGCTCTGGGAAGACCATGTGGCACACTCCCACTGCCCAGGCCCACGGAGCTCTGCTGCTTTACCCCACGACAGCTCGGCTCGGCCAGTCCCCACGCCTCTGACCAGATTCCCTGTGAGGACCCTGGGTGGAAATTCCATTCGTGGTCCACTGACGTGGCCTAGGTGGGGGTGAGGAGAGATTCAGAGGGACTCTGGGAGTCGGGTTTAGGTGGCATTGGCTGGCAATCATCAGCCCTCTGCTAATGAGTGGTACCTAAGGCTGAATACAGGGTGCCCAGGGAGGCCAGTGGGGACTCGGGCCTGAGGTAGAGACGGGACCTGCAGGGCCTGCGGGGGGTGGTCAGGAAAGAGACTGGGGGCAGCTGAGTCAAGCCTGGTGGGCCCTGCTGTCTCGGGACTCATGACCTCGAGAGAGAGCAGGTTCAGACAGACGCCCACAGCGGAGATGAGGGAACTGAGCCTTTCCGGACTTATCAGCCCGGGCGGGAGAACTGTTGTGGGCAAAACACACAGGACAGAGAGCAATGGGCCCGGGGAAGGGGGCCGGCCCGGGGGCCTTTAAGACAGGAGCAGGAGGTGAGGGCGAGGTCACACAGGAAGGCTGAGCAGTGAGGGCTCTTCTCACGGAGGGGTCAGTCCAGGGCAGGACCGAGAGGCAGCTGCAGAAGCGAAAACCCAGCAGGGAGGAGAGGGGACAGGGGAAGCGGAGCTGTGAGGACGCAGGATGCGACGGCGCTGGGAATTCCGCAAGGCCCGGCCTGCCCCGTTGCCGTCCAGCAGAGCCGTCTGGTCCTGCATCCATGTCGGACAGCCCTCGGGGGAGGCCTTCCCAACTCACTTCCCATAAAGAGCCCCGGGAAAGGCAGACCCGGCCAGGAAACCATACTGTACAATCTCAAGGGAGTCTCTCTCTTATGTGCCCAATATTTTCATTTTTGTTGCCTTATTTTTTCTTTTCCTATCACAATTAGCTATGAGATGTTCGAAACTTCTAGAAAAGTCCTCCATTTCGGTTAACCCACGTAGAAGTGCCATTTTCGGTCAAATGGTCAAACACCAGCCATTTCACGTCGCTCCACCTCATGTATTTGGGGCTGATAGAAAGCCGTGGGAGCTTGGGTGGCGAGCTTCCTCCTCAGCCAGTTCTGGGTGTGGAACGAGACAGGTCCCAGAGACCAGAAGGGTGACTGGGCCTTGAAGAGGGGAAGTGGCTGCATCCCCTGGAAAAGAGGAAAAAGGGACGGTGACAAGGGGAGCTGGGGTGGAAGAGCAAAGGGACCAGGTCTTCTCTGGCAGGAGGCTGGGCTCCGGGCTGTCTGCACCCGGCTGGGTGCTCCCAGGCTGAGCCTCGGGTGCTCTGGTTCCGTCTCAGGAGGGCGCTGAGCCAGGCTGGCCCCAGCAGCTGGACCGCGACCACCCAGAGGTGTAAACTTAGCCACCAGCGCTGTCTCTCAGGTATGAAACGTTAAGTCTGTGTTGGTTTTAATCGGATTAGTGAGTCATTTTCTCTCCGTTCAATGTCCAGCCACCCCTGGCGAGGTGAGGCCACCTGCTCCCGCCATTGGGCAAAGTGGAATTAACCATACTCAAGCCACTGGAAGAAGGAATGCCCAGTGTCTTTGTCCCAGAACTGCCCGAGGTGATAGGATACCTGCCTGCTGTTCCACCTGCTGAGGCCTGCCACCAGAAGTGCCAGGTGGGAAGGGGCCAGCATTCTGAGGGACAGCACCGTCTTCCCCACTCCCTATGCCGGTAGTACTGGTAGGCCCTGGCCACTGCCTGCTGTAGGAGGGACGCAAGCCCCACTCACACGGACTCCACGCACCTCCCCCCCGGAAGCTTGCAGGGGTGCCAGGAAGTTCACATCTGCCTCATTTCCCGAGGGCCGAAAACCCAGGCAAACTTCTTCAGAAGTCGTGTTTATGAGACATCACACTCCAGCAGCTTTGTGACTGATATTCAATTGTCCCGCCTACGACAGTGTTTGCACAGGTCAACTCTGAAGAAGAATGAACATGTGTTTATATTTAGGAAATTTCTGCATATAGGTATGTTTACTCCTAAATCACTTCAAGTGGCTTTCTAGATTTAGCAAAATGATTTATACTAAAGGTGACCATACCCATACCCTGTAACCTAGCAACCGCTCCTGGTTATCTACTCAACAGAAATGTACACAGATGTGCACAAAAGGCATATTCAAAAATGTTCATAGCGGCATTGTTCATTATAACCAAAAAACTGGAAGCGATCCAAATGTCTATCAACCATGGCATGGATAAATAAATAGTGATACAGTCCTACAATAGAACACCGAAGAATAGTCGGTGACTCTTATAGACACAGTGTTGAAAAAAAGAAACCAGACACAAACGAGCACACGCTGCATGATTCCATTTATATAAAGTTCCAAAATAGGCAAAATGAGTCTAGGGTTTTAGAAGTCAAAATAGTGGTAATCCTTGGAGAAGAGAGTGTGGTGGCTGGGGGCGGGGCTTCTGGAGCAATGATAATCTTCTATTTCTTAACCTAGCTGCTATTTTAAATGACGTGTCATCTTTTTTTTTTTTTTGCATTTAACTAAAGGATAGTTAACATACAATCTTACATTTGTTTCGGATGTACAAAGGTGTGTCATCATTTAAGATTCATCAAGCACTTACGATTTGCTCACTTTTCTCTCTCTTGCATGTCAATAAGAAATCTATTTTTAAATGCATGGTTTAAAATATCTTTTAATGATCTATATGGTAGCTGTAACTGTTGTTAGGGACCAGTTTATTGTAGAAAACTATGTCAAACTTCCTAATTTGCAATGTAGTGTTTGATGTATCTGGAGAGACTCCAAATTACGACAGTTGGTGACCATCGATGTTTGGTGTTGTTGATAATGGAAGCCCCAAGACTTACACCTGACCTAAATCGGGGTATTGGCCCTGCACATACACTGTTTAACAAAATAATCCTGGAATGCTAAGTAATTTAAGATGCTCACAGAAAGATCCAGTCTAATGATTACCTGGATCACAGTGATCAGTCTTTCCTTCATGTCTTACTTTGGAACTGCAGTCATCATCCTAAAAGTACACCTGGGACCTCTGTATGTGATGGATGGCTCAGAGGTCACTGCACATGGCAGAAGTCAGAACCTTGATAGACCCAGGAGAGTTGAAAACCGAGCATCATGGAAGAGACAAAAGGATTTCTTTAGAACCTTTTCCTTTGGGTTACTTCTAAAAATTTAAATTTTGTCCTGCCAAAAAAAGATTATATTATTCCTGTAGTGGCTTGGTAACTAAAGAAAAAGATACAAATATTGTTTTAATAGAAGTGTTTAAGCTTTTTAAGACAGCTTTATCGGGACATAATTTATATGGTATCTATTCACCATTGGCATGTACACAGTTCACGCAATTCAATGACTTAGCACATTTATAGAATTATGCAATAATCATCATCACCCAGTTATAAAACATGTCCATCACCCCAAAACGTTTCTTTGTCCCCATTTACAGTTAATCCTTCCTCCTACTCCCAGCACAAAGTGACCACTGTTTCGCTTTCTGTGGCTATCGATTTGCCTTTCGTGACATTCATGTCACTGGAATTGTACAATGTAGTCTGTTGCTTCTGGCTTCTTTCACTTAGCATGTTTTCAAGGTCCAGTCAAGTCTTAGCATGTAATAATACTTCATGTAATAATACTCTTTATTGTTGAATAATGTCCCATCACATGGCTTCACATGGCTATACTGCATTTTATTTATCCATTCACCGGTTGATGTACATTAGGATTGTTTCTGGTGTGGGGTTATTATGAATAGAGCTGCTGTGACCATCTGTGTACATGTCTTTTTGGGAACAAACGTTTTCATTTCTTCTGGGTGGATTCCTAGAAGTGGCATTGCTAAGTTGTATGGGAAATATATGTTTAACTTTTTAATAAAACTGCCAAATTATTTTCCAAACTATTAACAATTTTACATTCACACCAGGATGTTCCAGTTTCTCCACATCCCTACTCACCCTGCTACGGTCCGTCTGTTTAAAATTGTAACCATTCTAGTAGGTAGATGCCAGTATCTCGCTGTGGTTTTAATTTGCATTTCTGTAAGGACTAATGATGTTGAGCATCTTTTTGAAATATCCAAAACTCTAAAATGAAATCTGCTTTTAAGGATTACTATCTAATGATATAATGAAATATTAAAATAATAATGGATTTCGCATTTGCCCAGCAACCTCTAAGGCAGTCGAAATTATTTTTATAAACATCTATCATTTTTACGATCATCATAAATGAGTACCTATTTATGCCTTTGTCTGTCACCAACAATTCTATAAAAATGAGTCATGCAGACTCGATTCATGCCCTGCAGGAAGGAAGAAAATTCTCCTTCTGGTGTTTCTGAACTGGGCAGTTTTCCTCTTGCTTCAATATATCATCTTCCTATCCCAGAAAAAAAGGTGATAAAAATAAATCGCTCGAACAAACAAACAAACAAACACCTCTGTGAGTTCAGTTGATTGTTCAAAGTCCAAAATAAAATAATGGGAAATTTTCAGTAGCATCTATGTAATTAGCACGGCTGGAATGTGCCGCAGAAGCAAATGAAAGGGGCGACACATGGTCCAAGGTCGCTGTAATTCCCAGCGGGCGAGGCTGCCCAGTCACAGAGGCGGGGGGCGGGGCAGGGGCTGGGCTCGTTGCTGGAAAGGGGCGTTTTGTGGAATGTGGGTTCCGATCTCAGATTTGATTCTTTCTGTGCTGGGGTTTTCTCTGGATGGGAAGGGATGACGCGAGTTCGAGAGCTCTTAGAAAAGAGTTCTTAGACTTTCTTCTCCCCGCTCTTAAGAGATCGAGTATCCCAGGTCTCCTTCGCTTTTCCATTTCACACCCGTTCCCTAATGGCGTAAGCTCCTAAAGCCCATTGCAAAATCTCAACTCAGGGAGGAATGAAGTTTCACCGGCTGTGGCCACTCGCTGGGTCCAACAGCGCCTCTGAACTCCAGGCCATTTTATAACGTCTCGAAGAAAAGAATGGCCTTTTCGAGAACCTCGTCTGTTTCCTCTAGAATGCCTTGGCCTATGCTCCCCTCTCTCCAATTCCAAAGTTATTTTCTGGCTGGAGGACACCAGACAGACACAGGGTGGACTCATAAAAACTGTGCTCTTGCTTCATGTCTAGCCATACGCCAATGGAAACGGGCCCATATGTCCACCCATAGCCATATGCAGGAATGGTCAAAACAGTATTTTTCCTAAGAGCCCCAAACTGGAAACTAACCAAATACTCATCGATAGGAGAAAGGACGAATGGCGGTGTATTCGCAGATGGGGTCCTACTCAGCAATGAGAATGAGCCACCTACAACTGCATACACAGTGGGAATGAGTCTCACAAACTAATGTTAAGGAAAGAAACCAGATACAGAAGAGCGTATGCCCTGTGACTCCACTGATACCAAGTTCAAAACAAGGTCAATGGAATCTACAGTGTCAGAGGGGGTGGTGAATGGAGGGAGCACAGGGGATTGTCCTGCTCTGTTTTTGATCTGGGCGCTGTTTTCATGAGCACAGTAACTTTATAAAAATATATCAAGCTTAGTCTACGGTCATGCCACCCTGAACAAGCCTGATCCTGTCTGATCTCGGAAGCTAAGCAGAGTCGGGCCTGGTTAGTCCTTGGATGGGAGACCACCTAGGAAGACCAGGTGCTGTAGGTGTAAAGAATAAAAAATAAGGGATGGTAAACTGACAAGGTCCTTGCAATCTGTGAGGTCAACCAAGGGTTGCCTTGCCTAAAAAATATATATATCTCAAGCTTATGATATGATATATATAGTTTTTCTATGTAGATGTATTATTGTGCAATAAAAAGTTTACATTAAAAACAACTGATATTAGCCACCTTTGGACAGAGAAAGGGGAAGACAAGAGAAGGTGACTTTTCTTTGGCAACATGCTTTTCTATACTGTTTGGATTGTTAAAGTATTTGTATGCAGGACACAGGACGAATGGATGGCGGTGTATTCACACATGGGGTCCTACTCAGCAAGCAGAAGGAGCCTCCTACAACTGCATACACCACCTACAGGAGTATATTCCTCCTACTTTTTAATATTGATGGATGATTTGAGCACTGAGGTTATAGTCCTTTCTGTTTTCCTTTTTTTACTTTTCCTGCGTTCTTAAAAACAATAAATATCATTTAAAGAGTTAAATATAAACTGACAAACTTTTAAAAACCCATGAAATCTAAAAATGTCTTTAAAAAGTTGATTATTAAACATTTTTTCTTTCAAAATATTTATTTCAAGTAGAAACTTACATAATGTACTGTATATAGGAAGACAACCACGTAAGACAGTTAAGTAAAAAACCTTGAGGGGAACATATATTTGGTCATTCAACTATTAAAAAAGTGAAAATAATTTTCCATTAGATGCTTTGATAGAAAACAGTGTTATTCAAGTAACAAGCCCAAAGCAGTCCCCAACTTAAGAGTTCAAGCTTTTCTCTCTATTCGTATACATAGCCCTTAGACAACAGTCATATACATTTTTATCCCCTAAAAATCCATCTTTTTATTTCTATTATTCCTACAGAAATTATTGTGTTTTATTTGTTTTTCATAAATAATTTGTTTCAGAATGCCACGAAGCAACCCCCATAGACCCTTGGACAATATCTAAATCATTGTTACAAAAGCAGACATAGCTAAATAATGAGCCTCGGATTAAGTGAGAGGCACGGGTGGGTTATTATTCTCTATGGGAGTAATCTGTCATTTGATCAGCGGAGTGACAGTGTTGAAATGTGCTTGGAAAGTTGGCCCTACCAGATAAGAACCATGTTGACACAAACCTTCTCTTGGCCCTGGAATCCTTTCTCAACGGTAGGTGTGAGTGCCCTGAACCAGGATCGCCAGAAGGAAAAGTGAAAGCTGAGGTCTTGCCGTGAGTGGAGTGCTGGCCAGAGACAGTCACAGCAGCCCCCGTCCCCGGTATACCCAGGGCAGTGCAGAGTGTCCAGGCACAGCTGTTCTGAATTGCGTGTGAGGCAGGTCGGGCGTGGGAGGGAGACCCCACTTATTTGGATGAGGAGCATAGGGCACTCCCTGGAGAGTGACACCCGGGGAGCAGACCCTTACCATCATGCCCACCCTGTCCTCCAGATCCCTGTTCTGGGTGTGTCAGCCAGCCTCGGCCCTGTCCTCCTGGGCCATTGTCCTCCGGGCCTTCCGCCTCGCGGCACTGAAGGTCGGAGGGTCGGGCTTCCTCCTCGTGCTCTGCATCCTCCGAGTCCGAGTCGTCGTTGTAGAAATGAATCGTGGCTTGCACCGGGAAACTGGCCAGTACCTTTTCCCCAGAACTCTGCAGATATTCCTGACGCTTCGAAATAGGTAAATAAAGTCTGATGTTTGAAAAACAAACACAGCATTAGTCAACTTGAAACGGTCCGAACTCCACCTAGAGGAGCTTTTTTCCTAGAAGCAGCTAACTCCCTACACTTTTCTCCGGCTTTGCCTTCGCTGCACACAGCGGTTTTTGATTGATTGATCGATCGGTCGATCGATTGATTTTTAAGTCACCAGAACACAAAATGTGGGCAGATGGACCTGGGAAGGGATCCCACACTAGTTCAGAAATAAAGTATAATCTGAGTGGGCAAATCAATTTAGTGGAAAAGCTGTGCTTCCGTAAAAGTGAGAGTAAATGAAAACATCGAGTTCCAAGATTGCCAGACTCACTCTGACCCCGTGGAGGACCTGAGCCATCCTGGGGAACATATGTCCTGTTTAGGTCACACCCCCGTGCATGGGGGACGTTGTGGCCCTCGGGGCTCTAGCAAAAACTGGACTCTGAAACCCCATTCTAGAAGAAAAGTAGCTAATCTTTCTGGACGCTATGGTGAGGAGGGGGATCCCTTGCTTTTCCAGAATAGAAAAAGGCAACGCTGGCCATTTGTCTAGTAGAAAGAGAAAGGAGGTTGGGGTGGGGAGGGGGAGGTGGGGGAGGAAAAAAACAAGAAAAAAAGATAGAAAAAAAGAAAGGAAGGAAGAAAATAACTTGAATAAATAAATTCGAAACCTCTAAATCCAGGCTTTGTGACTTTAGGATTCCAGTTATACACGGAAAGTATTTCAAATGCCGCCACCCCCGCTCCTCATAATCTCTTATCCTTGCACTGCTCACTAATTTGTTTGCGTTCCACCCCGCGGTCTTCGGAAGAACTCATAGCGATTATCCTATCCATTGGTCACTGCTTATTTGCAAAGCTGATTTCGATTTTCTCCTTTGTGGACAGAGGAGAAAAAGGGAAAAAAAAAAGCTGTAAATAATGCATGACAATTTTGAACTCGCTAATATTTCCAAGAGATCAGTGATTTTCCACCACCAAGGGACATTGGGCAATGTCTGGAGACCTTCTCGTTGCCACAACCGAGGGGAAGCTACTGCATGCAGTGGGTAGAGGCCAGCGATGCTGTCCAATTCCCCACAAGGACCAAGACAGCCCCCATGACATAGAATCATCTAGTGCAAAGTGTCAATAGTGCTGAGGTTCAGAAACTCTGCAACAGACAGAGAAAAAACATATAGGACAGAAATATAAGCACAGTTTAGTATTCGCCCATGTTAAAAATTAGATGTTATGCTAAAGTACAACGGTCCCTCCCCCTTATCCGCAGGGGATAAGTTCCAGGACCTCCAGGGGATGCCTGAAACTGTGGGTGGCACCAAACCCTGCATACACTACATTTGTTCTTAGATATACAAACCTATGACAAAGGTTAGTTTATAAATCAGGCACAGTAAGAGATTGACAACCATAATAAAATAAAACAACATACTGTAACAAAAGTTATGCGAGTGGCTTAGGGGCCATTATTAAGTAGAATCAGGGCGACTTGAACACAAGCACTGTGATACCCCGACGTTCGATCTAGTCACCGCGTCTCAGCCAAGTGAATTTTCCGTTTAATATTTTCGGACTGCCGTTGACCGCGGGGAACCGAAACCTCGGAAAGCTAAAGCGATAGAGGAGGCTCCCGTAGTGACAGGCAAATTTGAATGCACAGGATGTCTGGAGCTTGTTTTAAAATAGTCTAACAACAATTAAAAAAAAAAAAAAGGTGTTTGGGGAACCGAAACCTCGGAAAGCTAAAGCGATAGGAGAGGCTCCCGTAATGACAGGCAAATTTGAATGCATAGGATGTCTGGAGCTTGCTTTAAAATAGTCTAACAACAATTTTTAAAAAAAAAAAGGTGATGGGAGAGGGTGACAAACATGATTAGATCCAAAAAACGTTGATGATCGTTGAGGCTGGTGCTGGGCACGTGGGGTTCATTGTACTGTTTGCCACGCTTTCGTGTATGCTTGAAATTTTCTGAAATCAAGACAAAACAGCTTCTGCAGTTTGCAGTACACGCCTCTAGTCACCACACTTTCAACCACTCAAAAAGTGGGGAGCGGCGGCAGAGCGTCTACGTGAGAGGGTGGTGGCTGTCAACCCCGGCGAAACATCGGATCGCCTGGGGACCCTACAAAAACAGACACCGAGGCCTTTTCCCAGAACGAGGGTGTCAGAAGCCCGGGGGAGCAACCTGTGTCTGCACTGCTACAGCAGCCCCATCGACTCTGGGGATTAGCGACCACTGGCAGAAGGGACGCTGGGAAAGCTTTCCTTTTCCAGAAATCGCTCTTTGACCAGTTGGGGGTGGGGGGCTGTAAATTTCATCTCTAACAATTAGCATCTTTAGGTTTTATTAAAGCTTCCAGTCTTTCAGGATACACAGGGTAAAAATCATCTGAGAGGTGGGAGCATGGACTAGGTTCATCCGAGAGACAGATAGAGACAGACTGAGAGAAACAGGAGAGAAGTGGACACAGGAACAAATACAAGTCCTGAGCATGGGCCCTTGTCCCGCCAAGACCATGAAAGGACCACTGAGAGAGGCTGGAGGGACCGATTGTGGGGGAGCACCCACCCGACCTAGGCAGCAGGCATACTGGGAAGGTCTCGTCTGTTCTGGACAATGTGCTAACTTACATCCTGGGAGAGAACTAGAAATGGACCTAAATATCTAAGTCAATAAGCAGACGTGCTTATACAATTCATATTCAACTATATTTAACACAAGACGCTGTGTAGTAAGAGGTATGAAAAAAGGTATAAAGGAAAGGGAAGCCAATTCCAACTTCCATCTGAAACACTGAATGAATGAGTAAATAAATGGATTCCAGAAATCCCACCAAATATCCTTGAAGTTCCTTGGATAATAGGAACTAAAAAGTATTGGAGAACACAAAATTATTTTCCACTTTGTTGAAAATGCATACCATTGAAGACGCTAAAGTGTATTAATGCTTATAGTAAAAGGACATAATGTACTTCTTACTGTGAAGTCATGTTACCTTACAGGATGCTGAAACCCAAAGGCCCCCTTTGATCCAGGAGTTTGTTGGTCACCCCCAGGCTCAGGCTGTAAAGACAGACACATACAAACACACACACAGTCAAGGAGCCTCTGAAGTCACATCCTGAAATTTAAAGAAACAAAATCTAAGTAGCCTGCACTTGTCAGTATCAGTTCCGATTTTAGAGAGAGTTTGAACACCTTAGCAGTATTTGAGAAGCCCCTCTTCCTCTTACTGTCCCCGATGTCCAGGGATTCTGTGAGGGATTCAAAGATGGAAAGAGAAGTCTCACAGCCCCTCAGTTCGGGGGTTTTAAATCTAATGGTGGGAGACACACATGGAGGCAAGTTTCTACACTACGAAGCATCACCCGGTAAGATGCTCGTGATTCCGAGTGGGGAGGAGGATCAGGAAATCTTCACAGAGGGCCAGCAGAGATGTCAGCGGTACTAGGTGGACAATTCTGAGACCACTCCTGGTGGAGCAGAGTGTTACATTCCAAGGGGCGGGGAAATTGAGCTCAGGTGGGGAAGGGCGAGAAGCTCGATGTGGGATGAATGACAGGCCGTGTTGATAAAAAGGCTCTGACAGGAAGCTGAGTCCCAGTTATGGAAAGCCTTGAACCTACTATGGAGTCTAGGTCTCATTCTGGAAATAGGCACTAAAGACCGTTAGTGATTTCTGAGCCGGGAGTTCAACAATAGGATCTGTATTTTCAGGGTAATGGAGCGGCTGGGAGCAGTGCCGAGCCTAGATTGGAAAGGTAAGGGTGGAGGCACCTGGAAAAAGGTGATGAAGATTTAAACTCAAGTAACACCCACCAGAAGGGAAGGAAAAGATGGATTCCAAGGATACTTCAGTAGCATCCAAAAGGGCCACAACCTTTTGTATATCACGACTCTTGAATAGCAAGAGTGGAGGAGGGGACAAGGCACAAGCAGAGAGAGCCAGGTCTGTCCTGCCCACTGTGACCAGTGGGAGTACAAGGGCGGTGAAAACAGTCACACTCTGCCAGCTCAGGGCTGATCCCATGAGGCACTGGACCTCGGTGGATTTGGCCTGGAGTGTAACCAGATTATTTGAGGGACTGAGGAGCCAGACACTGTCATTTGATCTTGATTTCTGAAAGCTGTAGTTACTGTGGAAAAGTGGGGAGTGGGCGTCTTGGGCTGGACCATCTGGGGGTGACATGGAAATGAGCCAAAAGGGGTTGGAGCAGAAACCCCGAGCCCTTGGATTGTATGGAGTTTGGTGGAACCAGACAGGAAATGGGATAAGACCAGCTGGGGCATGACAGCGAAGGCGTCCGAGGCTTGTTTGTCACCAGTGGTCACCACCATGCCCTTCCATCTGTCAGGGGACCTTGGGTGTACACGTGTGGCCTTTGTGAACAATCGTCATTATATTTTATCAGCCGTAACTTTACAATGCACCATGGTGAGCTAGGGAAAAGAGAATGAGGCTCTTTGGAGCAGATTCTTCTCCAGGATGAAGTTTACTCTTTGGGGGCTCCAGGAAATCTGTGTTAAACCCTGTGTTTGATTGCTTAGGCGTCCTCCACCCGCTCTAAGCGATCCAAGGCTGTCAGAGGCGGTTTTACACCTTGTGACGATGCAGACTTTGGTGGACATAAAGGCAGTGTTAACCGGCATAGAGAAATAGCTTCCATTAAGCCAACCATTCTAACTAGACTTTGTGAAACACACGGTACGACTTTACAAACTATAAAAACTTTACCTACAAACATACACAGCTTTAAGAATTTACACCACAAATATCCTCCTATTAAAGATCCTTTTGTGATGATGGAAATGTCTAGTTATACTTTGCTAATTCAAGGGGAATAGAAACGTATACACATTAAGAACGGTGTTTAAGATGTGTGTGTGTGTGTGTGTGTTTTCTTAGGGACGAGAGAACAGCCACAAGCAGCGGCGGTCACGAGGGGCTCGCCTTGCACCCACCCCCGTGCATGCCCGACTTGGCTAAAGCTATGGAACGGAAGCCCGCGAGATGGGTGGGCGGGCCCGGGAAAATACAGTCCCTTGAACCTCCTTCCAGGAAATCGCCTCCCTTCCAGGGCCAGCAAGAAGCCAGGAGGGAAATGGAACAGAGGTCAACAAAGGTTTAGGCTGTCGTTCATCTTTTCCCAGGCAAGGGAGGAAGACGGCACTCTAGGCGGTGGAAGGGCACCCAACGGGTGAGGGCGACTCGGCTGCTCAGGGCACAGGGACTACCAGCCTTTCCTCGAATTTCTCGAGAAATGCGTCACAGGGCTCTGGAGCCGTGGAAGTCTCCTGCTTTGTCGGGAGAGGGCGCTGTTGAGCAAGAAGCGTCCTCTCCCTGCGCCGCGCGGCGCTCGCCCCGCCGGGGCTCCCGGAAGCCGTGCGCGGTACTCGGGGCTGGCGGTCGCCCGCCGCTGACCTCTCCTCCCGGCCAACCGGGCTCTGTCAAGAGCTGGCCCCGGGGGAGCGGGGCAGCGAGCGCTACATTCCCCTTGGAACACTCACCTCCACCCCCCACCCCCAAATCCATGGACACAACTGCTCCATACAGTGCCATGATGATGAACTGCAAAGTTGCTACAGCTTAATATTTTCCTAAAATCTTCATTTTTCTCATAAATGGCCTGCTCATCACAATAGGGGAAAAAAACCACCTGCTTTACATTAGGAAGTATGTTATCGTATTTTTATTCTTTCAACTGATAGGTTCCATATACATTTCATTTGGATAATTGTAAGCTTCTATATTCTCCCTCTCCCAAGTACCTTTTAAGTCTTATTGTTTAAGAACTTAGGTTTGAACGCAGAAGGAATTATTTTCTATTATTCAGATATTGCATGTATTTAATAATAATTTGGGCTACAAACTCATATTCCTGTTAATTTGATATTTACTTCATCCTTTAAATAATAGTAACTGAATTAAAACTCATTTTTCAGACTAATTTAACAAAGTAGTCTAAATATCAAAATACAGTAAAAGGTCTGTTCTTCCGCACCTGAGTTTCTTATCATATCACAAATAACCGCACCCATATGCCACGAGTGTTATGTAAACCAAATGCATGATCCATTCTAGCTTCACTAACTCTCCAGCATTTTAAAAGTCATCCATGTATATTTTAATATATAACAAGGAAAGGTAAATGCCATGAAATCAAGCCATTACTTCAATTAAGTATAAAGCAATTTAGTGACTAATGCAGGAAACAAAAGAATAGTGGTGGCGATTAATCTTTGCCCGCAAAGTCCTCCTCTAGAGTGTATTTGCTCAGACAACATGAGTTACCCCTGGAGTCCTTGCAGACAGGGCCGAATGTGCTTTAGAAGGGGCCAGACAGGAGGTGAGGGCTTTTAACCACACCTTCTGGGCATCCTAGACTGGTCTCTGCTCTCGTTTGCACTGTGGCACCAGCCTAACGCTAATGGCACACTCACCTTTTCTCTAAAACAAGGGGACGGAGGCAGCCTTCTCTCTCTGCCTCTTTCCACCTGCAGGTATGCAGAAAAAAATCCAACATGGAAGAAATCTCTCATGCTCATGAAACAGCTGTGCCAGAGTGACTTTGCTTTTCAAGAAAGGAGAAGTGAGCAGGAGCCCAAACTCCATGTGACTCATGTTTGATTAGCACCTTGCTGGCCAGGCTCCTAATGCAGACCATGGGACTCTTCTGCATTATATGACCAAGGCGGGAGGGACAGGCCCAGGGGGCCTTTCCTAGTCCCTTTATTTCAGAGATGGTGCCACGTTTTGGCTGAACTGGTGGATACCTAGTGTCCACACTTCATCTTACCCGGCTTCCGGTTCTGGTCCGCTGAGCATCTCCGGGGGTCAGGGTCCAAGGCCTCCATGGCATGGCGCTGGAAAGGCAGGGACCAGGAGTGAACCCCAGCATTCAAGGCTGTCTTTTAAAATTATGTCATAAGAGTTGCCATTCTTATCATTTCTAATGTCTGCCCGAAGAGTCACTAGACACCCTAGAATGTGATACATACTGCCATTTGTATTTTTTCCTCCTGCCTCATTCCTCGTCGTCCCTGGGCTTTGAGAAGTCCCAATATGGTACAATCGTCTGCCTGAAGAGTCACTAGACACCCCAGAATGTGGATACATACTACCATTTGTAATTTTTCCTCCTGCCTCATTCCTCGTTGTCCCTGGGCTTTGAGAAGTCCCAATATGGTACAATTAACAAGGGACACAGTAGTTGAGGGATTTCTCTCTCCTCCTGGCTGGACTCCAATTCAGATCCGCACCCCGCCGCCGTAGCTGGCTACCTTGTCGCTCATTAATTTCAACCGCGCGACCTCGGTTATCGAAGGATCTTGACTCTGCATACAGAGATGATTCTACGATGCGCGAAGGGGCAGTCGGTTTCCCCTCTCTGACTGCCTGGCCACTCCAGCCCTTCCACACCTTCCCGGCTACCTGGATTTCCTTAAACCTTACTACCTTGAAAAGAGCTGGTGCACAGGGACAGCGAACGCTGAGCCCCCAGCACAAGGCAAACCAAAGACTATGACCAAGACTGACAATCGACGCGACGGGTCCCCCTGCAAGTCTCGCTGAGGGGCCCCGAGACGTCAAAGTTCCCAGCCCGGTGAATTTCAGATCTACACGAGGAGGCGCTGGCCTGTTTTCTTGTGCGCACCCCCTGGACCTCCGCACTTCAAGCCGTGCGCCGGAGTCCTGAGGACTCCACGTCCACGTCTCTGGCCAGGAGCGTGCCCCGCGTGGCGGTGGGGTTAGGGGACTCGGCGCCGCCGGGGCACCCCGCTCTGCGTTCCCAGCACCACCGCGCCGCGCGCCTCTCGACGCGCCCAGCAGGGCCGCGGGGGCACCCTCACCTCTCGGGCCCGCGCGGCGACGGTGGCCTCCGGGGACCCCCCGCAGGGCAGTGACAGACACGACCC
>NW_006439713.1:4504074-4517122 GCF_000325575.1 Pteropus alecto
CGAGGCAAGGGTGGGGAGGGGACAAAGGAAACCCAGGGAGGGTCGCCAAGGGCCGGGGCGAGGAAGCGCGGGGAGGGGACGGCGGGAAGTGGCACGGGAAGCCCGGGGAGGCGGACACGTGGGGGCGGGGCCACGGGCGTTTCCGTTGGGGGCCCTCCCTCCGGACTGCGGTGGTGGGGTGCTCCTCGGAGCCAAGGCTTCTTCCCACCCTTTTGGGGTTCCCTGGAGCCATTGAGGTTCTGGTTCCTGCGCGAACATCTAGGTCCCCAGATTTCGGAGCATCTCACACCACCACTTTAAAGCGGCCTCGGGGTTTTGGGGGTGGCTATAGCAGCCTCGGGACCGCGTGGACCCGCCCTGCCTTCGGCGTGGACCGCGGGCGCCCCGACGGCGATGTTTGAACCCAGTGGAGGGCGGCGGAGAGGAGAGCGAGGGGAAGAGTACCCTTCCCGCACATGGGCGCCTAGGGGTGGGATGTGGCTTTTTATGGGGCTGGTCGGGATTGTCCTCTGGTTAGCCCCGGGCCCGGTTTAGACAGCACCTGTGCCCGGCCCCGGGCACTCTTGCCCGGGAGGCAGGGCTGGCGGCGAGCGCAGGAGCGTGGCCAACCCCGTCGCCAGCGCCGCGTCAGGATGCGCGCGATGCTGGTGTGTCTGGATCGCAGTGCCCGGCGACAGATCGCGGAAGGCTGCGGGCCTGGACTCGGGGCTGTCGCTCAGATAGGACGCTCAGTGCCCCACAGAGTCTGCGTTCCAGAACTGGAGCCCACTTGATGTAATTTAAATTCATAGATTAAAAAAATAATAATCAAAGAACTTCAGAAATAAAAATGTTTCCACTTCTTTCTTTAAAAGCGACAGATTTTGACAATTAAACCTAATTAAAGCAAACAAGGTGGGGAATGAATAAATAACCTTTCTATATAAAATTGTGTACAAGTGATTTAAAAAGACACCAAATATAATGGAGGGATGGAGAAAAGCGAGGGATGGAGAAAAGCAAGGAACGTTAAGAGGCAACATTGCGACAATGAGATACCATATTTAATCTACCAAGGTAGAAAAGATTTTATAACAGAAGAGTGTAACTGCCTATGGGTGCCTAAAAATGAGTGTCTTCCAGGTAGCTGGTGATAGTGTAATCCGTATACCTTTCTGAGAAGGACTGACAACTTAAATCACGTGCCTTAAAAATGGTCGCCTCTTGGCCTAGTCATCCTTCTTCCCTGTCTATACTAAAGATGTATTTCGAAATGAGAATAAGATGGATTTAATCAGAGAGGTGTTCATCGAAGTGTTATTTATAATGTTGAAAAATGTGTCTAATATATAGCAGTGGTTAAATTAATGAGGGAGTCATATCACGCGGCTAATTAAAATGTTTACTGAGTTTTGAACAGCATGGGAAAATATACACGATATGTTAAAAAGAACAAAATCGTGACTAAGATCAAAACTGTGTACAGAGGCTACAAAACAGAAGTGGCCACTAAGTACTAGGATTACTAAGGATTTAAAACAATTAAAAAATATTTTCTAAATTTTCAACAATAAGCATACGTTGTTACTTTTTTTATTGTAAAATATACATAAGATTTACCATTTTAATAATTTTCAAATACAATTCAGTGACATTAAGTGTACTTACATTGTTTTGCAACCATCGCCACCATCCATTTCCAGAAGTTTTGAAACTCTGTACCCGTTAAACACTAACTCCTCATTTCCCCCTTCGCTCGGCCCCTGGGAACCACCATCCTACCTTCTGTCTCTCTGGATTTGACTATTCCAGGTACCTCATATACCTGGAACCATCTGTCCTTTTGTGAAGCACATAGTAATATTATAAATTATCCATTTAATCCTCACCCCAACCCTGCGAATAGGCATTATCTTCATTTTACAAAATAAGAAACTGGGGTTCAGAGAGCTTAAATAACTGATGTAAAGTCCCCATCTGTTTAGAAAGCCAGCACTGAAGTCACCGTGGGAGACATGGGCTTTGGAAACTGGATGCCACCAAAAATAAATTTAAAGAGGGAAGGACCTGACACAGTATTTTTTTTTTCCTGCCAAGTACATGTAAGGCCACGATGACCAAATGCGATGACCAAATGCGGGACAACATAAGCAACAAAATAAACTAGTATGGGATTATAACCAACACCAAAGTATATAATAAATATCAGTGAGCTCATACTGATATCAACAAATATGGAAAACCGAATAAATGGGGAGAAGACTTAAGTCTCCTTAACAGAAGAATTCCAAGTAATTTATATAGATACTCCACAAAGCATAATGAAAATCAATAATTATGCATGTTTTTGATGACAATGTATTTAATGAAAAATAAATTCATCGATAATATAGAATAAAAGTAGTGAGTTTTTTTTAAAATTTCTTTCTGCAGTTAGAAGAATGAAAATACAGTAAAAGAAACCGCTATTGAGATAGTTGGGAATTCAAAGGATTTTTGTGTTATCATATGTTGTAATTACTTATTAAACTTTTCGAGGTCCAGGGAAGATCCTCGTGAGAGGAAGTAATTTGGCGAAGGGTAAAGAAATCTTATGAAACTTAATTAGGCCCACGGATTATAAACTTGGAAAAATCGCATAACTTCAGGTGTGTGAATTCCTGCCTGGAAGGCAAGTGATGTGGGAAATAGATAAAATTGAGATTCTATTTCTTGCTCTGCTCTCTTTAATTAAAAATTCTTTTTCATATGCTGACTTTCAGTCATTGCCTAGAAACAAAGAGTAAAGATGTTAACTCTCTCGGTTTCCGGCTTGCCTAGGAGAAGGATTCCAAAAGTCAGAACATCTAAGAGGGTGGAATATTTTTACATAAACAGTGTTGAAGACAAGCAGGGAAAGACTATTTCCTTTCCTTCTGTTTAGGCAGCCTCTACTTCCTGTTATCGAGTGCTCTGCAGCTCTGAATGCTGATTTGGAAATGACAAGATGTGTTCTCGCTGTTGATATTGTTATTTTCTAAAAGATTTTTTAGAGACAAAAAAAAAAAAGTATATTTGATCCATGGGAATAAGATAGATCTGGTGTTCTGGTTTTTAAAAATTAATTAATTTTGAATTTTGAAAACTGTCGTAAGATACAAATAACAGAAAATTTACTGTTTTAACTATTTTAAAGTATTTTTAAGTACAAGGTTCAATGACATTAAGTACATTTATGTCGTTGAGCAGCCATCACCACCATCCATCTCCAGGACTTTTCCTCATCCAAAACTGACACTTTCTACCCATCAAACACTAATTCTCATTTCTCCTTCCTTCTGCCCCTGGTAACTTCCAATCTGCTTTCTGTTCTATGAGTTTTATTATTCTAGGGACCTCATATAACTGGAATCATACAATATTTGTCCTTTTCTGACTGGCTTATTTCACTTAACACAATGTCCTCAAGGTTCGTTCATGTTGTAGCAAGTGCCAGAATCTCCTTTTTCAAGGCTGAATAATATTCCGTTCTATATAGAGACCACATTTTGTTTATGTAGTCATCTGATGAAGGATGCTAAGCTTGCTTCCTCTGTGAACAGCATTCATATGAGTTCCTGCTTTCAGTTCTCTTGGGTATATACTCAGAAGCTGAATTGCTAGATTGACTATATGTTTGATTTTGAATAATTGTTTTAAGGCTTGAGTTTGATTTTGAAAAAAAAAATTAACATGAAATGTGTATTCAAGGTGTGAAAAAGGGGGAAACCGTAGATATTTCATAATTAAGCTTCTCTCCGTGACTGAGGACCTCCACAGCTTAACCATGTGATAACGGAAGTCTGGACGCTGGGACCATTTCCAGGTGCTTCCTCCGTCAAGCCAGGGCTGTAAGAATGGCTTCAAGACCATCCCTGATCTCCCCCTATCCCCTTTACCTCTAGGTCTCACCTATGCTCCCCACTTCCCTCCTCCTAGAGCCCCCTGGCTTCCGGGTGGCTTGTGGTCCGGAATATCCCAGACACACTTGCCTCTCAGGGCCCCTACTTGAGACAGTCCTTCCAGATGTCTCCGTGGCTTTCCCCCCTCACCTCCTTCAGGTCTTTACTTAAGGGTCCCCTGAGGATGACACTGTCCCCGGACACCTGTTTAAAGCCTCTCTCTCTCTCCTCTTTCCTTTACTGTTTTATTTTTCTCCACAGTATCTATTACATTAAACACACTAAATATTTCTATCCATTTATTTTATTTATTATCTGCCTTTCCCACTAGGATGTCTGCTCCATGAAGGCGGGGCTTTTGTCTGTTTTTGTTCCCTGCTGTGTCTCAGCGCCTAGAGCGCCATCTGACACATAGCAGGCGCCCCATAGGTGTTCGAGAGTGTAGTTGGCACACGGTTAGCTTCAGAAGAAAATGAAGTACTTTGGAGTTGTCCAATTTAATCCTGCGCTTTGACCCAACACCCCAAACGAGAGAATATGAAAAGCAGAATTTTTTTTCTGCATATGGCACAAGCAGGATCTCACTTCAAGATGTCACTACTAAAAGCAGGATGGCATTCCACCTGTCGTGGGTTGAATAGTGGCCCCGAAAAAGGTATATCTGAGTCCTAACTCCCAGAACAGGTGAATGTGACATTGCTTAGAAAAAGGGGCTTTGCAGATGTGATTAAGGATCTTGAGAGGGGATCATTCTGGATTTAGAGCAGACCCTAAGTCCAGTGACAGATATCCTTATCAGAAAAAGGCAGAGGGAGATTTGAAACACAGTCATGTGAAGAAGGATATGTGAGGACAGAGGCAGAGATGGGAATAATACATCTACAAGCCGAGGGAGGCTGTGGATTGCTGGCGGCCGTCAGAAACTGAGACGGTGATTGCCTGGTCATTGGCAGTGCTGTGTGTGTGTGGGAAAAAAAAAAGAACCAGTCAATATCAGAGAAGCCAGAACCTCAGATCCCAGAGCTAGCGGTGACCTGTGGTGTCATCCCTGGCTTCTCTCCACTTCACAGGCAGGATAACAAAACCTCGAGAAATAGTTTACCTACTGCACTGATAATCGCTCATGTAATAACAATAACTGCGACTAACATTTATTGAACATTTATTATGTTCCAGGCACTATGATTTATAAATATTAATTTACTCGGGCTTCACAAATCGATAAGGGAGGGAGTGGCAGGATTTGTATTTGCAGGTGGGGAAACCAAGTCACGGGGAACTTCAACCATTACTTTAAGAAAATAAATCAGAGCTGGAACATGAACCCAAGCAAGCTCACTCACTCCAGAATCTGGGGCTTAGCAAGTATGTTACACAGAAGACAAAATCCCCCGTAAGTCACCTGCTGGATTCGATCTCACCTTGCAGTCATGCTGGCTTTGCAAGGTGCTATGTTTGTGAACACAGTTATATTGGGAAGGTGAATGGATGATGGCAACAGACCTGTGACATTCTGATCACCATCAAATGAAACCATCCAGGCTCTGGGTCACGCTGAAATTCTGCTTCTATTCTGATATGTTGAAATTCAGACCTTTCCTGTTTCGTCTGCCTCTCGGGGTTTTCATCACCGGTGCTGAAAGTGAAAATACTTTTCGATGTATATAGATTTTAATGGAATGAGGAGAGAAATGGAGAACGTGAGGAGGAAAAAGCATGACATCCTGGGCATCTCTGGCTCCTAGAAATGTACAATAATTTTGTTTCTACCCTTTGCAATAAAAACGAGTAAACTTGCCCAGCGTGCTGTTCAGTTCTTCTGATGAAGCGTGAGGAGACATCCCAGGGACTGCGCGTAGCTTTTAACTCAGGGTTTGCAACCTTCTGAGCGGTCTGCCCCTGTCGGCTCAGCTAGGCGGGTTGGGACACACACCTACAACAGGCACCAGTCCTCTATTGTCCCAGGCCGGCAAAAACTCAGGCACATGGTTGGGGAGACTGTCTCCCCAAGGGCTGGTGCAGCGTGCTTATCAGTGCATGTGAAGATGGGGCTCCTTGACCTGAGAGGGCATACAACTCTTTGAGATGAGCGGACTGGACCTGGAAGCCTCTGTTTTCGCCTGGCTGAACCCTTTCATCCCTGGTCCCAGGCCTTTCTGATGTCCCATGGTGTGTTCTGGCCCCGCCCCTGCCGGAAATGTCAACCCTCCTCTGCCCTCACTGGCTGACTTGGCCCCTCTGCTTCGCTCTTTTCCTCTTTCCTATGGTCACTGTCATCCACTGCGATATTGTGATTAGATCCAGATGTATTTAGTCTCCGTCCCTGTTTCTGACAGAGTTCCTAAAACACTTGGAATTTTCTAAGTGAAAAGAGCCACAAAGATATCTTTTTTATCATAAACCCCTTTCAACCACGCCTGAGTTTTATGTTAATGAAGTGACTTTTAGAAAGCACCCTGTGGTTGGTCATATGATGGCTGGTCATGTGCTTGGTTTCCCTGGGTGAGGGGAGGGACTGGAGGTTGATTCAACTGCCAGTGGCCAGTGATTTAATCAATCATGCCTAGGTAATGAAGCCTCCAGAAAAACTTAAGTGAGCAGGGTTCAGAGAGCTTCCGGGTTGGTGAACATGTGATACGCAGAGACAGGTGTGCTCAGAGCGTGGACGTTCGGCTCCCTTACCTTGCATCAGGCATCTCTTCCACCTGGCTGTTCCTGAGTTACATCTTTTCATAATAAACCAGTCAGTGATCTAGTAAATAAAACATTTCTCTGAGTTCTGTGAGCTTCTGAAGAGACGTTATCCTGTATTCTATCGGCCTGTGAAATTAATATAACTCCTGCAGTGAACTTGTGTTAAATAAATGATTGGCAAAGACAATCTCAGCTTCTGAGAATAATTTGCTGGTCCAAAACAAAACAAGAGGTGACAACCTGGACCTGTGACTGGCATCTGAAGTATAAGGGCTGTAGGACTGAGCCCTTAGCCTGTGCGCTCTGACACTCTCTCCAGGTAGACGGTGTCAAGATTGATTTGAATCGTAGGGCACTCAGCTGGTGTCTGAGAGTTGCTTGGTGTTGTGGGAGAAAACACACACACACACATGTGAAATAGTACTAGGATCGTTTTACACAGTCACGCCTGAGCTCAGTCTCCATCTGGGGCTGCAGGGGCCTGCCCACCTCACTTGTCTCCAGCCCCCCAGATACCACAGTGAAACCAGCCACATGTCAGCTGCTCGATCCTGGCTCTTCAATGGGGGGAATGATGCCTGAGAGATCCTGCAGCTCCACTGAGCCCACCTGGACAGCCTCTTCTTGCCCGGTCTACAGGGGGTGGCAGGCAGGGGAGCGTGCTGTGCAACCAGCTCCCCATAAAAAGGAGCTTGTTATGGGCTCAACTGTGTCCCCTCTAAATTTATATGTTCAAAACCCAACCCCTAGTACCTCAAAATGTAACTGTATTTGGAGATAGGATTTTTAAAGAAATAATGAAGTTAAATGAGATCGCAGGGGTGGGCTCTAACCCAATATGACTTATAGGAAGAGGTCAGGACACAGACAAGCACAGAGGGAAGACTGTGTGAGGACACAGGGATATAGGCCCTCAGAAAAAATCACAGCCCTGTCAACACCTTGATCTCAGACCTCTAGCGTCCAGAGATGTGAGGAAATAAGTTCCTGTTGCTTAACTCATTCAATGAATGGTACTTTTTATGGCAGACCTAGCAAGTAAATGCAGAGCTTTTGGCATCTCTCCTTGCCTGTCTTCTCTTGGGCTATTTGTCCCGAACCATGTGAGTCTGCCTCCCCGCTGCCTTACATTGCTGGTAAATGACCTTGACCATTTCTAACCCATGGCCTTATTTCACTCTTAGCCGGATGCTCCTAGAACAGGTGCCTGGTACATAATGGACAAGAAATGCCTTTTAAATGAATAAATTGTATTACATTTTAAAGCATTTATTTTTCCAAGTACAGTGGAACTGTATTATTCATTTCGATTACCAGAATTCAGAATGATCTTTGTGTATTAGCATGAATATAAGTCAGGCTACATTTTAGGGACCCCAAATAACAGTGACTTACACAAGACAGAAATTTATTCCTCACATAACAGTCTGGAGAAAGGTGGTCTGGGGCTGGCAGGCTGCCCAGCTCAGTGAGGTTGTGTAGGGTCCAGGCTCCTTTTATGTTGTCACTCCACATTTTCCAGGTGCTGCCATCATCTTCATGATCCCAGGTGGCTTGTCACTATGTCTATGATTCAAGTAGAAGGATGAAGAGAGGTGGGAAAGGTCATTCCCTCTCTCTCTCAGGGTAAGACTCAAATGCTGCACACATCGCTTTTGCTCACATCCTGTTGTGAACTTGACCACATGGCCACACGTAACTGTAAGGCCAGCTCAACTACCATGCATCCAGCTGAAAATTCTGTTATTATGGAGAAGAAAAGAACAGAGACCACGAGACAACTAGAAATCTTTGCCATATTGTGTCTCATAATAGATGCTCAACAAATATTTGCTGAATTAATGAAATATTATCAATTAAGAATATGTAAATGTAATAATAACACTAATGTTCCAAAGAGCAATGAGGATCCCAAATTTTACAAAAACATCTGAAACATGTAAGTTTTTATTAATGTCAGTTGGAATAGTCACCATATATAGAGACAAAGGTTTTCACTGAATACAACGGAAAATATTGTTAGATTTTGTAACCTGAGGAAACAGCTCGAAAAAGGTGTACCTAAACATTACAGACGTAGAGAGAAAAACCCTCAAACTAGCTAGCGTATAATTTAGGAAGCTGAAATATACATATGGTGTCAACGTAAATTTCAAATCCAGGTGAAAATAAAGATTTAAAACGTAAGCAGCCTTAAGCAGTATTTGATATGCCAAAAACAATTAGAGTAAATACACTCATACGGCAGAATTAGCTTCTACGGCTCCGTCCCATTTATTTCGAGAAGCACTTGATATGCAAGAAGTTCGGCTGGAATTTTTTGTTTTAGATCTTTCTTGAGGATCTCTGTCTCCAGCCTCATCCCCACCGCTGGGCCCAGCCCTTATCCTTCCACACTTTCCCTGTGTGGTTCTCTCCTGCCTCTGCGATCTAGACTATACACTGCCGCGGCCTCGAGATGATTTTTCCTGACGCTCTGTCCTGGTTCAGAACATCTGTTGGTTCTTTGATCCATTCCTAACCTTTAGCTGAGCATCCTGGGATGTCCATACGTACTTGCTATTTTGGTATATTTAGCACATCCAATTTACTCCTCACTCTGGGAAACTTAGTGTCTGGATGTTCTTCTTATTCATTTTTAATTTTTAATTTATTAGTAGATCATGTGTTTGCATAGCTCAAAAACAACACAGCATAAAAAGTGACAGAGTGAAAAGTCCCCTTCTCACCCCTGCTTCTGTCCACCCCACTCCCGTGCCCCCCACTCTTGAAAGCATTCTATGCATGCTTCGGGGTTCATTATGCAAATGTAAGTAATTACGGTTACATTTTCTTATCAGACCCCTGCCTTTTACACGAAAGGTAGATGACTATATTCCAGATACTTCTATGTCTATATTAATACACAGAACACTTCCTTATCCTTTTTTTCAGTGTGTGGAATACCAACATTTATATAGTTCTCTGCACCTAATGGACACTTATGTGATGTCTGACCTTCTCTTACAGTAGCCCCCATCATCCAGGGGACATATTCCAAGACCCTCAGTGGATGCCTGGAACCTTGGATAGTTAGATAGAACCCTATATATATTATGTTTTTTTCTTTATATATTATGTTCTTTACCTTTTCACTTAAAGGAAGCACTTTATGGCTTCTCTTTGGCATATCCGAATTCAGCATATCACTACTCTTGTGCTCCAAGGCCACTAAGTAACGCGAGGATTATTGGGACACAAGCTCAAGCACTGTGACGCCTTGACAGTTGATCTGATAAACCAGAAGGCTGCTAAGTGACTAACAGATGGGGAGAGTCCACAGCGTGCAGACGCTGGACGAAGGGATGATTCCCGTCTTGGGCTTGATGGAGCAGGGCGGTCAGAGATTTCCTCACACTGCTCAGAATGGCGTGCAATTTGAGACACCTGAATTGTTTATTTCTGGAATTTTCCACTTCATATTTTTGGACACCGGTTGACTACAGGTCACTGAAATGGTAAAAATTTTTTCACTATGCTAGGTCCCCTTTCCTTCGGTACCACGTATAGGCCTAGGCCTCTAAGCCAGGAGCCTGTCACATTCTCTTGGTCCCTGGGAGAGATTTACTCTACAGGACAATTGGAGTCACCGATATGTTGTATGCATGACTCACGGGCACGATGAACACAATTTTATCCTCTACCATCTCTCTAATGTACGTCTAGTGGAAATCATCTCCATTTGCCTCAGACGAAGAAAGCTCTAATAGGCTATGTTAATTTCCCAGGGCTTCTGTGACAAAATACCACAAACTGGATGGCTTCAAACAGAATTTGGCTATCTCACAGTTCTGGAAGTTAGAAGTTCAAAATCAAGATGTGGCAGGGCCACGCTCCCTCTGAAACCTGGAGGGGAACCCTTCCTCCCCCCTCCTAGCTTGGCGGATTTGCTACATTGCTACAGTTTCTGCCTTCATCATTACATGGCGTTCTTCCTGTGTGTCTGCCTTCACGTGGCCTCCTCATAAGTCATGTTGGATTAAGGCCTGCCTTTCTCCAGTATGACCTCATCTTAACTAATTATATCTGCAATGGTCACATTTCCAAATACTGTGACATTGTGAGGTACTGGGGGCTAGAACTTCAAAATATCTTTTTTTGGGGGGATGCGATTCAACCCATAGTATAAGCCCCACACTTTTATACTCACTTTAGGCAGGAGACAATGTTAGGGTCACTTTAATTCATAAGGTCATTCTAGATTCAGAAACTAATATGTTCAGTTTTAATTATGTATCGGTCCTTCAAGCTCCATTCCAAGGCCAGCCACGTCAGCGGTTGGCAGCTGCTGCCTGCAGGAAGGGGATGTCGTTGGAAGTTTCTGCTCTCCACTGACCTCCTAGGTGTCCTGCTCATTCTCCTTGCCTTCTATCCCCACACAGGTTCAGTCTCCATCCAGAGTGGGAGAGGTAGGGGGTGGGGCCAGGGAGAGGTAGGGGGAAAGGACAGGTCTGACCCCATAGGAGGCTCCCTGCCCTCAGGGCCCGCTTCTGCTGTCCCTTTTTTTCATGGGTTTCTTTAGAGACTTCCACCTTAAAGACTTCTTGGCTGTGGATCTCCTGAGTCTGGAGGATGCAACGTGATTTGGAGAATTAACTTGTAATTTCTTCTTCAGCCTTAGAAATCCAGGATTCCTCCCTCTGCCCCAGGCAGCCCTTTTGGACAGCGCCCTCAATGGTTTCATGCCAGCTCCCTTTTCCCTCCTCCATGACCCACGTCTGATTCAAGGACCTCGCTTGGCCACAAAGCAGTTGGCCGGCCCATCTCTTTTCTGAACTTCCTAGGTGACATCAGACACGCATCCACGGGGTCCCCCAGCTCCAGGACACATACTCACAACTCTCTCGGCTTCTCCTGGGAAATGGAGGTGCCAGGAGATGAAACTTCACCAAGACCAGGGCTCTCCCCAGAGAACTCTCACCCCAATTCTTCTCTCCTTACTCTTGCCCCTCGTATTTCCTTGCTCTGGTCAGAGCTCTGAGGGACCAGATCCGCATCGCTGCCTTTGCATTTTGTATTTGAGATGCGTGTGTCACGATGGAACATCAAGATTCCCGTTCTAGTATTTTCTTCCCACCTGCCAGCTCTCTGGCCATAAATATAACAACAAAGTGGTCATTTACAAATTCTCTTTGCCTTCTAAAAAAGGTGGGTCCTAAAAAATTGAAGGATCTTTATTAAAATATTTTTTAAAAATAAACTTTTTAGAATACTTTTAGATTTACAGAAAATTTGCATAAACCAATTTCTCGTTATTAAGAGCTTAAATCAGTATAATACATTTGTTGCAACTGATAAACCCATATTGGTATATTACTATTAACTATAGTCCATACTTGATTCAGATTTTCTGTTTTCCCCTAAAGTTCTTTTTCTGTTCCAGGATCCCATCCACATACCACATTTCATTAAACCATCTCTTTTGGCTCCTCTAGGCTGTGACAGTTTCTCAGATTCTCCTTGTTTTGGATGACTGTGATAGTTTTGAAGTCAGGTGAGGTATTTTGTAGAATGTTCCCCCGTTGGAATTAGTGTTTTTCAGTGTGTTATTACAAAAAATATATGTGGTCTTTGTGCCCAGTTCCCAACACAAAGCTCCTAAAACCCTGGGAATTTTCAGCGTGATAAGAGGTCTTTGTTATTCATAATGAGCCCCTTTCAATCAGAGTTTATGCTAATGAGGCGATAATTGGCGCGCTCCTAAATGGCTACTGGATGGGGGCTGGTAGCCAGGGGACCCAACCACGGGATCGGAGGTTGGAATTTTCAGCTCCCTCCCCATAAAACCCCGTAAAAACGAACAGAGCCGCGGGGCTGTCAGAGTGGGTGGGGCCCTCAAAAGAGAGCCTGGCGGCTCTGCCCCTCCCCCACCCCTCTGCAGCTCTTCCATTCGGATGTCCCCGGGGTGTGTCCTGCATAGCAAACTGGTAAGAGCAAGTAAAGCACTTTCTCGAGTTCTGTTAGTGTCCCAGGGAATTATGGTATTTGAAGGGTGGGTTGTAGGCACCCGTGAATTTGTAGTGGGCCGCGCAGAAATGTAGGTAGTCTGGGCACCCCATTTGCGCCTGGCATCTGAAATGGGGGCGAGAATTCGGCACTTGGTGTTGGAAACGGCACCACGTGTTTGGTATCGGGAGGAAGCCCAGGGAGGGAGCGCGGAAGGCCCCTACTGTTTCTGAGCAGTTCCCGAAGGCTGGAGGAAAGGGGTGATCGACTGGAAGTGGAAGGCTGCATGAAGGAGGGTCAAAATAAAAAAGGTCTACGGGGGCGCGTGGGGGAGAAAAGGCCGATAGACGAGAAGCATCCAGTGGCTGTCGGGCTCCTAAGACCGTGGTCCAGCGCGCAACGCCGGAGGTTCCTGCGGGCGGCGCAGCAGCCGGGCGTTTGCAAGCCCCCCGCGTGACCCGACCCCGGCG
>NW_006439713.1:4517361-4529082 GCF_000325575.1 Pteropus alecto
GCGTTTTCGCTCGGCTGCTCTGCCGGCTTGTCTGTGCGCACGCGCGGCCAACGCCGCCCGAGAGCCTGGGAGCTACCGCCGCGCGGTTCTGGCGGGTTACAGGTACAAGGGTTAGGGGCAAAGGATAGGACGGGCCAGAAAACACGGGTTAATTCTGTAACATGGGTGTGGGCAAAGGCTTTCTAATTATCCAATATTCAGATGCAAGAAAAAAATATTTTGCTACATTTGACAACATTGAAACCCAAAAACCCTGTAGCCAAGCAAACATACAAAAGCCTACCGTGAGTAAAGTAAAAGACTGGCAACTATATCATAAAGTATTAATATCCCAAATATATAAATAATATAAAGATTGAGGGAACCGAAGACCACAAATCCAATTAAAAAAGGCAAAAGACATGGAAAATCTGCAAAGATGATATAAACCTGGCCCTTAAAAAGATGTTCATTTTCTCTCATAATAGAGAAATGCACATTACTCTGAGCTACCACTTCTAAACAATTTGCAGAAAGTCAAAAGCAATAGGACAGCCTGTGGGGAAACAGACACTGACTCCTTACTGTGGGAGTGCAAGATGGTACAACCATAGAGGACTTTGGCAATAGCCAAGAAAACTTATATGTATTCACCCTTTGACCCAGCAATTTATAGCTAGGAAGTCACCCTCAGGAAACACCTACACCAATATGAAAGTCTGTATATGTACAAGGTTACTTATTGCAGCATTGTTAGCAATGACAAACTTTGCAAACAACCTCAGTGCCAACACAGAGGCAATTGGTTGCAAAAACAAAACCAAACCCTGTTATATCCACACAACGGAGGACTATGCAGTTGTGAAAAAGGGTGAGGAAGGTCTTTATGAAATGATGGAGTGATTTCTAGGATATATGGATGAGTGAAGACGCTAAGTAGGACAGAGTACAGGCTGCCAGAAGAGAAGCATTTTTGTATACAGTAAAGGGAAAATAGCAAAATATTCCAGTATGTTTAATTTTGCAAAAAATAAAAACTCAAGAAGAATAAACTGGAAACTAGTACATTGGTTACTTACAGTGGGTGGCTGGGAATGGGCTGAAAGTCTGAGGAAATGACACTTATTCAAGCTTGCCCTTTTCTGAGTAGTTTTGACTCATGGGAACATGTGAATGTTTTAATTTTTAAAAAATAAAATTAAGTCAGCAAAGATGGGGGGGAAGAAACCTAAAGTTGAATACAAATGGAAGTAAACAAATGAACTAACCATATGGTAAATTACCCACAGGAAAGAAAAGTAAACTCAAGTTGCTTGTGAACTGCAGCTTGTTGACTACACACCTACACCTTCTGTGTGTAAATGAGCAAACAAAACTACAAAGAAATTTTGAACTTCACTTGGTAGTGATCTGGTGTAGCAATGCTGAAAATATTTTCTGTGTACACTGGGATTAAATAAATTAGTAGGTATACGGATACTGTGGGGAGGCAGGATTCTCACTGTGAGAGAGGGTGACACACATATGGAGGAAGGCAAGGCTAGAGCTCTGTGGACCGGAATCCATTCCCGGGATCTGTCTTCTGAAAGCCTCCAGAGCAGGGCACCCCAATAGCCATGAACATTCCTCGTGTCCATATCTTGGTTGTTAAATATCATTCTCCAGAGCTTCTTAGAGAAATGGCCCATTTAGGGAGGGGCACAGAAAGTGAAAGAAGAAACAGCTTGAAAGCAAGGTGGTGCTCAAAGAATGATGACAAATCAGGAAGACACAGGGGCCAGCTTGACAGGGCTTCCAGTGGCCAAATGTGGAACAGCTGGAGCATCAAAATGAGTAATGACAGTAATGAATTATCACATGGAATAAAAAAGAAACCACGAGTCCACGGTGATGCTAAAAGTTAAGTAATTTTACAAATAAATACAGGTAAAAGGGACAGCTCTTCTTTACAGTAGAATGCCAAGTAATAAATGCCAAAGGAACAATAGAGTTAGAAAAGTCACCATATTGCAACTATTATAGCGATAACTGATTCAGACGGGTCAGAAATGGATGCTAAAACCACCAAATGAAAGTTTGCTGAGGAGTGAGATATCATACAGTCTCAAAGTATCACTCCTCCACAGATTATTAACTACAACGGTAAAAAAGAAAACTTTATAGTGGAAAAATCGGTGGATACTGCCATAACCACGTGATCAAAGTCAGCATCATTAATATGAGATGAACTGACATCAGGTGCCCCAAATGCATAACCTGAATTGGATCATGAAGAAACCTCAAATGAGACACAAGCTGCAAAGTAATGGACCTGAATCATAATATTTCAAGGTCACAAAAGACAAAGATTAAAGAACTGTTCCAGATTAGTGGGGAATAAAGGATATGACAACTGCATGAAATGTGTGACTTTGAACTGAGAAAAATAATATTGCTATAAAGGATATTATTGGGACAATTGGCAAAATGTGACTGTGAATTGAAGACTACCTATTAGCATTGGAGCAATGTTAAATTTTCTGATTTTGATCACTGCAATGTGGTTATGTAAGAGAACATTCTCATTCTTAGGAAGTACACCCTGAAGCATTTAGGGGTGAAGAGTCATGATTTTCACAACTTCATCTCGAATGGTTCAGGAAAGAAAAAAAGTCTGTTATACTTTGTACCACTGAGTGGATATACCACAATTTGCATAATATGTTCCCTATTATTGCAAATTTAAAATTTTTCAATTAAAAAAATCACTCATAAACAATGTTGCTATTAACATTTTTACAAATATATTTTTTCTTCTTTTGTTACCATTTTTAAGATAAATGCCCAGAATTATGAATACCAAATCAAAGCGTGTAAGTGCTCTTATGGCCTCGAAGAAAGTACTAATTTTAAGAGGCTGAGGCTGATTTAAATAGGTCGTATGTTACATGGGAGGTAAGAGCATAGAGCTTCAAATAGCAGGAGATTCTGAGAGCAGCTGCTCAAGCTATTGTGCAAAAGACTGTCTCGTATTACGAGAATCCCCACACCAAGCTTACAGCAGACTTTTTGGGTTAGTGACACCTCTGCCTGCGTTCTAGGACCCACTGGTCTAATCCAAGTCACCACGACCTAAATTTAGACATTGGACAATAAGAGATTTGTGATTAGCTGGCTCGATGATTCTAGAGGATTTTCTTGACTAAGAACCACAATGGAAAATTTTAAGTTCTGAACCTCCTAATTCTCTGAGGCAGTTGTGAAAATCAGTATTAATCTGAAATTGAAAAGAGAAAGTTTGGCTTAAAAGACACTGAGTTGAAAACAAATACAAACTACTGGTAGTGGGGAGTGTAGCTTGGTATAACTACTTTGGAAAATGGTTTAGCATTATCTTCTAACAGTGATCATTGGCTTGGCCCAGGAACCCCTCTCCGTGGTCCATACCCAGAGAAACGCTTGCCTGTGGGCCCTGGAGACAAGAAACGGGAGATACTTTTTTTTTTCTTTTTTAACGCCTACAGCATCTGGTATTCTTAGGTGGTCTCAAGAAACTGGAGATAACTCAGTGTCCATCAGCAGATCAGTGGCTAAACAAATTATGCTATAGTCACATAATAGAATATTATGTAGCAGTGAAGTGAATGTAGAGCAGCTGTGCCCAATTATGTGCGTGAATCTTAGAAACGCTGCCTGAAAAAAATGGCAAGGCTCAGAAGTTTACTTATTGAATATTATTTTATTATTATTATTTTAAAAGTTTTATGTTGAGTTTTTTAAAAAATTTATTTAAGTTAGTTTCAAGTATCTAGTACATTGGTTAGACATCTATATAGCTCATAACAAATAGCATTATTTTTATAAAGCTAAAAAGACAATGTACTGTATCGGGATGCAATCATTTGTATTTCAGATTTATTTTTTAAAGCAAGGGAAAGGCAAGTGTAAAATTGAGAATGAGGAGCCAGGGGGATGAGATAGACAAGATATATAGAAGTATTGACAATATTCTAGTTCTTAAGTTGAGGGGTAGGTACACATTGTTCCTTTTATTACTAAACTTTGTAACTTACATCCAGGTTCCAGATCTTCTATTGAATGTATTAAATAATATGTTCAATTTAAAAAAATCACTGGTATCTACTGTTTTGTATGTTGCATTTAAAAACAACAACGTGGATAAAATCAGAAAACCATAAAGTTTTAGAATTGGAAGAGGCCTTGCTCAATGAGAGAGAAAAGCCAAATTGGGCTACGCCTTACCAGATATTCGGTAAAGGAGGTGGAGAGTGTGGGCTTAAATCGATCAAGATGATGCTTAGTCTGAAATGTAACCATTTAAAAGTTATAAGGGACATGGTTCCATAGTGTAGCAGTTAGCATGGCTGCTTTACATGCAGAAGGTCCTGGGTTCACACCCCAGTGGAGCCATAGTCCAAGGTCTATGGCCATGCCACCCTGAACAAGCCGTATGTCTGATATTGGAAGCTAAGCAGTGTTGGGCCTGGTTAGTACTTGGATGAGAGACCACCTAGGAAGACAAAGTCCTGTAGGCGGTTAAAAAAAAAAAAAAGATGTTATAAGTACTAGGGAACAGTTATTGTTTGCAAAACTGGGGAAGACTTTCTAAACATAAAATCAATGGAAAAAGTCATAAAAGGAAAAAACAGGTTTTATTTAATTAAAATTTAAAAATGGTGCACAAAGACTTTTAAATTCTTAAAGGACAAAAGGCAAATAATAAACTAGGATAAAAATATCACAGCCTAGGGACTAATATCCTTAATATGTAAAGAACCCATAAAATCATTAAGAAAAATATTAACACCCAAATTGAAAAATGGCAATGGATGTGAATAGGTAATTCATAGATGAAATGCAAATGACCAGTTGAACAGGAGAAAAAATTTTTTTATAACTCAAAAACTAATCTTTTAAAGAGAGATCATTTTTCATTACTCAAAATAGCAAAGATTTTTAAAGACTTGTACTGTATTATAGCACTTGAAGTTGACAAAGATGTGCAAAGAATAAGCGCTCAGTCTACTATTAGGAGATAAAATTATAGAGCATTAGAGGTAAGAAGTCCGGCCTTATGTTTCTATAACTATAGAAAGGCTCCTATCCTTTAACCCAGTAACCTTACTTATAGGAGTATAGGAATATCTCTTAAACAATTACCAGAAAGGTGGCTAAAAAGTTTTGTATAGGACTATTTTCTTCAGCATGGTGGGAGCAAACAGCCCAGCAACTGAAAATGGCTAAACAGATCATGGCACACTCAAACGTGAATATTTTGTAGACATCGAAAATCATGCTGTTGAAGACACCGTTTATAATCACCCCTGAATTTCCTCTCCCAGATTTACTGAAACCTCATGGGAGATCATTTCGAGGTTTCCTCTGCCCTGGAGTTATCTTGTAGACCATTCATGAGCACTTCCCCTCAAGTCGGACACGATTCCTTTCCCCAAATGCTTAATTTTTCCATTTATTTCCTTGTCTTTGGGGGTAGTATTCTATCTGACATGTGTCAGTCTGGGTCCCACCACGGAATCATGAATTCCCTATTTCCCAGAACAGAGGTGGAAGCCTCAAGTCCTTGCTTGACATTGCTGGGCTGAAGGTGAGGGCTTCAGCGCCGAATTAAGACCACCCACCCTCAGGGTAGCCCTGGAAATGCGGGCGTGCGGTCAGCGAGGGGAGATCTCAGTTACCCTTGTAAGGGGGGAAGGAGTAACGCCGGCAGATGAAGTCCACAGAGTAAACAACTTGAGCGCACACTCTGTCCCTCCGTTACCAAACATCCTGGAAGGTGTAGTCCAATTTGGCTTTTCTCTCTGATTGAGCAAAACTTTCAGCCACTTACACTTTGTGCCAGGAATGCAGACGGATCCGATCCCTGCCCCCCGGGGGCGGTGGTGGTGTGGGGGGGTGTGTGCATCTGTGTGTGTGTGTGTGTGTGTGTGCGTGTGTGCGCGCACGTGCACGCGCTAGTCTCTAAGGGAAGCTGTACATTCCACGACGAAGTGGGTGAGTGTGGTCGCAGGGGACTGGGGAAAGGGGCCTCATCCAGCCTAGGGTCGGGCGAGGCCTCCCGAGGAGGTGGCATTTGGACATTTTTGGCAAGACTTAACGGTAGTAGGAGGATGTTGGGGCAGGCGCGGCAGTGTTGTGGGCAGCCGGGCGCAGAGCCAGGCGTCCCCGCTAGCGCGGCCAGCCTCGGAGGGGGCTCGGGCGCCGTCAGAATTTGGGATTGCAGGGGGCCCCACCCAGGGATATCCGGCCTTTTTTGTGGTGTTTCCCAGGCCTCCGCTGCCACCGCTGCCACCTGCTCAGCCCTCGGAGACAACCCCGCCCCCTTCTGGTATATTCCGGCGGCGGCCGCCCACTCGGTCCCGGAGCAGCTGCGGGGCCGAGAGGCCCGGAGCGCGGCCGCGGGATCCGTGGCGGCCCACAGGTACGTGCGGCGCCGGTTCCGGGGCTCCGTCTCCCCAGGCGAAGGGCCGAGGCGCGGGGGCTGCGGCCCCACGGCTCCCCCCGGGCACGGGTGCACGCTGGTCCGTGGGTTTCCCAAGAAAAGGCCAGATTCTCCGGCTGGGGTTTCCTGCCTTTGATCCTGTTGTTTATACCTTAGAGGAGTTATTTATAGAAAGGAATAGTTTAATCACGGCTGGCTCTTTTTATTCAAGATGCCTGAGTCGGGGCTGGATGCTGTCATCTCTTCGGGCTGGAATCTTGTACAAAGCGGGCTGCATAAAGCAGTCCCAATTCAGCTGCATCATCTGTTCTTGGCTCCTCCAGCGAAGGGCTCTTCCTCTGTTTAGGGCTTTACCATTTTATAAATGTACTTAGCCTTCTGGTTACTTAGTTGCTTCTGAATTTCTCCTTCTGTTCCACCAGATTTACTATTATTGTAAACTGCCTGCATTGCTTTGGAGGCTAAGAAGTGGGCTTTGCATAAACCTATTTAAAAAATCACAGGTTGACCTGCAAAGCAAGAGGCAACAAGGGGCATTGCAGCTTCCTTGGACATCTTGGAGACTCCATACTGGAGCCTCTGTGGAAATACATTCAGCGAAAACTAAGGCGCAAAGCCGTGAGCTGGGAATGTAAAGGGCTGCATGTAACCTGCTTTCCCACCGATTCTTTCCAGACCCATGACATTTCCAGTAGCAAGGGTTTATAACAGTACGACTCTTTGTTTCCCTTAAGCAGAGATTGGCTTTTCCTGAGCATGGAGGTGTTAATTCCTAAAACATGTTCAGGTTGGCAGGGGGAGAAAAGGAAAGTTTGTTCAGTTGTCATATGACTCAGCGGCCCCTTGTCCTGGTGTTTCAGCCTCAAGTAGAGAAGGCATCTGTGCTGGGTGTTAGCAAAGTGTAACTTCAGGCTGAGTATGCTTTTTGATAGTCATCTTCCTGTGTGCTCTGAGGGCCCTTTTAGCTTTTGATGCTTCAGTCCCTTGACTTTTCAGTAGTCCCTTGTCAGCCCTCTGCTTGTTCCTGTGGTCTTTCTTGCCATAGATAGGCTCTGCCCAGGATTCCGCCTAGCAACTCATCAGACTGCAGTTTACAGCTGCATGTTTGTCTTCTGTCCTGCACACTGGCGGGGAGGGGCAGGGGGCTATTCTGAATTTTCTAAATTAATGGGATAGACACTATTAAAAGCAGCAGCCCAGGACTTGACACTGACTTCAGTTTAAATCTCATTGTGTTGGGAGATGACTTACCCTGAAGGGAGGGACTGCAGGCACCAGAACTGACCAGTTGAGAATTTGGGGGCAGGACATGCTTTTCTGTGCCTGAGAAAGGTGCTCCCATCGACTGGGAGACTGGAAGATACAACATTGTACTTGGAGGGAGTGGAGCTCACCCGTTTACAGTTCAGTTCACTTTCACGGAGGTGATTTACTTTTGAGGCTGCAGAGTGCTGTGTGTGTGTGTGCACATGTGTGTGTAAGGGGGGGTCATCTGATCTTCTAGAAGCTTATGGTAGTAATGGCCCCAACTTGAGGTTATGTCTCGATGATCAGGAAACTGCTAACAGATGGTGACTCCCATCCCCAAACCAGGGACAGATTCAATGTAAGGGACCACTCCCCTCTGCTGGATGAAGATAAATTTGCTTTCAACAGAGAAAATTTTGTGAGCACTTCTCTCTCTAGTGGCCAACTGGGTAAAAGAGATAACAGTGTTAGCTCACTTTATAAACGGAGGTGTGAGCCAGTTTAGCTTCTGAAACTTTTATTAAGCACCTACTATGTGCTGGCATAGCGCTAAATGCCAGGGACACGAAAGTGAATAAGATATTACTGCAAATCAAATCCTTGTAAAGTGAATCACATAAATGTATTGGGATTCCAGAATTTTGAGCTACAGAGTGGAGCTGCAGAAGATTGGGTTTGTGTCGCTCCTTTTTTAAACAGCTAAAAAGCTGGGACCCAGAGAGGTGAAATGACGTGCTTAAGACCGCATGGCTCCGGAGGGACGGTGGGGGTGGGGGGGAATGCCAATGAAATCCAGTAAAAGGTCATCCTCTAATTTTTGTTAACTTTTTATTTTGAAATAATTTTAGACTTACAAAAGAGTTGCAAAAATAGTACAGAGTTCCTTCCTACAGCTTTCTCCAGTATTAACATCTTACACAACTGTGGATTTATCAAAACATGTTAACATTAGTATAACACAAAACTATTTATAAACTATGGATTTCGGGTTTCACCAGTTTTTTTTCTGCTAAGGTCCTTTTTCTGTCCCAGAATCCAATCCAGGCACCACACTGTATTTCGATTCTAATTTTTAACTTTGGATTTTCCTATACTTGAGGTTCCTTAAAACAGTAATGAATTAGTGACATTCGGCCGCTGTACAGTGGACCACAGGACCCTGTTGTCTTTTGGCTTTGTGCGTTTTCAGAGTCAGCTGTTTGCCCCATTGATCCCCCTGAAATCCTACCTGCAGCTTTCTGGGTTCATTCCAGTTTCAGACAGTCCCAGGCTGTCTGATCTACATATAGAAGACTGTCCTCAGGGCGAGCAGTGGCACACCCTGAACCTTCTGCCACCATTCCCTCTCGGATCTTGAGTCTCATTTGAAATTATTATTGTTGTGCATAGGGCATTCTTTGCTCTCAGGTGCCTCGATTATTATTGAAGGGCTTTGGAGCCAGAAAGACATAAATTCAGCTCCAAGATTCCCCATCTAGTTGTGGAACTTTGCATAAGTCACTCGACTGCTCTAAATTCAGTTTCCCCCTGTGCAACATGGGGACAATAAATAGCGTGCAGTTATTGAGAGGGTTAAAAGAAGGAATGTTCACAGTGATTGGCACCATGCTTGGTGTGCAGAGATGGTGGAGTGAATAAGTGAATGTACGGACGGCCCGAAGCAGAGACCAGACTAGGTGGGTACAGTGGAAGGTCTTGAATGCCAAGCAAGACGGCCTGCGTTTCCTAGTGGGCAGGGGCAGGCACTGAAGGGTTTGGGAAGGGGAGTGATGAGATCCGAGCTGCACTTTAGAATGACAAATGTAAAGGTGCCCGGATCAAACAGAGCAGTGGAAAACGGGAAGCCTACAGAGAATTAAGAGTCTACCATGTTGGTTCCAGTGACAGCAGAGAGGTGTTGATGGGAAGATGAGACTCTTCTTGAGAGGCTGTGTGGCGGTACCATCAACAGAAATAAACAAGATACGGGGTGGAGAGAAGTTGGGAGCCCAAGATGATTAAGTTCTAGGTCCAGGTGTAAAGGAGAATGTGATAAACACATAAGAGAAATCAGCGTAAAGAGGTAATTTGTGGGAGAAAATTGCATTGTTTTATTCATGTTGCTTCTGAGATACCAACACGATATCCGAATTGAGACCTGTAGAAAAGATGACTATGGCACTGGCGCCTGGGACAGGCCAGGGCTGGCAGAGAGGATCTGAGCATCATGCCCAGAGGGTGGCCATTGAAACCCGGGGGAAACATGGAACCGCTACAGAAGAGAAGCTGGGGCAAAGAATCACTCGTGCCCAACGGTTCAGAGAAGGGTCAGAGAGACAGAGAAAGAGTCACCGACAACTAGGATGGATGTCTGCTCGGGCTGCTATGACAAGGTACCACAGATGTGGGTGCTTCAACAACAGAAATGCATTTCCTCAGTCTGGAGGCTGGAAGTCCAAGGTCAAAGTGTCGGAAGGTTGGTTTCCTCCGATGCTTCCCTCCTTGCCTTGTAGATGGCTGTTTTTTCCCCTGCGTCTTCACATGATCTTCCCTCCATGTCCTAATCTCTTACAAGGACTCCAGTCATACAGGATTAGGGCTTCCCCATGAGATTTCACTTTACCTTAATCACCACACAGTCGCATTTTGGGGTACTGGGGGTTAGGATTTCAGCAACAGAATTTTTTTTTTTTTTTTGGTGGGGGACACAGTTCAGGCCATTACCTAGGAATAGAAACAATGAATTTGGAAGGAACTCGAGGGAGGAATTTCAGAAAGGAGAGGGGCTTGCTACCCGCCTGTTCTTCCTCAGATGCACTCGCATCCCCTGCTTTTCCCTCCTCTCCAGTGATTCACGAGGAAGGAGGCTCTTTGAGGCTTCTCTACTGTGTGCCTTCAGCGAAGTTTAGCCGAGGGGATGGTGGAAAGCCAGAGGGATGGAGAAACCAGGGGAACTTCCCCGCCTTCTCTAGGTCTGGCAGCGTCTCCAGCAGCAGCTGTTTATCCTGTGGCTCAGTTTCCCACAAGTCAAATCTATAAGGTTCCGCCTTCCACCAGGTGACCCTGGCTCACTCCACCTCCATGGGGGTTGGCAGCCGCTTTCTGCTATTTCTATTCTCTGGGTTGCCTCGCTGTCCCATGTTTGGTATGCTAGCGTCTTCACTGTGTTTGTAGCCAAGTCTCAGTATTAAAAACACCTTTTTGAGTATTTAGAGTGCTTTCTGTTTCCCTGACTGGTAGAGACACCAGGAAATGGCCAGAAAAGCAAAGGCTGCAGAAAGGTGGGAGGGATGAAAACTGAAAATGGTTATTTTTGAGCAAGAGGGGAAAAGCTACAATCCCAGTGATTAAGGGAATCTTTGTCAGTCTGATAGGTTTATACCCGATTCCCATTATAGAAAATTTTAATTTATATTCTTCCTCTATTTTGATTAATAAAATTCCTTTTTGATTTGACAATATGACTGTTCTAAAACAATACTATGATATTAACATGAGCATTAAAGCTTCTGGATAGAGATCGAGATTTTCTTTGCAGTTCCTTTGGTTTTTAGTATCCCAGTAAGGATGAGTGGCGTGGAACTTAATCTCTCAGTCAGCACTGAGGACCAGGAGGATGGTGAGTCACCCGTCATAGAACACCAGGCAGCCGTTTACTGATCTGTCCGCAACTTATTTCCTGCCCTTACTATAAAATTCCAGAAAAAATAGATTATCGCATTGTATGAGTTTATGTAAATCATCTTAAATTCCTTTTTTGCAAGAAGCCCTCACCTTATTTTCCCAACTAGACTGGGGAGAGGCTGTGTCTCTCAGCCAACACTTCGATTCCCGGTAAGGTGCTGGATAATTAATGCTATAAACATCCAAAGCCCCTTCCTCAATCTGCCTCCCACCCCTCCAAGGAGGGGAGGCGGGATTCTGGCTTAAACAGGCCAGGCAGCCCCTGGGGCCTAGCCCGCTGGTCCTCAACCGAGCTATCATCTCCCGCGGTCTCCTCCGTCCATCACGTCCCCGCCCCACTGGTCTCTCCCCGTCCCCGCCCACTCGCCCTG
>NW_006439713.1:4529665-4560288 GCF_000325575.1 Pteropus alecto
CGGGAGCTCCAGGTTTGGGGGGCTCCTCTGCCCGCAGTGCCCACGGGAGCCTGGATGAGGGGACCGGAGGTCCCAAACCGTGACAGGCCACCTGCTCGCCTCTCCACGGCGCGTCGGGCTGAGGGTGCAGGTGCAAAGCTCGTGGCATTTCACAATGAGCAAATGTACCTGTGCGCCGGTGCGGTGACGATGGGGACCGCACCCCGCGAGCACTGCCCACGTGAAGTCTCCTGACGCCCTCTCCTCCACTGTGGGCTGGTGTCTGGGTTGAACCAGTATTCAGAGAACGACAGCGGATCCTTAGCTTTCTGTCAGGTATCTCCGAGGTGACAGAAACTGCCCTGTCCTCCTCTCCTGTCTCTTGCATCGTTTACCAAGCAAGGCGCCTCACTGAAATAAGATAGATGTCTTAGCATCTGTCTCATTTCGATTTGCGCACAGTTTTTGTGTTTTGGTCCAGTACTTAGCTTGGTGGCGACAAGTTCAGACGGCTCTGTGGTTTAATTTCTGCAAAACCTCTGCTGTCTGCGAAAGGGAAGAATAGTTTTTTCCAGTCAGCTGTTAGAAATGAACCTGACTCCACAGTGCAGGTCTGTGCAAATTTCCATTGACATATTGTTTTCATCAACATTTAAAAGTGTTTTCTGCCCTTCTGGAACATCGACCCATATGTAGCATTAAAATGAGGTTTTACCCTGTGTGTAAAACCGGAAAACCCGCATGGGAATTAAATTTTATCCCAGGTTTGAATATTCTGTTGAGGTTATGCTTAGACACAGGATTATACCGTGTTGCTAGCAAATCATAAATACCTTTCCATGTTAGTCCTCTATAACACAATGAATATGACTGACCTTTTGCTGATCTCTCAAAGAGACTGCATATCTACATACATCCACCTAGATGCAAAGGGACGATGTAAAGTTCATACATTACATACAATGGACACTTGAGAGCAAGAGGGCTTAATTTTCTCCAGGAATCCCCACTGAGAAAGATGACAAAATGAAGAAATATTGAGGGAATGGATTTATCTATTGTACTGGTTTCCAAACTGAATAAATTGACTTAAAGAGTAACCTTTAAGGTTTAGATTGGAATAGAAAATTTGAAAATATTGAGAGGTAGATGTCTCTAATTTTTTGAAAGACAGTTTTACTTTTGAACATCTCCTTATGACTTTATTGCTCTTCTGCTGACTTTGATAACTATAAGTTATGTTTTTTGGCCCTTGCTGACCGCTCCAGCTGGGTGTAGGGGCACCCCGGCCAAACCGGCCTTGGGCTTTCAAGGGATTCTGTAACTTGCTGTGCTGTTGCTCTTTGCTTAGTTAACTTTACCCCAGAGCTTTGTTCAGATGCCACTGTCTCATGACCTAGACTGGATGGGACCGGCGTGCTCTGTGCCCTCAGAGAGTTTGAGCCACAGTTTGTATTTCCAATTTTGATCTCTTTCTCCTTAGGGACTGGGTCTGTTTAGCTTAGCAACTTGACCTGTAATAATCACTCAGTATTTCAGTGAATGAAGAAATGTTTAGTCGTTGTTGAGTTTAAGCTTAATGTTTAAGGCCTACAATTGGAAAGCCCGACAATTTATTTGTGATTAGCTACTCTTGTTTATTTATTTTTTTAAACGCCTACAACACCTGGTCTTCCTAGGTGGTCTCCCATTTAAGTACTAACCAGGCCCGTCCCTGCTTCTGAGATCAGATGAGATTGGGCACATTCAGGGTGACATGGCCGTAGACTAGCTACTCTTATCTTAAGATTTAAAATATGGGGGCTGATGGTTTGGATTCCTTATTGTCAGTCTTCCTGGACTGAAATAACTTTACAGAACTGAATCTTATGCTTTTGCCGTTTTCATATTTTATGTATTTAAAATCAGATGCATAAGTATGGAATGCGTATGTTTACATAATTGAAGGTCCCACAAAAATTGATAAATTTAACCAAAGATAGTTTATACAAACTGGAAATTTCAAGCTTTTTGTTTAATGTGCACATTTTGTATGTTGGAACAAAGTGGACAATCTTTTTTGCTTTTAACTCCTATATTAATAATTATATTTACTCACACAGAGGAGTTATTTTCTCTCCCCAGTTTTCATTCATTTATTAGTTCAACAGATGATAAGCATATGCTGTGTGCCAGGTCACTAGGCCTGGTGAAAACACCTGTTGCTCTTTCTAGTAAGGACAGATTTGAACTGAGAAGCCACACTGCAGAGCCTGACTCGAAGGCCTTTTTTTTGGGGGTGGTGGGGGTGGTGGTGATGCTATCATTCCCTGCAGCCTTAGGTTTCAGCTCTTTCTGCTCTGGATGTGTTTTGTGTGTTAAAGCCTTGAAATTATTTGCTGTTCTTTTAGAGAGATTTCCGGTTAGGAGAGCAGAGATAAGTGGCTTATCCAATCTGCTAACCAATCTCGATGCTATAATGGCAGCGGAGATGGGAGAACAGCTCACCAGGCTTCTGTTAGTAACGCGCTTCTGAGCCTCGTCATCTTTTAATGTCATTCCAAGTTGTCATTTGGAATGACATGGTCTCAGCGGTAAGGAATGGGAGAGATAAGCCCAGATTCAGTTAATTGCTTGATAAGAAATATCTGGAGATGTTAAAGCTGTCAGTCCTAGAGGGGATTTTGCTGCTGTTTGAATAGTCACAGTTCAACAAGAAACGCGGGGTGAATGGGGTCTGTAGGAGGCTACCAGGAAACCTTAGCTAGATCTCACCTGGAATTACAGAGGAGGGAGTGTGCCGGATGTTGACCTAAGTGGCAGTTATGGCTTGAAGTGATATTGAATCCTCTTTTTTTGTTTCTTTCCCTCCATCCAGTCCATTGATGACTTGAACAAATGGGCCCTATTTCTTGTTTCTCCTTTTATACTTGAAGCAGAACACATAGCATTTGTGACGGAGAGCATTTGGGTACAAGGTGAGAATTTACAGAGACCGTCTTCTTCAGAAACAGTGAGTAGCAGGTTTTTTTTTTTTTTAAGAAAACGTTTCGGCTTCCATAATTCTTTCCAATGACTTCATATTGTCACACATCATCAGTAGGGTAAAACTAACCTGTCTCATGACGGTATAACATGTTTTTCACGTAGGTACCGTAAGGAAACTACATGTCTTAAAACTAAATTTGTTTTTTTTTTTTTTTTTATGAGTGCCTTTTCCTGGCTTTGTGACTCCCCTTTTTTTTTTTTGGATATTTTGGGTTAAATTAAAATATTAGTAAAACTTTCACCTGTTTCTTTTTAAATGCAGGTGCTAGAAATTTAAAACTAACCGTGTGACTTGTGTTTGTGGCACGTTATGTTTTAATTGGGCAGCACTGCTTGAGTCTGTCTCCTAGGTCATCTAGTCCGGGGTCCCCAAACCCCGGGCCACGGACCAGTACTGGTCCATGGTGCCAAAAAGGTTGGGGACCACTGATCTAGTCCATCCCTAATATTAAACAAAAACCTTTAAGGCTGAAAGTTGTCCTAAAAGAAACGGTTTATTGAGCCACATGCTAATCAGAAAAGGACGAGTCCTGGGATATACGGTCTAAACCAGCAGCAGCCGGGGTAGATGGAGAAGATGAAGTGTCCCATGCTCTAGAGCTGACAGGCTCTTATATCCAGTGGGTTTGGGGGAAAAGATGTAAGTTGTTTTGAAAGAATTTACAGTGGCTGTAGATAAGGAAAGAGGGTGGGAAAAGGTGAGGGGGGCAGTTCTGGGGAAGGTGTGTCCCACTTCTGGACTGGTTGTGGGCAACAGTCTGAAAAGTTTGGCATAAGCAGGATGTGGTGGCATCTGGTGGTTGCCTTTTTTTTTTTTTTTTTTAGATAGCTGCCTGGAAGTTGATTTAAAGTTTTAACATACATTCAGGAATGTGATCAGTCTTACTGGTTTCAGCTGCAGCTCTGTTAACTGATTAACCCCTTACCTCTCCCTTCCACCCTCTGGCCTGTGGTAATTTAAATCAGGACATCTTAGAATTTTTGTTTTGTCACCTACAACGTTTTGCTTCCAAAATCAGCCTGAATGGTTGACTTTATATTGCCATGTACTTCCTAGACGCCTCACTCCAAGTGTTCTGAAAAGACTTCAAACCCCAAAACCGTGTCCAAAACGAGTTTATATTTCTCTGCTCGAAAAAAAGAACATCTCAGATGACACCCCAAATCTCAAAATCTCTCGCGTCCTCCTGCCGCCTCCCTGCGGTTAAGGTTAAGTTCGTCTAACACCACTCCTCTAACACCACTCCCGGGGGAATCTCATGATCCATCTTCCGTGTCCGTCCCTCCGCATTTCATTCTCACCTTCATTATCTTTTCGTCTGAATCTGTCATCTTATTCTAAGGTATCGTTCTGTCCTGTGTCCCTCCTGAGGATTTTCTTCTTGATGGCCAGAGTTATCCTTGTAGGAGCAAATCCAGTTGGACACGCTCTTGCTTAAGCTTTGGTGGATGCCTTCCCATCGGATGCAGTCAGGCCTTAGGCTCGTGGAAGTCTGACTCTAACCTGCTCTGTAGGCCTCTTCCCTCACCTCACGGTGGTCCCTCCCAGCCACGTGGACGATTTAGTAGGGGTTTTGCTGGTAAGAGCCAGATTTGCTGTATTTCCATTTCACAGACAAGTCTTTAAGACATTGTTTTGGGATGAGAGAAAAGGAAGACAGGGCTAGGACTAGAAATAATTGACTAATTCAAGGGAGGCCAAAATGAGAGCTGTGAGATAGGTGCCGGAACTTAAAGAAGAGCAAGGAGCTGTTTGGAGCTCAGAAGGGGGCGTAGGGTGTGGCAGGTGGCCCTGGAGCAGTCCTGGGTGCTGTGACACTACATTCTCTCCTACCGGTTTGTGTTTTATTTAGCCTCATATATACTTAAGATAATACCATTTATTAAGCCCCCGTGAGGCATTTTCCATGTGTTACCCATTATGCTTAAAACTCTGCAAGATATTATTTTAAAAATTAGAAAACCGAAATTATAAGGTTAAACATTTCTAAACCTACCAGCTGCTAAGTGGTAGGCAAGATTTTAGCCAATGTCCGTACCCTTTTTAGTAGACAGAGATGTGAATGAAGGGTTTTAAACAGATGGGGCACTGAGAATCCATGATCATAACTCATGACGTTTAATTTGAATCGTGAAATTACTGATGATCTGCTTTTTTTTTTTTTTTTTTTAACCCATGAAGAGTCCATTTCTTTGGGCTTTTAAATTTAGCTTACCATTTCTGTAAGTTTAGCAAAAATCTGTGCTCACTGTTAAGGGAATTTTTGAATAATATTTATCCTGTTCACAAACTCAGATATCTTAAAACATTTTACTTTTGGACTCCAGGAACGCAGACTTGGATTAATTACAGTCCTGCATCAAAATGCACTCTCATCATTGGTCCATGCACGGCCCTCGTTCGCTCATGAATTTGAAACTGTATGAGAAATACCTATGAACTCACCACTCAGTATGGAAACTAGAATATGTACCTGTGTGGCCCCCACGGAGGCCCTCCAGCTGTTTGTTCCGTGGCGTCTGCCTCCACCTTCTCTCTCCCATCTTCCTGCCTCTCTTCCCACAATTTCTTTTCAGAAATTTAAGTTCTCGGGATGAACAAACCCTTTTCTAAACACGTACACAATTCTTATAAATTACTTAACTTATAGTAAGCTTGACATTTTCTTATATGGTCTAATATTCTATACACACACACACACATATATTTATACACATACATACATGTGTGTGTATATATATGTAAATAAAGTTTTCAACTTAAAACCAAGGCCAAAATTTCTAATATTGCAATTACATAAAATATCAAATATGCACAGATTCCTTCTTACCACAAAAACATGACTGCTGTGCTCTTAATTTCCTAAGTCGTTGTGACTTAATAATACATCTTTATGGGATTAAAGACATCTTAAGGAACATAGTTACTGTATTATGTAAGGAACAGGCTAAGCTGCTATAACAAGCCCGGAACTACAGTGACTCAAACAAGCTAGAATTTGAATTCTCTCGGGGAGGTGGTTCTGCTCTGTAAGGCCATCCGGGGACCCAGTTCCTTCTCTCTCGTTGCTGTATCATCTCCCCTCTGCCTTCGTAGGTGGTGGTTCTCTCTCCTGGTAGAGGTTGGCTCCTGCTGCCCCTGCCACAACCACTGCAGTCAACCTCGTTCCCATTCCAGCCCTCAGAATGGGAGAGCAGCAGAGGTAGGCGACAACCAGCTTCCTCTTTAAAATTAAGATCCAGAAGTTTCAAATGTCACTTCTGCTCCCATCACTTCAGCTGCAGAGGAGACTCACAAAAGCATTCTGTAGCTGGACAGCCATGGATTCAGAGAAAACCTGGAGTTCTGTTAATACAAGAGAGAAAGACTAGCTAGTGAGAGATAATTAGCATCTACCGCCGTTATCCCATTAAATTTACTTTCTAAGAAAGATTTACTTAATTTTCTGAGGGTCAAAAGATGCCTACCACCAAGGGTACTGCCCAGGTAACTCATTTTGTTTTTGATCGGTGAGTTTGATGGGTTTTGCAGCCAGGAGCTGGAGATAATCTCGAGCTATTTTTTCTGACGACCCTGGCCGTTACACTGAGCTCCGTTTTATAAGTTGGGCTTCGGAACCTCAAAAGGAGTCGATCTCAGCTCACTGTTTTCTCACGAAGTCTGCAGTTCCCATTCAGATTGGTTGCTTGATGGGATTTTGCATTTACGGGGGCTCTTATGGATCTTTGTCTAGGAGGAATACTCTCTTTCGTTCCGTCCTTTTTATGTGTTCAAGCCACGTTCCGTTTATTTCATCTATCTTTAGCGTGTCTTACAAGTTACTGGCTTTATCTTAAAAGTTTCATCCATGCAGTTTTTCTTGTTTCCTATGTATCAGAATTGAGTATTCTTTAATAGTACAGAAATATACATGATACACAGGTCGAGAAAGATTCACAAACACCAAAAGGAATTAGGACTTTATCCTAGAGACAGTAGGTGAGAACTTTCTTTTAAAAGCAGAACGATCAGATTTGTGCTTTAGAAAGATTGCAATTCAGGCAGGTTGGAGCGTGATTTGTGCAAGCAAACCTTGATGAGATTGTACTCCACGTGGGAGGAGAGAATGGCCTTGCAGAGTACTGGTAGCAGGAAGGGTGAGATGGAGGCAGAAGCAGGGGCTTTTCAGGAGATGATGAGGGGGTTTGGGGTGGATGGGAAATCATTCGGGGAGATGAAGAATGCATTAGGAGGAGCTCGTGCAGGGGCCGCTATAAGGAATGCAGCTTTGCTGAAATAACAGATGACCTTAAAATCTTGGTGGCTTCCAACAGCAAGTCTTTGCTTCTCGTTCACATTGCACAATCGGGGGCCCAGGCTGAAGGAGCATGTCCACCTCGGGACATGCCATTCTCGTGCCTTTCCCCCAAATCTAGGCTGACCTTTGTGATTTGTTTGTCCAGTAGGCAGTGGTGGGGTGATATCCTGGAACTTGCAGACTAGTTCATAAGAAATCTTGCAGCTTCTGCCTGGATCCTCAGAACCCAGCGCCCTTGCTCCGAGGAAGCTCCAGCTTCCCTGAGACGGGAGGGACACAGGAGGAAGGACCTCGGCCCTCAGGGGACGGTCCTAGCTGAGTTCCCAGCTCCAATGTGCCAGCTGTGAGCGGGAGCCCCTTTAGACCATCCAATTGAGCCCGACTAGCTGGTGCCATGTGGCATAGCGCTAAGCTGTCTTAGTCAAGCCTTGCCCAAACTTAGATCTGTGAGTCAAATAAATGCTTAGTTTAAGCCACTAAATTTTGGGGTGGTTTGTTACTCAGCGATGGATAACCAGGACACTTGGGATGTCAGCGAAAACCTCTGGTCTTCCTCAGCTTAGCAGCATCGGTGAGTGGGGAATAAAGTGGGCAGTGACCAATTGTGGGTGATGATCTAGTACAGACGCTGGGCTTCAGGTGCTTATGGGCATCGAAAGAACACAAATAATATGAAAAAGTTTGTGATAACAAGGGTTTTTGCATTCTGATTAATTCTCCGTTATTCAGAAAATTAAAGCACTCAGACCACCCATTTCCTTGAGTGCCTGGTCAGTCGTGGCTTTTCAGTACAACCTGTAAGTTCTCTTTATAGTTTCTGTGTCTCTTTAGAGTTTCAGCTCCTGCTTGCCGTGGTATCCCTTACACTGTCACTTGGTTTTCCAATACACGCTTCTTAAAAGTGCCATAGGGCTTATTATCTTCTTGAGTAACGCAGTGAAAATGAATTTCGTAGTACTCCTTTATCCCTGTTTCTAAGGCAGTGAGGATGACTGAACATCAGAAGTTACCTTCTCCTTCTACTCCCATGGTTTCACATTCTTCACATCTGTGTCTAGTCCTCCTTCATCCAGTTCAGAAATTTAGAAAAACCTAACGTGTAATTAAATTGATTCGGAAGAGGAGAAACAAGAGCCAGAAAATTTAATACCATCAATGATTTGACTCTGGGTAACTGACTGTAACTTGTATTAGTCCGGGTTCTCCAGAGAAACAGTTATGGGGTCTGTGCGTGCGTGAGAGTGTGCATGTGCATGTGTGGGGTGGGAACAGAGAAAGAGAAGAGGAGAGAGAGAGAGAGATTGATCGATCGATTGATTGATTTACTTAAAGGAATGGGCTCACATGATCATGGTCTGGGGAGTCCAAAATCTTGAGGGCAGGCCGGGAGGGCGGACACCCAGGGTTGTTTCAGCTCGAGTCCGAAAGCAGTCTGGAGGCAGAATCCCCTCTTCCTCAGGGAACCTCAGTCTTTTCTCCTAAAGCCATCAGCTGATTAGATGAGGCCCACCCACATTAAGATGGATAATGTTTTCCTCAAAGTCTACTGATTTAAATGTTAATCTCATCTAAAAAATCTTCACAGTCACATACGGCCTGCTATTTGGCCACGTATCAGTACCATGGCTTAGCTGAGTTGACACATAGAATTAACCATCACCTAACAGGTCGTTGAGATTTCTGGTCCCCTCTTTGCTACAGAACTTCAGCTCACTGAATGCTGCAGGCTGTTTTCCTCAAAGCCTACTGATTTAAATGTTAATCTCATCTAAAAAATCTTCACAGTCACATATGGCCTGCTATTTAGCCACGTATCAGTACCATGGCTTAGCCGAGTTGACACATAGAATTAACCATCACCTAACAGGTCGTTGAGATTTCTGGTCCCCTCTTTGCTACAGAACTTCAGCTCACTGAATGCTGCAGGCAGCCTGGAGTGGGGAGAGGGAAGTTCGTTGAAGAGTCACCCCCTCAAATTTTACCATGTGCCTTTTTGGTCCTGGGCCTTCCTGATGGACATGGATCTTAAGTTGACGGAGCAGACGCATCCTGCCTGCTGTAATCAGCGCTGCCTCAAGCCAAGGGCTCTGGTTATGGAAGCGATTCCTGCGGGCTACTTCTAAGAAGAAATTCTTTTGTTTGGAGCCAGCTAGGGCTTCCTTAGCTTTGATCTCTGGGAGTAAGCCTTTTGTTTGACTTCCCTTTTCTTTCTCTACCCCTTTGTTTCCATCTCAAGTGCAAATTAAAAGTGCCCTGTTTGCTTTTAGCCCTGGATGGCAAACACTCCTGGACCAGTGTGGCTTTGCTTTGATCGGAGCGTGCAGTGCTGCTCGTTGGAGTCTGCATGGTCTATGGCTCCTGGACCAGGCTCCTAGAAAAAGGAAACGTACTTCATTGAGGAAACGGCTGGCTGAGCTGAGAAACTTGATCAGGGACTTGTGTATATTTTTCTCTGGCTGCTTCCTGTCCTTCCCCTGGCTTTGTTCATCTCCTGTTTCTCGGCTCCTCCAGAGGTGTGTGCGAAGTTATGCTGGGTGCTTACTCTGAGGCAGAGCCCCGCCAGCCCCTGCTACATACAGCTGGGCGCTAAATCAACGTTTGAACACCTGAGTGCCGGGCTGACTCTCCATCTGCCGGCCATTTCCCCTCGGTCTTTGATTGCTAGAGATAGTGCTAAGAACAAAGCTGCTTTCAGCTTCATTCAGGAGATGGTACTGTTCCTTTTCACGTTTCCCATTCGCCCTGGTCTGAAAAGTCAGCTCTTGTCAAGGGAGTGGGTCTGTCTTCTCATCCTCCTGAGCTGACATCCTCTCTCCCTTCTCAGAGCTGGAGATTAACCTAATATTTGCCTAAATTGTACGCTTTACCTCTCATCTGATCAAAGATGTCGCGTTTGAAACGCAGAGTCCCCGTGAAACATTGGTCAGGGCTGACTCTCCATTTGAATGTGTTCACGCTGGCTGCGTGTCCGGGGGGAGGTGGGAGAAGCAGGTGATAAAGCGGACGGAAAGCTACCGATGGAGCCAAAGGAAAATTCTGGGGTTTCTTTCTCCAAATGTGGAATGCAGACCTAGACCTATAAATGGGTTTCGGCCTTTTGACCTTAAAGACTTATGTTTAATATTTTTCCTTCTGAGACAGTGTTGATCAACTTTTAAAATTATTATTTCCCTAAGGAGAAACATTAAATTCAATTTGAATTCTCCCTAAGGGGAGAAATGAAATACTAAGGAATAAGATTTTGTGGGGTAGGGTTGAGCCTTGGACGGCCAAAACCATTGTGATACCTAGGATTTTTTCCAGCTTCCCGCCCCCGCCCCCCCCAATTCCCATGCTGAGAATACTAGCTCTAAGGACTCCATGTTTTAGAATAAGAATGCCCTGTTACCCCATTTAGCTCTCCCAATATCCTTCCCAGGTAGGTGCTTTGATCATCAACACCTTACAGACAGGAAACCCAAGCACAGAGAGGTGGAGTGACTTGCTCAGGTCATACAGCTATTAGTCAGAGGAGCCAGGATTCAAGTTTGGGAGGTCAGGCTCGGGGGTCCTCTGACGTCTAGGCTATCCTGGAACTGTGTGGGAACGAGCAAACCCCCTCAACTCTTTTTCCTTTTTAAAATTGAGATGTGTCTACATGCCACCCTGAACAAACCCGATCCCATCTGATCTCGGAAGCTAAGCAGGGTCGAGCCTGATTAGTCCTTGGATGGGAGACTGCCTAGGAAGACCAGGTGCTGTCGGTGTAAAAAATAATTTAAAAAAATAAAGTAAGGAATGGTAAGCTGACAAGGTCCTTGCAATCTATGAGGTCAACCAAGGGTTGCCTTGCCTAAAAAAAAAAAATCGAGATATAATTCATATACCATGAACATCATCTTTTAAAAGTGTACAGTTACAATTCAGTACAACCATCTAATTCCAGAACATTTTCATCGCCCTAAAAAGAAACCGCGTACCCTTCAGCAGTCAGTCTCTCCATTCCGCCTGTCACCACCACTAATCTACTTCCTAACTCTACAAATTTGTCTGTTTTGGATAGTTCCTAAACATAGGATCATATCATATGTGACCCTTAGTTATTGGCTGCCTTCATTGAGCATGATGTATTTAAGATGCATCTACGTCGTAACATGTGTCAGTACTTCATTCCTTTTCATGGTCGAATGCATTGTGTGGATATACACATTTCATCCATTCGACTGTTGATGAGCGTGTGAGCTGTTACCACTCTGTGGATGTTGCAGATAATTCTGCTGTGAACGTTCGTGTGCAGGTTTTGTGTGTGGACATATGTTTTCAGGTCTCTTCGGGGTCTACCTGGCAGTGGAACTGCCGGGTCATTTGGTAACTCTATGTTTACCTTTTTGAGGAACTGCCAAACTCTTTTTCAGAGTCTGCACCGTTGTACATTTCTACCGGCGACATATTAAGGCTCAGATTTCTCAGCATCCTTGGCAACACTGGCTGTTGTCCATCTTTTAAACAATAGCCATCCTAGTAGAGGTGAAGTATCTCGTGGTTTTGATTTGTGTTTCCCTGATGGCTAATGATGTTGAGCATCTTTTCAAGTTCTTATAGCCACTTGCATGCTTTCTTTGGAGAACTATCTGTTCAGATCATTTGCCCATTTTTAAATCGGGTATTTGTCTTTATTGTTGAGTCGTAGGAGTTGTTTATATATTGTGGATACAAGTCTTTCAGATACATGATTTGCAAATACTTTCTCCCACTTTGTGGATTATTGCCTTTTCATTTTCTTTAAAGAGTCTTCTGCAGCACAGAAAATTTCGATGATGTGCAATTTATCTATTTCTTCTTTTGTTGCTTTTGTACTTTCGGAGTCCTATCTGAGAAACCATTGTCTGATCCAAGATCTGACGATATATGCCTATGTTTTCTTCTAAGAGTTTTGTGGGTTTAGCTGTTATATTGAGAATTTGATCTAGATTGAGTTAATTTTCGTATGACGTACGTGGTATGAGGTAGAGGTCCATTTTCATTCTCTGCGTGTAGATAACAGTTTCACCAGCACCTTTTGTTGAAAAGATTATTCTTTCCCCATTGAATTGTCTTGTCAACCTTCTTCAAATTCAATTGTCTGTGAATGTATATGTTTATTTCTATACTCTCAGTTCCGATCCATCAATCTACACGTCTGTGCTTCTGCCAACTAGACCTTGACTTTTGAGGCCGGGTTTCCTGGGCAAGCACATACCTGCTGGGCGGAAGTGGTCTGGCTTGTGGAAACCCCCTTAGTTCTGTGGGTTCAGGACTTCCCCAGCATTTGGCCTGGCAGTTCTTCATTATATAGTCAGTTCTTCGGTGCTTTTAGGATGATGTTTTATTTATTTTATCCGGCATTTTTTCATTGTTTTCAGCAAGAGTTCTAAAAATCTATCCTACTAATATAAAAAATAGAGTTCAAAATTACATATCTCTAATTCTGAAATTTGGGGCAGTAGGTCTCTGAGAAGATTAATTTTGGAAAGTAGAGAAATTATTCATGGTGTCTTTAAAAAAGGACCACTATATTCATTATTGCTTTTAAAGCCAGACTTATAATATCTAATATCATTATTCCTGTTTTATGAATGAGGAAGCTGAGACCTGAGAGGTTCTGAGACTTACCTGAGGACACACAACGACGACGAGTCGACGTTGACCCAGACCCAGGTCCTCAGACTCCAAAGCCAGGCTCTGAATCCCAGGGGGCTCCCCCTTTCTTTGTCCCAGTTTCAAATTCTTCTTATATAAAAACCAAAAGCTCGAAGGACTGAGTTTTGTCTGTCTGCTCTCATTTCCCCTGACCCCTCGTGGTGGGAATGTGAACTGGCACGGGCTCTCTGGAGGGTCCTTGAGAGTTTTTCTCCTGTTTCAGGAATCCGTGGGAAGCATGTTTAAAACTTCTGGGTCCTGGGCTGCAGCTCCAGAGAGTCTGGAGCACTAGACAGAGTAGCGCTCAGGGACCTGAAGCTTTCTCCGGCTCCCGCACAGTGCTGCTGTGGTTGGCCTTGGACCCCACTTTGGGAGAAGCTGGTCTGCATCGTGCATTACTGGATAATGTGGACTTGTTGTTTACTCCTATACATGTTACTAGGGGCAAGTTTATATTTTTCCAGTATCTGGGGAACGATGCTTTCTCCTTTTAATTCCTTGAAAAATCAGTCGAGACTTCAATTGCTTTTAAATGAGAGGATTATATTTAGTGCTGTGTAAGCCCTGTTGTCAGGTAGAAAAGAGAATGTTTAAGCCTTAGCTTTGACTAACGTCAAAAATGCAGGGCTCAGTAATTCATTATATTTGGCTCTAATGTAGTGGTGGGGAGCTGGAGGGAAAAATAAAGTACCTGGTTATTTTAGAGAAGTAAAATCTTAACCTTTTTCTTCCTCCTCTCTCATACACTTTTTCTTAGGTCGTGAAGTGGTCAGACTATTGTTTGCCATTAGCTTGCAGACCTGGGGATCCTTATCAGTTAATTGCCAAAGCGAGTGTGGACAACTTTAGTAAGCTGGGGGTGGCGTTTATGGAAGACAGACTCCAGATGACCAATGGACTGATACCCCAAAAGATCGTCTGTAAGTAACTTTAGAAAATGTTTTCATCGTGGGTTATTAAGGACTTTTGAACACTCCTATTCGTTATGACTTAAGGGCAATGCTTATTTTCAGTTCAGTTCAGTCAACAGGTTGGTTTTAACCATAACTATAAAATTCATACATGCGTTTTGTTGTTGTTGTTTTTAGGTGCTTATCCCTGAGTATATCGTTAGTGCTTTTAAAGTTCTTAAACAAGGGTTTCCTGTAATTGCATTGTCTGTGAGGTAGCATGCAAATCAGAACCCATATAATATTTATTTCTCCCAATCTGATATAACTAGTTTCTAGACCAGGGTTTGAGTGAATGGAAAGCTTAGGCGGTGTTACTAGGAAGTTCTAAATCTAACAGTTTTTTACTTGAAATATACATACGACGATATTTTGGGACACATTTTTTTTTTTTAGGAATCACGCAAAATGTCCTTTCTGAATAGGCTTCAAAGCAGGCTTTCTATATCCGTGGAAGTCTTCCTTTGTATCTTGAGCAACTAAGTGTCGCTTACCAGCTCTGGAAATCTGTGTAAATCACTTAATTTCCCCATTTGCCATGTGCATGTGCCCGGTACCATGCCAGATGTGTAGCAGCTGCTCAGTAAATACGTTTCGAATCGGTGATTGTAAACTTACATTCCAGTCCTGAGACAAGATACCGGAAGGACCTTCTCCCAGGTTGATGCTGTCATGTCCCACTAGTGACTTTTTCCCGGAGAGCACTTAGACGGACTCGCTATGCATGTCTTTTTTGTTTCTTAGTTTCATTATCACATAGGAGATTGACATCCAAGAAACTGAACCTGTAAGTAAGTAGGCAGAATTACCTTTCTGAATCTCTCTTTCTTCAGTTGATAAGGGTATCTGAGGTTTCTCCAGTTTTTATGGGAAAGATGTTGCAGAGGCTTGAGATTCCACTCGGGATCATCAGGGGCCCCCTCCTAGCGGGCGGGAGCAGTTACGTGGTTTGAACTGAGCTGCGTGACAAACGAGAATCACCAATTGAGTGTCTTTTCCGCTCCTGCTTTAGCGGTGCACCTGCAGGACTCGGCTCTGAAGGAACTTAAGGACCAGGCCACAGACAAGCCGGCCCGGATCCTGCAGCTGAGCCCCGAAGCTTCTTTTGAGGGTAAGCCTGAGCCGGACATTATGGAGCACGCTGGCGAAGAAGACCCCACGGTTCTCGGTGCGGAGCCCACCCCGGGAAGAGGCGGTGCCTCCGGGAGCGAGTCTGCTGCGGGGCACGACAGAGAGCTGGGTTCTGTCGAGCTCTGTCACCTCCATCTGTCTAGTTGCCACGAGTGTTTGGAGCTTGAGAACAGCACTATCGAATCCGTCAAGTTTGCATCTGCAGAGAACATTCCAGATCTTCCCTATGATCACAGCAGCAGTTTGGAGGGTGTAGCTGATGCCACTTGCCCAGAGAGAGAAGGGAGGAGAGTCAACACCATGCGAAAGGCACCCAACATCCTCATCTATGTGGGCTCCGACTCCCAGGAAGCCCTGGGCAGGTTCCAGCAGGTTCGGTCTGTTCTGGCCGACTGCGTGGACACTGATAGCTACACGCTCTACCAGCTGCCGGGGGAGAGTGCACGCAGAGACCCCTGGTCAGACAACTGTCTGTTGTTGGTCATCGCCAACAAGGAGTCTGTTCCCGAAGACCTGCATCAGAAGTTCATGGCCTATCTTTCTCAGGGAGGGAAGGTGTTGGGCCTGTCTTCGCCCTTCACGTTTGCTGGCTTCCACATGAGAAGCAAGGACGCACTGCGGGACACCGTCCAGAACTTGGTTTTCTCCAGGGCTGACCAGAGCCAGGTGAAGCTCAGCATCCTGAGCAGTGGCTGCATCTACGACGAGGGCCCCGGGGAGCGGCTCAGCATGGACAAGCTCCAGGGCTGCCTGGAAAATGAGGACAAGGACAGGCTGATTGTGCAAGTGCCTTTTGGAACATGTGGAGGAGAAGCTGTTCTTTGCCAGGTACGGAGGTGATGTCCACGTAATGCTCTGAGGTCTCTTTGATGGGGAATATGCCCTTGACATTGAAGGGATTGAGAATCTGCACTGTGTTTGACCTTTGGCTGGGAGTTATTGACGATGGTGAGTAGATGGTTTAGATCAGGGCCTTCCTGTCACATGAATGTTCTGGCTAACTAGAATACTGGTGACGGAGGAACGGGGCAGAAGATGGCTGGTTAACCAAGGATTAGTCAGAAAATTCTTTCTCGTTTTGATCTGTACTGGTATTAATCTTCCTAAAATGCCTTAGTCCACTCTCTTGACTCAAAGCACACTCTGGTTAACATAATCGAACCTTTACTTAACGTAGGTATTTGAACAGACTTTAGTAACTGTAACATTAAAGTTTTAGAGTTGACGTCGGGGTTTTCACGGATGCTTCCCAACTAGGGGGGCAGTGAGTGCTGAAAACAGCGTCAAATCCTCAGTTCTGTTCTTATGATTTGTCACTCTTAATATCTAAGTGCTGAGAAAAAAATTAGAAAAAGAGAATGTTGAAGCAATTTAGATTTCCGGTGTATTAATGCGCAGGTAGGAAGCAATGGAGCGGGGGCTGAGAGGGAAAGGCCGCTTACTTCCTTCCCATCCTTGGGGCCTTGAGCTCCTCTGCCGGAAGTTTTTCCTACCCTTTCCTTTGAGCTTTTTGCTTGTTTAAAGAAACGGTAGCAGGAGAGACTATTTCAGAATTCCTGATCGTTTACTGCAAATTTTTCAATGCCTTCGAGGAAAAGTCGTTAGATGAATACTCATCCTTAAGGATTTGATGATCTAATGAGACGAGTAAAGAGACGTAGATATTTGGCCCAGAGTAGTTCTCAGGGTGTCACAGATTTTATTATAGGAATCGCTGTATCGAGTTAGAGTTTCCTTTTTTTTTGTCGTTTGTTTTCATTTTCTATGTTGTGTGTCTTTCCAGCCTTTCTGAGTCTCTTGGGTTTTCTAACCAAACATTCTTCAAGGGTTTAGGTTTTTTCCTTTTCCATTTTCCCACTCATTTATTCTTAAGATAATACTCAGCCAAAGATGCAAAGAATTAAGAAATCTAGACATTAGGACAGATGAACATGAGCCGCACAGTCAGGTTTTCTATGGGCTGCAAACCACGTGAATTCGTTTTTGGAGGCCTAATAAATGTTCCTCTTACTTATTTTCTTTCTGCAAATACAGTAACTATAGTAACTATGCATTCTCAGAAAATCCACTTAAAAACCCAACTTCCTCGGGCCGTATTTCAGTTTCAAATAGTGAATTTTACCACCCCAGCGTACAGACTTGTACTAGAAAATCGATTTGGCACTGTTGCGATCCGTTTCTCTGAGTCGCTAGCAAATCTGCTTGCTGCGCCATTTAAATCGACCCCATTACTGTCATAAAATTCGATACTGCATGCATTACTCTAGAAAAAAAGGCAATATGAGGCAGCTTCAAAAATCAGATTCAGAGGATTAGAAAGTCATTTTTGATTTTAAATGACTTCCAGTCTCAGTGACAGGGTCACTGCTTTCTCCTCGGGCCTGTGTCACCACGATACCTCGCTGCCGAGCTCAACCCATAAATAATACCACAGACTGGTTAGTTTCCTCTTTCAAAAAATAGCCTTCATCTTTGTAATAAATCGAGTAATGATGTAACCCAGTAAGAGGAGGCACAGCACTTCAAGGGCAAACCACAGCTGCACGGTAGGTGGTGGCCTCGCAGCCTGCGCAGTGATGCCTTTGACATCCATCATCATAAAGGAAGAGGAAGTTTTACAGTACTTGCCGTACTGATCAGGTTTGCAGGGAAAATTTAAGGCTGTGGATTAATGCTGACGTTGGATTATCACTGGGCCGGAAGTTTGCCATGAACTTGTCCAAATAAAATCGCAGTAATGGATTCAATTTTTTTTTTACTTTTTAAGTATTGGCTGTTAGTTTTATCTAAACTTAAACAATTTTTTTTTCAATTCTAGTTGATGTACAATATTAGTTTCGGGTTTACAACATAGTGATTAGACATTTATGTAACTTACGAAGCGATCGCCCCGATAAGTCTAGCCCTCATCTGATACCCTACAAAAAAAGAATTTTTAAAATTTAACTTAGCACGTGGCAGAAGTGGTTCTGCTTTCATAGTAGAGCTTCTTGGCCACGGCACTGTCGACATTCTGGGCCAAATCCTTCTTTGCTGTGGGGTCGTCCTGTGCCTTGTGGGGTGTTGGCAGCACTACTCACTAGATTCCAGGAGCACCCCCTTCTTCTGTTGCCCTTTTGGTGACTGGGGACATTTTTAGCTCTGGCTTTTGGTCTGTTCAAAAAGCCTTCATTTTAGAAGAAGCCAAGTTACGGCCGTGGGCCCATCGCTATGGTCACAGGATTCCGGCCAGAGCACCAGGAGTGCGGATCCCACGTGAACGCGCCCTGCCGTGCAGAGCCAGAGGTGCCTCTTCTCGCCTCATCCTGCAGCCCACAGACGCCACAGATGCACCTCGCACGGCGTCGGTGGGTGGCTGTCCTCCCGCCCCGCCTGGAATGCTGGGGCCTGCGCGTAGGCCCAGCCCTCCTTTTCCTCCTCGGCACCTCACACGTGACAGCGAGTTCAGCACACCTCACCGTGCGTGCTGCGTGGATCTGTGTGTTCACTCATCCCGGGGAGGACGTGTGCCATTTAGTCAGGCTTGTCCCCTCTCCCTGGGGCCCAAGTGGGGGTGGAGCCTCGCTCATGTTATTTCTGCCACCCGTAAGGGGTAATCTCCAGGATAGCCACGTGCTCAAGTTAAATGCCCCGCAGCTGAGCTGGCTGTCCACAGCTGCCCTGGCTTTGCCCACTGGGGAGGAGAAAACATATGTAGGGTGAGAACGCACGGTAGGGGAGAGACTCAGGACTCACGTTCCTGAAAAGAGTTCCCTCTTCTGCCTGCTCCTTCCTCCAGGACACTCACCTGCTGCTGTGGCTGATGGGGGCAGTCACAGGTGAGGCAGGGACCCGCTGTCGCGTGGAGCCGTGTTGGACACTGCTCCGCCAACCTCGTCAGACTGGCCTCCACTGTCAACCATGGGACCATTTGGACAGTATTTTTGGCTTGGTTCAGGCTTCGGTGGGAATTGAGAGATTCCCAAAAGCTGGTACCTGGCTTTGCGTTTTCATAAACCCACAGCTGTCCCCTTGCAAAAGCAAGACAAAGCAAGCAAGCGCGCTCAGGTTGCTTTCCTGAGTTCTCAGTATTCTGGCCCCTCCAGGCTCTAATGCTTAGTTAAAACCTGATCTTGAGAGCTAGGGGTTCTGGTGTTTTCCTCCATACCAAGGCATAGACCTTTCATTGGTAGGTGGGGCTGTTTTTATTTTCACTGGATGACGAAGCCCGAACTAAAATACATGAAGTTCTTAATCTTAAAATTCATTCAGGTGAAGGAAGGAGGTGGAGTGGGCCTTCCTGGAGTCCCCCCAAACCCACTCATCTATTTCAGTAGTCCCCAGCCTTTTTGGTGCCAGGGACTGGTGCTTCTGTGAGAATCTAGTTCCTGATGATCCGAGGCGGAGCTGAGGCGGTGATGCCAGCGCTGGGGAGCGGCTGCAGATACAGATGAAGCTTTGTTCCTTCACCCGCTGCTCACCTCCTGCTGTGGGGCCCGGTTCCTAACAGGCCATGGACCAGTACAGGTCCGCAGCCTGAGTATTGAGGACCCCTGATCTATCTGAATTCCTGAAATGGGGAACAAGGCTGCTCCTCACAACTCACAGGCAGAGTGGAGCTTCAGGCCTGGCCTGCGGCGTCTCCCTGAGTTCAGTGATGACTTTAGTTGGCTTCTCAGCACGACCGTGTTTCTAAGTGTTTTTTTTTGTTTTTTTTTTTCCGGTCGTATCACCAAGTGACGTGACTTGTCCAAGATCCCGGGACTGGTTAGCGGTACGAGCTGAGACCTGGAAGGTCTGTCCAGGTTGCTTCCGCCACAGCCTCTCCCGACAGTCGTGACTTTAACAGGCTCTTTCGAATCCTTTTATTGCTTGGCATTACTTTCCAAATATTCAGGTTCAAAGGTTACATCCTGTGGATAATTAGAAGGATTCTGGTTCAAGTTTTTGGAAACACGGGTAAAGACACTGTTTTTCTTAACGTCCCTAAGTGCCCCCGGTTTACGAAGTGGTGTCTTTTTTTCCGACAGGTGCACTTAGAACTACCTCCCAGCTCTTCAGTCGTGCAGAGCCGAGAAGATTTCGATCTGCTCAAATCCAGCAACACGAGAAGATACGAAGTCCTCAGGGACATCCTGACCGCCCTCGGCCTGAGCTGTGACATGAAACAGGTTCCTGCCTTAACGCCCCTTCACTTGCTGTGGGCAGCGGAGGTGAGCGTGTGCGCTCGGCCGGGGAGGGAGCGTCTCGGGGGCCCGTCCAAAAAATCACTCTGTCTCCATCGTCCGTCGCAGTGGGTTTCGACTTCGCTTTCTCTTTCTGTTTTGACTTCAGGACAATCTTAAAGACGGCCAAGGATAACTCATGTTTTCGGTGTTTGCTTGAAGGGAGGCAGGGAAGACTGCTGGAGTTTCGAAGGCGTTAAGTCTGTGTGCTGGCTCTGCCCGCTTCAGGGGGACCAGCCTCACCGTTCTGTGTGTCAGAGTGTGTTCGGAAACCACGGCGTGTGTATTTGGGAATGAAAACCTTCGTTTTGAATTGGGCCCGGCTCCGGGAACCTTTGCAAGGGAAAAATCACAAGTTTTGTTTCGTTTGCGCTGACGCCTGCCATCTTGTGGTCAAAGGGGCTCGGATTTCAGACCCATTTTTAGTTGTGTCTAGCAGGAAAATGGCCACGGAGGTGGGAATGTATGCAGGCCTTTTCCTGCTGTTGTGTCTGCATCTGACGCCTGTGGTCCGTACTCGGTTTGGGCAGGTTGCCAGATTCTCCACATGTGTCTTCTCGTTATCTCTTTGCTTTGTCAAAGTGTCAATTTCTTATTAATTGTGGCAAGTGATTTTGTGGGTTTATTACTGTTGTCGCCTCTAAATAGGGAAATTGGTGAGTTTAGGGACATAACTGTGAGGATTCAGCAAATACCTAGTAGTCCAGGTGATTCTAAACACCAAACTTACCTGCTTTCCCTCGACGAGAACACAGTATACCTCTTCCCCAACATTTTTACAGGAGGCGGGACTCTCCCTTGGGTTATTCTCTGTCCCATGGCAAACTCACTGTGCAGAGCAGTGAGCCAGCCCTCTGGGTGGGCTGTGCTCACTTGAGGAAGACACATTAAAAATCCGGAGCATTTAGGATTAAGATATTTCATAGGATGATTTGAGGACTAGATGAAATAATATACGTGAAAGTTCTTTGTAAATTGTATTGTTTAACAGATAGATAGTACAATTATTAATATTAGATCGTTGGGAAGATGAACAAGTTACAGGTGTCTGATGTTTCTAACAAGCACGACAGGTAATGTTTTTAATTTTAAAAATTGATACTAAAGCAGTGGATGCTTTTTTCCATTTAAGAAACATTCTTTTGCTGCATTTTCATTACATAGTGTTTAGCCAGTTGGCACGCTTTTTGATGGGTGCTTTTTAGAATAAATGGTATGACTTTTGTTTGCACCTTCATCTCAGGAAATCAAAGCTCCACATCCTTTATGTGCTTCATATGTTTAGTTAAATAGAAGGAGAAGCATCACCTCTGTCTGGTGACTTATAAAAAAAGTATCAGAATAAATCTGGTCCTCAGACCTTCAACTCTTATTGGTGACCCACCTCCAGACCTCCCGCCACAGAAGGATGCGGCAGAGGCATGTAGGTAAGGGTTATTTGTCCCCGGCGGAGATGTGACTGTCACTCTCATAGACCTTCTCTCTCCCTCCTTTCCTGAGCTGGGAGGGCTAAGGCTGGACGCGTGAGGAGGTGCCTGCCTGCTCCATGGTCAAGGAGCAAGATAGACCCAGGCTTGCCCTTGATCATGCTCCTTGACCTTTCCTGTAGTTCTGACCATGCTGGTCTTGGGACTTGCACCTCATGACTCACTTGTGGCAGCGGAGAAGAGAGGGTGACCCTACACTCCTGTGAGCAGAAGTTTGGAACTCTAGTCTCTTCCCGTGTCTCCTTTAGGGTGGGCGTAACCTGAAATACCTAAGGCCTTGCATTGTGTGTCTGCTGATGTAAAAATATGCAGTCGATGCTTCATAGTTTTGTTCTTCGGGTTCTTTAAACTGCCTGGGGCGGGAGATACATTTCTCCCGGTTGATTGTTAACCCCTATTCACAAGCCATGAGAATGAAATGCTCGAAAAGATGAAAGCAAATATTTGTTCTGTATACACATGCACAGCTAGTCCACGGAGACTCCAAGCCTGCCAAGCCTCTTATTCCATAGTAACTTTGGAAAAGAGGAATTTTCAGCAACATTCTCTTTTTGGGTCCTTCGTCTGGTCTGGCTGATCTTGGACATCGCTGTCGTGGACTGCTTTTTCCTCCCAACTGCTCCTCTCTGAATTCTGTTTCATTTTGGGAGCCCAGGGAACTGAGTGAGTGAGTGTCGTGTATATCCCCATTTCTAAATGTTTATTTCCTCCTCTTAGAACACCTCGACTCTGCTCTAGAAGAAAATGTAAGAATTTAGGGTTTTAGAATTTGTTTTCCTGGAGTACACGGTCTCTAAAGGATTGTCATGCAAATGATGTGAAGCAGCCACTCAGCACGTGGGATGGGCTTTCTGCAGGCCCGTGCTGGGTGACTCCTGTGCTTCTCCCGTGCCAAGGCAGAGACATTGGAATGCTTCTAGTCACTGTGCTGGCGGGTCAGTACTCATAGATATGGATGATAGATTGGGACGAGAGTCCTTCCCATTGGCTTTTCTTTCCTGCAGCCTTCTCATCGATCCGCATGGAATTAAGTTACACGGAGAGGATTCGACATCGTAGCACCTGTTATGTCGTACACGGTCCACCCTTAGATTCCTCACCTGCCTTATATAGACGCCCGCCCTGGCTCTCTGCTTCCTGCTTCCTGTGAAAATCCCTGTGCTGTTGAGAATCAAAAGATCTCCCACCACATGGTGTCGCTGCTGAGCTGGGCTGACCCGGGGAGCAGACACCCTGAACTATGAGGGAGTTCAGAGGTTTTTTTCCTCTCAACAACAGTTTCACATAATATAATTTAGTAATTTTCCATGATATTGGTGGCACTTTCTTTCGGGTCTGTAGAGATTATATCAGTGTCACAGTTAATAATAGTCACCTTTCATTAAACATTTACTGTGTCCTAGGTACTCTTACAGGATGGAATATGAAAGAACAAAATATACACGCTAGTTATCTAAATACTTTTACTGCCTACCAGCTGTGTTTATACAGTTTGGTGCTTAGACACTCGCTCTTTATGGCAAATAGCACAGAGGATTTATGAGGTACCTATGTGCTCCCATATTACTGCGATATGAATGAAAAAGAATAGCCCGGCGATCCAAGTAGAAAAAACAACCAAAGTACCTTCGACCCTTGGCATCTGCTAGGGGTGTGTTCTGAGACCTTCGCCAACACCCAAACACCACAGTTGCATGTGATTTCTGCCATAAAACCCAGTCAGGTGTGACTTCATGGTGTCCCTGTGCATGACATGACGAGGAAACAAGGCTCTGCCGAGGGGCAAACTCTTGGTGGCCGAGCTGGACTTCTTCTCTGACCCGAGTCTTCCCGTTGAATGGACCCTCCCAGGGGCGGGATCGAAATTTCGGGCCTCAGCAAATTTATGATACGTCAAAGTAAACCAATAAAGCACGTGAGCACATGTGTACCACACTTACAGGTCCATGGAAAAAAGACTGGAAGGAAGTAATACAGTATGTATAGGGTATATCTTTTGGGTGGTGGGCTCAAGGGTGATTTTAATTAGCTTTTAAAACTTGCTTTGTTTTCCAAATTTTCTGCGATGTTCATACGTTATTTTTATAACAAGCAAAACAAAACCAGTTATTAAAAATTAAAAAACAAATTACTCTGGGTCGGTAGACTTTGCAGTCACTCCATAAATGGTTAAAACTTGAATAAGAGGCAAGGAGTCTCAGAGATACTGGTGTTTTATCTAATGTCTGACCTCTGTGTTAATTATTTAAAAAGCATTAGTTTCGTTAGGAGGTGGCTTTACGCTGCTGAGCAGCGAGTTGCGGTTCCAACCGTTGGGTCTAACTGTGGCTCTCACGTCTCGGGGTCTTCACTGTCCCTTCGCTCCCGTGGGCGGGAGGTACTGCTGTCCCCTCATGTGAGCACCACCGTCCCCGCTTGGATGTAGCAGTTTCTCGGCGGAACCCCTTGAACTGTTTCTCAGAGAGGGCCACCACGTACACGCTGACGTCACACGGCGAGGCCTTTCAAGTGATCACTTCCTTCCTGGAGGTGAGGGTAGAGTGAGAGACTCATGAGCTACGCCCTGGACCTCAGGGTTCTCTGGCGTGAGATTATGGGGTGGCCACTGCCCCAGCCCCCTGCCGTGGTGGTGACGGGAAGTTAGCAGGAATATACCTTCGCTGTGGGGGATGTTAAGTGCGTTTGTGTGCGACACCGATTTTATAGAAAAAACAATTCTTCGCAGAACCCAGTTGGGAAACTCACCCTCTTGAGTCCTTTTCTGGGCCCCGTTTCCGTTTTTATCCCTGCCAGGGAAGTGGCAGGGAGGAAGGGGGCATGCAGTGGCATCATAAGGGGTCTGCACTGGGAGAAGCAGCTGGGCATGTGGAGAGGCCAGATAGGGGCCCGGATGCAGGACAGAGCCTCAGCCTCCGTCCACACCCCCAGAGCCTCCAGCCGGTCCCCTTCAGTCCCTCAGCTCAGCCGCAGGAGGAGGAAGAGGTTGGGACTGGGCATAACCTGCTCAACCTGCACCCTTACCCCGGGACACCCCCGTTCCCATCTCGGGGAGCACTAGGTTCTTTCTGAAACTACGAAGTGGGGACTCTCTTGAGCATCCGTGCGGCGGGTAGCTAACGACGTGGAGGCGACCTCAGAGAGAAGCCGGCAGGATGCTGGCCGCTGTCCTGCGGGAGGGTACGTCCTTGGGGTCAAGGTGCAACTATAACAAGAGGTGACAACTGGGTTTGTAAAGCAACTGGTCCCAAATCACCTCGTCGTGTGTGTGTGTAACCGTGGTAGTGTGGGGTGGATTATATATCCTTAAAGGCAAAAACGAGTGATTTCATTTGATTCAATCCCAAATTATTTGCCATGAACGCCCTCCCCTGCCAAAAAAAACCAGACATTGTTGGTAACGATGGTTTTGATATCTGTAAACATGTCAGAAAACTCCTGTACCGTCTCTCCCAGCCAGGGAATTACGTTTTCGATGTCGGTCACTTTATGAAGAAACAGCGTAAATTGTACCATGTGGTTATTTCTCCTCTCACTAACCATTTAGCAAACATGGTGTGCCTGCTAAGTGTGAGACCTTGCTGTGGAAGTTTCTGGAAAGCAAGAGATCATTTCTCAGTTTATAGCATGCTTTATAGTTAACCAAGTGCCTTCACGGGTGGCCTTGAGGGGCTGGGGAGGCAGGAGAGGTCCTTACTTACCCCTCAGAACAGCAGACTGGGTTGTGGAGCAGTGAAGAGTCTCCTGTATTTTTCTGAGTTAATTAGAATTCTCCAATTAAAAATAAAACAAAACAAAACACCTTTGCTTTCCATTTTTTTTTTTTTTAAGCATAGATTTGATACAGAATGCTCCCTCCCTTCCACCTTTAATCCCAGTTCTGAATCTTGAATGTACAGTGAGAGATGCTTGGAGGGAAATGTCTAGGCTTACTCTGAAATACAGCTTAAAAAAGCCAATTTTTAGAGATCCAAATTAGAGAAAAGCTCAGAGTTCCAGGTGTGCCCTGAATAGCTTTTGACATGTGGCTGACGTGGTGTCGTGGCTGAGTTTTTACAATACAGCACCAGCTAAGCAGCAGCTGGCAGATTAAAGCAAACGTTTAAAAGCTTTTATAGCTACGAATGTTTTTGAGGGTCTTTCATATACCTCTTTCTTTCCTTTCTTTTTTCCTTCAGCTAAACTGGACATTTTTTGTTCATTTTAACTGACTTCCTGTTATCAAATATCATACCTACGGCGAGAGTGAGATGATGAGTTTTGACGTTGAAATGCAAAAGAAATAACACTTGGGGTATTTTCCTTAGCTGCCTTTATTTATCGATTTATTTTGGGTTGGGGAGAGGCCTTTCGGCTACTGTATGTACTGTAGTCTCGTTCGAATCTTGTTTCCACAGGAATGGTTCAAAGCAGCTCCTTTGGAGTACTTATAGGGCTAACGTCAATACTTCTGGGCTAACGTCAAGGCAGAGACTGATAACACGTGCAGGGAAAGCGCACCTTTGGTTGGTTTCCACTTCTGATCGGCGGTGTCACGGTCGGAGTCTTTGCTGCGTTGCCGCTCTCGCTGGCTGGCCTGGGGAAGGGGAAGCGGGTCTCTGAGTGACAGGGACATCTTTCCCAGTGGTTCCTTCTGGAGAGAGCAGCAGCCTGTCTAGGAGGGACGGTTTTATTTTATCGGACTATTTATATCCACTGCTTATGCAGGCACAGATTTGGGCATTGGAAGCAGATCCATTTGGAATAAAAAATGCCCCGAGACCAAATGTTTTTTGTCTTCTGCATCAGCTCACTAATAGCTGCCATGTGTGAGTGGGTACGGATTATGGCGTTAGCTCCTGGGGAAGTTGATTGAAGCTGTCTGGGAATCTCGCAACTTTCTGAAGAGCAGATTTTTGTCTCCTACGTCGAAAAGACATGCCAGGGAGGAAGCCCACACTGGTGCCGGGGCAGAGGGATGATCAAAGGGCCTGCACCTTGTGCTCAGGTGCAGAGCTGAGCGGGACTGAGGCGGGCAGGGCGGCCAGGTGCCCGTGATAGCAGCAGAATCATCAGAGTGTGGTGGTTCCCTCTCCTGATGGCGGAGCTGCCGCGTCGGCTCAGGCGTGCTGGCCTCTGAGACCTGGACACCGTTGACAGCTGTTACCCTTCAGTTTTCGGGGATGTGCATTACCGTTGCGGGGTACATTGTGTTTCCATTCACGCTGATAATTTGAGAACGCCGCTCTGATAATTGCGCTGTCTTTACAAAACATTTACCGTGTTTTGGGGTTTTAAGACCGACAGGCAGTTTGTGGACCCGGATGGTGTCTGAGCCCCCGTTTCTCCAGCCTGAGGGGGTGCCAGGCTGATGGTGGGCCTGTGCCGGGTCTGAGCAGCGAGGCTGGCTCAGTACAGGGGAGGAGGGTTCTGTGGATTCCTCGTGAAATCATGCCAGCGTTGGCAGCGGGAAAATGCAGCCCAGGTTAGTCTGTCTGTGTGTCCGTCAGTCTCTTTCTCTTGGAGACGAGATGAGAACGAGAATCGCTTTCTTAGTTTCGTCCTGGTTTCGGTGTCCCCATAGCTGCCTCTCAGAACAAGCACCTTCCAGGCTCCGCAGTGCTGTGTGGCCACACACAGCCTTCCAGGCCCCGTACGTTTCCAGTTCACTTCTGCATGATCCCTCTGCTTGCAGTGTAGTTTTCTCTCTGAAATTTTTTTTTAGGCTTTAGTTTAATAATATAATCAGTGGAAGAGATATTGGAGTTCTGGACTATAATTTTCGTTCTTATTGATCATTAGAGAAGCTCTTCCTCAAAAATTCTAGAGCTCAGACCTCATTTGATTAACTGAGGACCATATAAATGGAAACAAATGTCTTTAGGACATTCCTTTTAATGGATATTTTTTAGTGATATTTGAGTCTCTACAGTTTTAACGTGTGAATTAAAAGAATATATATTCACATGTTTAACTTCAACTTCAAGAAAATGCTGTAAGATTGCCGAACCTGAACCTTCCTTTGTGGAGAGGCCTTTTACCCCTCGTCCCTGAGGATGAGGAAGACTTAGTTTATAACATCTAGAGACATCTGCTAAAAAGGCAGTGTGCTGTCCCGTGGAGGTGGACACCCCGATTTTGTCCACCGTGCAGCTGTAAGTTCTGTGCGTCTCCTGTGTGTATGTCGAGTGTGGAGAGACAGGGGTATGGGTGAAGACGTGGATTGAGTTAGCACTCACATGCCAAGATTTAAGTTCAAATTCTAAATAGAGTCTCTCACAAGGACGGACTGGCATCGACCATCCGCCATTAGCACTATTGCCTGGTTCCGAATGGACTAATCGCTGGAACGTTTTGTCATGATCACAAACCACAAGTCTTTCCTGAGCCCTGAACTGTAAAAACATTCAGTTTAAACCTACTTGCCTCCTGCAGGCAAAGTAAAAGTGTGAAAAATTAAAATTAAAAGTGAGTATCCTTTTTTAGAAATTTGCAAAACTTTGCTTTTCTGTGCCATAGAGAAGTATTTGACAAGCTGTTTTCTTGTCTTTGAGCAAAAATGAATCCTGCATACAGCAGTTATCACAGCGATTGGATGATGGCACCACAATCCCCCTTTCCTGTTTTTAATCTCAGCAAATAAGGAAATAAGTCTTTTAAAAGAAAACGTGAAGCCCTGGTTTCATAAAGTGACGGTTCGTTTTTTGGGGGTGGGTTAGTGGGTCGCATCCAGACTCTTCCAGCCTAGAATTGCCAAGATGATGACGGCAGAGTGTTGCTTTCTTGTAGGCAACCTTGATATGCATGACGATTTTCATTTTTCTTTGGCTGTTTAGTCCACAAAATGCTTTAAAGGTCAAAGGTCTGTAATTTTGCAAAGATTCTCGTCTTCGCATGTATTTTCCTTCCGTGATGATGGGATTAGGTGTAACGTCTCAGGTTGGCCAAATGGGTTCGTCACAGAGATGGATGGCTTTTCAAAGGAGGGCCCACTGCCACTGAATTCTCATTACCAAACCATCTCTATTCTGGTGGGGGAAGGTAGATGTGATGACCTTTCACATGCTTTCCAGACTCTGCTGTATTTATGCTGGTTCCAGAAAATCAATAAGATGGAAAAAAAAAAAAAGAAAAAAGAAAATTAAAAAAAATTTTAAACTAGTTCCTTTGGATGCGTTCTTTTGTAAGAATCTGTGATTATAACCATTTTCATCTTTATACTAGAATAATTTGAAATCATCGATTAGTCTCTTTTCACAGTTAATTTTAGCACAATGAAAGAAAGTTTTGCTTTCTGCTGTATTTAGTTTATTTCAGGCTCTTTCTCAAATTAATTTCTCCGTTAATTTAAGAATTATCAATGCAATGGCTTTTTTTTTTAGTGGTATATGTGTCCTTACAGTTTTAACACATGACTTAAAAAATATATATTCATATGTTCTAACTAAAACTTCAAGAAAGTGCTGTCAGATTGCTGAAATAGAATCTCAAATTTATAAGCAAGTTGTGTTTTTAAAGTTTGCGTGCTGCATTGGCTGTGTTGAAAACATAGCGCCATTATTTACGTTAGTCGGATTTTCCTACCAGCTCGCCGTTGTTCTCACGCTCTGCAGTGCAGCTCAGCCACGCACATTGCCTCATGGTGCTGCCTTGGGCAGAGTCTGGCCGGTGGGTCACGCACGTAGTAGGAACACACTGGGCACCTCTTTCTACTTCTCCGGTGTTTGGCTCAGAATTTAGCAGCTGCATTTCACACATGGCTGGAAAAAGCCATGTTGGTCGGACACCTAGCAATGCCATGGTGTATGTGTCCTTATGGGGAATTAATGAATTTGCATCGGTGGGCTAATCCATTTGTTATATTTAAGAAAATACTTTTTATTCTTTTGTAGTAACTGTTGAACTGTGGGCACACGTAGAAGAAAATGTCTTGTAGAAAATTTCAAATATACAAAAGTAAACAGAATAATGTTAACGAACCCCTATGTACTCATCACTCTGCTTCATAGTTTTCCTACCCACTTCTCCTCTGTTTTATTTTGAAGCAAATCTCAGATCAGATCTCTTATCTGTAAATATTTCACTGTGTCTCTGAAAGATAGGAGCGCTGTTTCAAAACAACCAAATTACCCTGGTCTCACCTAAAATAAAACTAATCTCTGATGCAGTGTTCCAGTTTCTAATTAGGCGTATTTAATGATGAGCTGTATCTGTGAATTGTGTGGAGCCTGTCGGTCCCTTTATAAAACAAATGCAGAAGGAAGCAACCAGATATAAACCACTGTAGCTTTGGGGGGAGTGATTCGGATAGTTGATTTCTGTGCCTCTTTTGAATGCCATATTTTAGCCCCTGTTATTAGACCATTCTGAAAAGAGCAGCAAATAACCATTTGTAATAACATGCGAAACAAACCCCGCACGTTGAAATGGGGAAATTTTGTTCCTCTCTCGCCTTTTTAGAATTAAACATGAGTTCCTTGCCCTGTCTTTTCTGCATGCGAAGTCCTGGGTTTCTTTAGCAGGGAGGGATTGAATTCTGCTCTGTTTTCGGTTCGGGTTGATGTTTAGCCTTTGACCCAGCCACTTTCTTACAATAAACAGTTTGTTGATGAGAGCAGCTGCCCAGCAGATTGTTTCCAGATTATTCTCATGGCTGAGGACAAGAGAGCACCTTACGAACAAGTTGGCTTGAAGCTGTGGCCTCCCCTTACGGCTGTCTGCCTTTGAAGCCAACTGTCAGCCTCTGAACATGCTTCTATTTATAGCCAATGAAACGGCATGAATCTGTGACACTGGAAATTGGGCCTCACTTACAGTCTTCACTATTTTATTTTATTCTCCGAATGAATGATAGCAGCGTTTTCTACAAGTTTCTGCCATATTCCTTATATTACAGTAGGAATCCCCAGCATT
>NW_006439713.1:4560321-4571783 GCF_000325575.1 Pteropus alecto
AGTTTATTTTCAGGAATCTGGGCTCCTTCCATATATAAAGGTTTTTTGCATATGGAACAAGGTAACTTTCAAACTAAGGTCTTATCTGCTGTGTATTACTATCTTGCCCTTTTAAAATAAGTCCTGTTTTTTGTCCTACCTTTGAAAGACAGTACTTTTTTTTTTTTTTAATACAAAAGACAGGCACCCTAATGACTTGGTAATTTATGTGACTCAGAGGTGCACCTTAGTTTGGATTTTTGCTGCTTCCCTAGTCACCGCCCCCAGCTGTTACCTAGAATGGCCTGACTGCTTGCAACAACCTTCATTAAGGCAAGGTCAGAACTTTCAGCATGAGAGCCAACACTTTTTGCTAAACTGGCCACCAGGGGCTGCTGTCAGAATGGTGAGGCTGAGCTCACCTCCCTAGAGGCAAGTTTACTTTTTCTACAACCAGTAAATTTTGTTAAGCTACCAATCCTGGTTTCGAAACCCAGGTCTCACTAAGCCTGCAGTCACCAAGCACGCTCATGGCCGTGTCCCTTCCAGCCAGGTATTACGTAGAACCTGGACACGATTCAAGACCCGAGATTAAGACTTGTGTGTTTTTCATTCCGTGCCAATAAGCTGTTATTAATACACTGATTCCACACATACTGAAAAGCTTCATGAAACGCACGGGGTTTGTGCTCGGGGAAGGTACTTCCTGTATTTGGACTGTTCAGGATCTGAGCCCCCGGAGGAATGGCCCATGGTGACCTGAATCTGGTTTTTCAGGGAGGTGTTCTTGCCTGCAGTGGCCTTAGTAACCCTGGTTGAATGCAGACATCACGAAGGGTCGTGCTGATTCAACCGCGATGTCAAACGCTAAAAAGTGTCCTTGGCGTGGGTGTGATGGTGGTGGTGGTTTTTACAAAAACTGCATCTTCGATGATTGCAGGATTAACAGCAGGACGAAAGTATCCAGCAGCTGTCAGAGCTGGCAGGGGGCCTTAGAGTTTTTGGAACAAATCCCTTCATCTCCCTCTCCCCTCAACTTATTATTTAAAAAAATTAAAAACTAAAAATTAAAAAAAAAAAACTAAGAAAGGATGAAAGAACAGTACACAAACCCCACACAGCCTTCACCTGGATTCAGCCCTGGTTAACATTTTGCCACATTTCAATGAAGAGGAATCCGTTGTTTGGAAAGACGCTTGTGTTACTGCCTTTCATGGGACATGTGAAGCATGGGACTTTGTGTACATTCTCTTCCAGAGCGTGAGTCTTCAACCTTTTTACGTCTGGGAGTCGGCAGGAGAATGGGAGTAGCTTCCACTTGGGCCTGGGCTTTTTTTTTTTTTAATGTAAAACCAGTAGCCTGCTGGTTTGTAATGGTTCTGAGTGGCTGATTGGTTGTCACCCGGCTGGGCTACAGGTACTTCCCATCTTCACATGGGCCGGCACATATAACATTCTTACAATATATTTTAAAAAGTCCTAAATTATCAAACAGAAAACATCTTAGAGCCATATGCCACGAGGACAGCTAGTTGATCTTTCATGCCCGACAAAAGGATTCTACCCGCCGATTGAGGAAAATTCCATCCATGATCACGTCATGAGTTACAGGATTTATAATTTTCTTTTCAACTTTCTAACCCGAGTCTCGTGACTCGGAACCTTAGATGTGATCGCTTGCTTCCTTAAGAATTTTTTTGTGTGTGTGCACAGTAAGGAGTGTGCAAATGCTGTTGTATTATTTATGTGAGCATCCGTCTGCCTCATTACATTGTAATTCAAGATCATCGAAAGGCAGGGACCATATGTTTTAATCTTTGTATCACTTTTCCAGCATTTTGCCCAAAGTAGGCATTTAGTAAGTGCATCTCGTTCGAACACTTAAAAAGCGTTTTGGCTTTTTCCACTAAGATATTGTGAGACGCGTCCTCTGCTCCTGTGTCTGGGAGACCTGAGGTTCCCTGGGGGACAGGCCAGCAGCAAGCAGCCCGCCCAGCTCAGACAGGCTGCCTGGTTCAGGCTCGCTCAGCCACCCTTCATTCAAGTGTAACGGGGATGTCATAAACAACCACGTTAAACAGTTGAAAAGAATCAGCTGTTGGAGTGCTTGAGGAAAACTGACAAGAAGATGGAGTTTCAGGAGGAAATGGGGAGAGTTTTCTCTTTTATTAATGTGCTTTCCGGTTTCGGAACTGTACTAAGTGCCCGCTGCTCCTTCCTGTGAACTGGCAGGACTTTCTGAAAGGCAGACTTCTTCGACCATCTCCTTTGAATGCTTGCATGTGGATCTGCCTGCTTTTTGCACGTAGGATGGTGGCCTGAGCCTCTCCCCGCCCCCACCAATGTGGTATGCCCTGTTCTTCTCTGAACTTTCCAGGGTCGTGGTGACAGCCAGTGGAACAAATGAACCTTTTGCGGAGTAGATAAAAAGCTCTCGACTTTCTCTGAATCCTCTTCCAACTGGCCACTTCTGTCTTTTCAGGTAATGTGTATATTTTACTATTGGAATCTTAGACGTGGTACCTTCGTTTTAACGGTAGGTTAAACATCTGGAACTAAATGTCTGGGACTAAACATTGGATCTCGAAGCTGACTTTTGAACGTTAAAGGGATGTTCCAGTTATTTCATTTTAAAGATGAAGATACCGAGGCCCAGAAGAGGCAGTGCCTCCCAGCTGGTTGGTAGCAGAGCTGTTGACTTGATTCTGAGCTAGAGTCTCCTGCCGCATGCCCGGCTTTCCAGAGGGTCATGGCCAGACCCACAGATGATGGGCAAATAGTTTAGGATTGTGGGGCCTTGTGCCATCCTCCACATCCATCCCGGACCTGGCCTTCTAGACCCGCTGCCTGCTCAGCATCGTGGCGGTGTGGACGTCCACATCCGTGTGTGCGCGTGCGCATGTGTCAGCCAGGACGCGCCACCTCAGAGTGAGCTGGGCAGGGCCACCCCACGCTGTCCCCCGCTCGCACCCCGGGCTCACAATGCGGAGCCTTCTTGGCTTCCCACGCCACGTTCCCCGCTCTGTCGGGAGCCTGTTTGTGTTGGACCGGGACAAATGGCGGGCGTTTTACGCAGGCAGGCTTAATGAAGGCCCTGGAGGCCTCTACGGATGTCGGAGCCGAAGCCCGGGCCCCGTCGCTGGAAGTTAGCGCCTCTCCCGGAGCAGCGGCGGCTGCGCCCCGACCCGTAAAGCCGTCCTTTCTTTTAGTGCCGTCCGTGGCTTTCTGGGTCTCCACACTTGCAGAATAGATTTCACCTCTAAAATGAGCCCATTTGGCCCCGCGGAGGTGTGATGCCTATAAAAGCAGCCTCGTTAGAAATGACTTATTCATTACCTCTGTTTTATGGGTCCACCCAGCCTTTTGTGCTCTTTCGCTAGTTGGCAGGTAACAAAAAGTGCAGTAAATCCGTGGCCTTTTCAGAGCCTCAGCCTGAGCGATACCTTTACACAATAAAAGGAATACAGTTCAACAGACGTTTATTGAGTGCCTACTGTGTCCCAGGCTTTGGGGACCTAGAAATGACTGCCGAGTTCAGCTCGTGAGGAACTCCTGTCCCTCAGGTTTAGGTACCTGACGCCATCTGTCTTGCGTCCCTTGGAGATGCAAGGCTGTCATCCCAGGTCTGCCCTGGTCACGAGGAAAGGACTAGGATGTGTAGAAATTCATCTCATTGCATGATGCTTCGGGGCTGGTCTGTGAGAGGCAGTCACTTCAGAGTGAGGTCCCCCGGGCCAGCTCCCAGCAGCTTTGGGCTCTCCCAGCAGGTGTGTTGGCCACTGTCCAGGTCACCCTGTCCCCTTGTTCTCTGTTCCTTCCGGGGCCCTGGTTGCTGTCAGCCACGGGCTGCGCTGGCAGAAGGTGAGTGAGGTGGGCAGATTCCCTCTGTCCCCTCTGTCCTCTCTGTCCCCTCTGTCCCCTCTGTCCTCTCTGTCCTCTGTCCTCTGTCTCTCTCTCTTCTCTCTCTCTCTCTGTCCTTGCTCCTTGAGGCCTGTGGCTGGTCCAGGTGCCTCCCCCTCTCTGCTCTTTGATTCCTTTAATTCCCCCTGTGGTTCCCTAAGTCTTCAGTCGAATCCTGCTCAATATGCATTCTCTTTCTGGCTGAAACCCGGGGGTGGTGAGTGGAAACTCACTTCAATGGTACAGTTCATTTCTCAGTGAGAATGCCCTGTTATAGACTTGCCTAGGTAGATGCAAACATTCAGTTCATGGTAGACCCAAGCTTCCTATTTAAGGTTCTCTTACCGAACCTTCTACTCCTCCCCCTGCCTGCCCCTCTTTTCCCTTCCCCCCGACCCCAGCTCCAAGCCACACACCTCTATTTCACAGCTGCACGTTATATCGAGTTTATATTTTCCTTTGTGATGCCTCCGGCATTTTGATGATAGTAAATAGGCATTTGCTACATTGCTTCATTTTGGGTTAGGTCTTCTTGCTCAGGACTGTGGGATAGGAATTAGAGCGAGGATTTGGGAACCAGACAGATTTGGTTTCATGGGTTCGAATCCCAACTCTGTGATTTACTACCTCTGTGGCGTGGGCATGGTTATGCTGTCTGAGGCTCCCTTTCTTCTTCTGTGGATGATGCCTAGGGCAGAGGGGTTGCTTGTCAAGGATTGGGGTCCGGGGCCTAAAGCACCCAGTACCATGCTCCACGTGGAGTGGGGTGCAGCAGGTGGTAGCTCTCAGACCACAGGTCCAGTCTACCGTCCGATGAAACGAAACTTGAAGTCATTTAGCAAGAGATAGTGCCAGTTGCTTCTCCATCTAGGTGGAAAGTCACTTGGAGAGAGACTTGTTCTGAGAACTCAGTTGACTGGCTTCTCCTGGGGATATGCAGGTGAGGCGAGGAGGAACCCCGAGGAGAGCGTGGTAGGGCCGTGGCGGTGTGCCACAGGCCGCGTGTGCAAGGCGAGTCCCTGAGGGTCAGTGGAGTGATCGCAGAGAGGACCGGGAGTTTCTGGGGGAGAAAAGAGGTTGACCCCTTCTTTTAAAAAAATTGCGGTAAAATATATGTAATGCAAAGTTTACTATTTTAACCATTTTTAAGCACACAATTCAGTAGCATTAATTTCATTCACGGTGATGTGTGAACATCTCACTATTTCTAACACTTTTTTCTAAGTGGTATCATACAACATCTTTTTGTGTGTTTGGCTTTTTTTACTCAGCATAGTGTTTTCAAGATCCGTTCATGTCATAACATCTATCAGAATTTTGTTCCTTTCTACGGCTGACTAATGTTCTATTTTGTATATGTACCGCATTTTATTTATCCGTTCATCTGTTGATTCCTCTTCCGACACTTGGGTTGTTCCCACCTTTTGGCTGTTGTGAATAATGTTGCTATGAACATTGGTGTCCAAGCATCTGAGTCCCTGCTTTCAGGAAATTTGATGTGAAATGTCCTAATTTTTAAAATGTTAACTAGTTCAGAATGGGTAGACCAAATGAAACATGTCCCTGGGTTCATTTTGGCCCATGGGTGTCCATTGGTGACAGCTGACCTGTGGGGACGGACTGGTTTCAGCAGTGTGTCACTGAAGCCAGAAGCCCATCCAGGTCCATTCATTCAGGTGACAGTGTTTGCAGTTGGTGGCTGAGCATAGTAGGGGAAGCAGAAAGGCATGGGCCAGGGGGACCCAAGCTGGCATGCATTGCAGTCCACGAAGAAATCTGGACCAGTTAGGTGAGGGTCGGTCAGACTGTCGTGGGCCCAGGGGGCGGAGGGAGGGCGGGACAGAAGCATCCACATAGGGGTCCGGTCACGTGAGGAGGGGCACACACATCTCAGACCTTGCTTGACGCTTTGGTCTGCTTGGTGGGTCTGGCGCTTTAGAACGAAAGTCCACCCTGAGGGTTGCCACATGAGCAGTCTCCATCTTAAACGAGGTCAGTCCTCCTTCAGGAGTGTCATCTTCTGATTATAAACATCTGCCGTGTGTCCTTATCACATGGGTGAAGACACTGAGTCAACATGAAATTGGCCGTGACTCTTTTGTTTGTAAAAAACCAGCAGTAAGAATGGGCTTGTTTCATTCCACGAGAGTAGACTATCTATTCTCGTTTCCTTGAGAGTATTTAACTGAGAATGAGACGCCCATAAAAAGAGCTTGTATTTCATGTCTTTGTGGATCCGTTTTATGATTTACACACTTCTGGTTGCCTAGCAACTTACAGTGTTATGACTGAAGCACAACTAATCTGATTATTTACAACGAGGCAAATGTGTCTCTGAGATAGAAAACCTTTAGAAGTTAGGATCAGATGTTTGGTGTTTCTTGGAAAGAATAGGACCAAAACACAAACAGAAGGGGTAATAAATATTTCGAATCCAACACTGACTCAGAGGTACGGCTACGTTTCACCTGCTGAATCTCGTTAGATGAGTTAGCTTAGCAAACGAGACAAGTGCCCGGGTGGAATGGCTCCAGCGGGACGAGACGTAGCATGCTGTACGTCTCTGGTCTTAGTTTCACTCCCTGGAGCAGATGTTACAGTATGTTAACTAACCCTAGAGTAGCCCCTTCTGAGCGTTGGCACTAAATGTAAATTTAAGCATTGATTTCTTCAGACGTTGGGGTACTGTGTCGTTTTGGATGTGAGTATAGTCTCGTGGATTTTAGTTATCGTGCGGTGTTGGCATGAGCTCGTTGCTATTTGCACCTAAAAAATCAACTTTCAGTGTGATTTATATTCAAGAAAATGCACCCATTTCACTGTAGTTCGATAGAGGTATACACCCCCGTGTAACCACCGTTAAAATCAAGATGTAGAACGTTTCCAGCATGTTCCAAGTTTCCCTCATTCTCTTTCTCGGTCCTCACCCAGTCTCCCAGCCCGTGCCCAGCCTCGAGCAGTCACTGATCTGCTGTGCGTGTCTCATTTTGGACGAGATTGGTCTTTTATGGAATTTCATCTGAATTGAATCATACAGTATTCTCTTCTGTGTCTTTTTCCTTTTTTTTTTAAATTTTAATCAGCGTTATGTTTTTGAGATTCACCCATGTTGTTGAATGTGTGAGTGGATTATTCCTTTTAATTCCTGCGTCGTGTGCCATTGTGTGGATATGCCATAACTTCTTTGTCTAGTCAGCTGTTGGTGGACATTTGGGCTGTTTGCGTTTTTTGGCTATTCTGAGTAAAGTTGCTATGATCAATCATGTCCAAGTCTTTGTGAGGACATGTGTTTTCATTTTTCTTGGGTATATACCTAGGAATAGGATTTTTGGGTCATATGGCAAGTATATGTTTCACTTGATAAGAAACTGCCAGACCGTTTCCCAGAATTACGGTACCATTTTATATTTCTGCCAAGAGTTCCAGTTACTTCACATCTTTGCCAACACTTTGTCAGAATTCAACTTTTTAACCATTCCGGTGGGTGTGTAGTGATATCTCATTGTGTTTTTAATTTGTATTTCCCTAGTGACGGATGATGCTGAGTAAGCACTTTTTCATGTAGTCATTTACCATCCAATGTTTTCTTTTGGGTAGTGGCAGTTCACACCTTTTTGCTGACATTCTAAGTTGAATTGTTTTGTTTTCTTATGATTCTGTTTTAAGAGTTCTTTTTCTATTCTGGATACAAGTCCTTCGTATTGATATATGTATTGAGAGTAGTTTCTCTTACTCTGTTGTTTGTCTTTTCATTTTTCTTAACATTATCGTTTGAAGAGCATTTCTTAATTTTTTTTTTGTATTTCAGTTTATCGTTTTTTTTTTTTTCTTCTGGTTCATGCTTCTTTTATTCCATCTGAGAAAAGCTTTCCCTATCCCAAGGTCAGAAAATTTTTCTCCTCTATTTTATTTTAGAAGTTCCATAGTTTTACATTTAGATCTAGGATTCATTTCAAGTTAATTTTTTGTATACATGCAAGGTGAAGGTTGGAGGTTTTTGTTTTTGTTTTTTGGCATATGGCTATACAGTTGTTTCAGCACTGTGTATACCAATAAGAATAGGTAGTTAAATTTGGCAAGTCAGGTTGACCCACTTTGCCAAAGGGAAGTGTATATCTGAATTGCTCGAGTGAATTTTCCTAGCACTTGTCACACTCTTGTCGTTGGGTGTGTACATATTGGTCTTTCCTCTCTTTCCACCGTGCTACTATTTTTGAGACTCAGGAAGTGCTCCAGGCCTATGTCTTAGCTGAAGGACGTCTGAATGGCCAGTTGGATAATTCACTCCAGAGAAGACTCCCTGCTTTATTCCCATCTGGAAGTTCCGCCAGTGCTAGCTGTTTCTTTTTGGTTTCATCCTGGTTTTCACTGATGTTGAGTGGGGATTGATTTACATTGCCTACACCTGCTGAATAACCTGAGTCACTGCTCGTCCTCCCCTGGCTTGCCCTGTATTCCTGGCTCTATGGAAATAACATGTAAATATGTAAATCCCTCTATAGAGATAAATATAAATGATATGGTTATCAAATTATATTTTAGCACCTCCTCTTTCTCCCTCCAGGTCTTTCCTTAATCGTCACCTTCCGCCCACCCTACCTAGAAAGACTTGCCTCCAATGCTTCTTACCTCCCTTCTCTGCTGAATTGTTTTCTCCTTGGCACTTAACGACTGTCTAACATTCTATATCTCGTGCTTATGAATGTTTTTATTATCTGACCCCCACACCATATCATAAACCCTTTGAGGACAGGGACTTCAGCCCCTTTGTCCACTGCTGAATCCTCAGAACCTTCAGGAATACCTGCCATATGGTAGGCATCCTGTAATGTTTGTTGAATGAATAGATCGCCAACATATTTTAGTTGAATCTGTTATTTTTCTAATAGCTAATGTTTATTTTATTGTTTCTTTTCATTTTTAATTGACAGTTTCCAAATATGAAGACTAGAGAGAGTAGTATGATAAATATCCAAATACCCATCGTGTAAATTTAACGATTATTAGCATTTTGACTTGTTTGCTTCATCTGAAATGGGTGTAAATGACAGATATCATGGCATACATACATTTCTAACATGTAGAACGTTTTCCTATGTCACCACAATACCATTATCATACCTACTAAAACTGACAGTAATTCTTGTTTGTTATCTCACACATACTATCTATATTCACATTTCCTAGTTGTCTCAAAATGTCTTTTCCAGCTAGTTTGTTCAAATCGGGATCCAATAAAGGACCACCCATTGTATTTGATTATATCTTTGAAGGTCCCTTCTCATTGAGATCAGGTCCCCAGCCTGCCTCTGCCAATGACATTGGTTTGTTGAAGATTCCTGTTCTGTGAAATGTGTCACCTTATGGATTTCTTCTAATTACTTCCTTCTGAAGTCATTTAACTTGTTGCTCTTTTTTCTGCAAAATCGAAGTGAGTTTTAAAGTTTCATTCTTCGTCAGTTTTAGTTGAATGAAATTTTATCTTTGAAGCTGCTTCTCTGTGGCCTTCTGGAGCTCTGGGTCACACCCCTGAAGTTTACAGAGGGACCCATTTTCTCTTTGAAAGTCCTGCCATTTGCATGAAGATGATTTCTAAGAGTCTGGACCTGCATTTACCTTGACTTACAGGTTTTAGTGCAGATTGCGCAGGCCTCTTGGGATGGTGACTCCCCCAACCCCGCAATCCCCTGATGTCCCACCCCAGTGGGAGGCCTCCGAGCCCTCTGCAGTCCGAGAGGAAGTCGCTGCCTCCTGGGAGGCTCCAAGACCCCTCGTGGTTTCAGGGGTAGGATAGCAGCTCAGTTCTGGGTGCTGCGTAGGTTCAGCCTCCCCACCCCGGACCCTCATGTGGGGCAAAGACAACGCAGCTTTTGGCCACCCCATTATTTTTCGTCCATGAAAACGTGTTTCTCCCTTATTGGTGACCAGTCAGTGTGGCTTGTGGTCAGCTTGTCTTGATGAAGGAGGTGGCAGTTCTCCAGAGGCTAAGGTCAAATGCTCTATTAGTGCTTTGTCGTCTCTGAATTCTTTCACCTGGTTTTCCCATTTTTTCCCCCCCAGATAGGATAAATTTCTTTGTGGGGCAAAAGTATAAAGATACAAGTTTTCTTTAAAATGCACAGAGCTTCGGCCACGCCAACCTGAACAAGCCCGGTCCCGTCTGATCTCAGAAGCTCAGCAGGGTCGGGCCTGGTTAGTACTTGGATGGGAGACCACCTAGGAAGACCAGGTGCTGTAGGTGTAAATGAATGAATGAATGAATGAATGAATTAAAAAAATGCACAGAGGACAGGAGAATTACTAGCGAACTCTAGAGTCAGAAGGGACTTTCAAGAATTTAGGATGTAATGTAGGATAGAAAATAATGAGCTCTGCTTATTTCCTTGGATCCTGGTTTCTGAACAATTTCTTTTTATAGTAGAAGCGTGCTTGGCATACTTATTGTCTATTATATAGTCGTTTAAATGTTCAGAATACGTTAATCTAGTTTTTACTGGTCGTAAACTAGGAAGTACTTATGTTACCAAAATGGCATTTTAAGGAAAAGCTACCATCATCTAATGTAATGCCAAGTTACGACCTTTCCATTTCTCTTTATGACACAGGAAATCCGGGATCCTCTTATGCAGTGGCTGGGGAAACATGTGGATCTCGAAGGAGTAATAAAATCCAGCAAGCTCTCCCTGAGGTTCGTTCCATCTTACACGTCTGAAATAGAAGTCACCCCAACTGCAATACCTGTGGTGACCGACACGGAGGCCTTCTCCTCAGAAAATTTTAGCTTAGAGATCTACCGACAAAACTTGCGGACAGAGCAACTTGGAAAAACAATTCTGTTTGCTGAAGTGACATCCACCACCATGAGTCTGCTGGAAGGGTAAGTTCTGGACCCGCTCAGAGGTTCTCTCTAACCAGTGCCGGGGAGAAGGGATAGACGTATAGAACAAGACGTATTACTAAACCCATTAGCAAGGTAGGGGTACCCCTGTCCTAGGGCAGATAAAATGAAAGCAGTGGCATTAGATGAAGTTCTTTGAGCAAAAAAGTGTGTGTTTTAAAGAATGGGTAGTTCTTATGCTTGCGATTCTTTTTTTCATTAGGCCTTTTAGAATGCCCTTGGGAAAAAGAGCATGAAGAAACACATTTAACAGGTGGCGTTATTGTTCACGTTATCATCTTACTTTTGTGTTGTTAGAACTAGTGTTAAACCTTTAGTTTAAGATATTTTGTAGGGACATCAGGAGAGCAAATTTGAACAACACGCAAGCTGTGTTAAATTGAAATAAATCGGAGCTTTGTACGTTGAGAACCTATTTTGGTATGTTCCTGTCCAGTACATTTTTTGAGCACTCCGTCATCCCATTTGGATGTTCGAAATTTACCCTTCTCTCGCAAATTTTCCTTTTTATTCCTCTATTTCTTGGACTTTGATTAAAGGTTAAAAAATGGGAAACAGATGAGAGGAATTTTTTAACTCCCAAATTCGTCAGTATTAATTAATACTCTTATGTTGAGCTAGTTTAAAAAGTAGGATTATTGAGGGAGCGAATGTGAAAAGCGTCTTCCCTCAACGCGAGAGTAAA